>NW_028227262.1:99152445-99532445 GCF_978045245.1 Mus caroli | reverse complement strand
TGTCTTTGTATGTGTGTGTTTATGTGCAGATGTACCCCCTAGAGAGGGCATTGGATCCTCTGGAGTTGATGTAAGGCGTTTCTGAGAACCTGGCTTGTTAAGTGGGCACTGGGCTCTGAACTCTGGTCTCCATCATTGCTCAGCAAGTCCCCTTCCCCTCCCAGGCACCTGGCTTCACTGGCATTGCTGGGCTGGAGAAGTCAGTTATGCTTCCTCTCTCCCCTAAATTGAGCTGACAAGTTCTATGATGCCTAATGTTATGTGTCCTTGATAGGGCCAAGAGGTGGCTATAGATTGGTCAAATAAGATATACTAGTAACTATCAAAAAGCATTTTCTGCTATTTGTCCTGTATGGATGAATGAAGAACATTTATCCAAATTTGTACCACAAAATTCATAAGCTTTCCAAATAAATAACATACAGAATGGGTTTTGATGTGTATGAATTTGATCCCCCACACAAAGTAAAAGCTTGAATCTTTGAGAGACTGTGAGTCTGTTAAGAAAGTTCAGAAGGGTGGGGCAGCTTTATGTCAGGGTCCCCTAATATAATATCTGGACGTTTTGGTTGGAAATTGTGGTGGTTAGCTTTAATTGTTAAGTTGATATAACATAAACTTACTTGGGGAAAGAGTCTCATAGAGGGATTATCTACATTGAATTGGCCTGGAGATAAGTCTATAGAGGGATTGTCTTAATTACGTTAATTGATTTGGGAAAATCCAGCTAGCTGTGGGTGGCATCATTCCCTAGGAAGAGGGAGACAGAATTTTCTAAGCATGGAGGAGTTGAGTCGAACTTAAGCAAGCAAGCAAGCAAGCATGCATTCATTTACCTCTGCTCTTGACTGTGGGTCTGATATGACTAGCTAGTTCCTGCCTTGACTCCCCTGTCACAGTGGATTATAGTTTGGAATTGTACAATGGGATAAATTCCTTTCATCTTGAGGTTGCTTTTACTAGGGTATTTTACCCCAGCAAAAGAATTGAAGCTAAGTCAGAAACATCTCCTCACGGTACTGCCTTCCCTACGTTTTGGAACAGTAGCGCATATATCCTGTGCCATTGTAAGTTGGAAATATGTGATTTGTTTTTTATTTTTATTTTTAACAAGATTACACTTAAGAGATTGCATGAGTCTCAAAAGAGACTTTGAACTTTGAAACATTGTTGAGACTGTGATAGACTCTGCGGACTTTTGAAGTTGAACTAAATCTGTCTTGCACTATGTTATGGCTACAAACCTATGGAGGCTAGCGTAGTGGTTTGAATAGGCATGACTCCATAGATTCATGTGTTTAAAATGCTTAGCCATAGGGAGTGGCACTATTAGAGGTGTGACCTTATTGGAGTAGGTATGGCCTTTTTGGAGGAAGTGTGTCACGGGACATGGCCTTTAAGGTTTCAAAGGCTGAAGCCAGGCCCAGTGTCATATTCTTTGGCTGCTGCCTGAGGATTTAGAATAGAACTCTTGGCTCCTTCTCCAGCACCATGTCTGCCTGCATGCTGCCATGCTTCCCACCATGATGATAATGGACTGAACTCTGAGCCAGCTCCAATTAAACATTTTCCTTTATAAGAGTAGTCTTTGTCATGGTGTCTCCTCACAGCAATGGAAACCCTCACTAGGACAGTAGGCAAAAATTCCTGCCAAGGGCACTTAGTTTATGGATGGAATATTTTTAAATGCAGATGAAAGCAACCAGAGAAATTTTCTGATTCTGGCTTTAAGCAGTTCTTGGGGTACTGCTAAAAGGTTTTAAATGACCATTTAATGAAGGCTGTTCACTATGCTTCTTAGCTTTTACTTACACTAGCTTTCTTGTTTGAATTACAGTTTTTAGCAAAATCATTGTAATCTGACTCATTCTGACTAAATGTCCTTCAAATACTTATTAAACACCTATGAACACACACGGATAGCATAATTATTTGAGTCATGAAATAACCGGTTCTGTTTTTAGGAATGTGTGCGTTCAGCATCATAACCTCATCTTTTGCAATTACTCTAAGAATTAGGACCAAGAACTGACATATTCACGGGTCTCCCTGCCCTTGCGGATTGTCAGCTAATTCGTTCCACAAGGGCAGTGGGAGCTGTAAAGGAGAGTGAGGGGTTCAAAAGTCCTGCAAGTGCCTGGGGGGAATGACCACACTGGGACCGCCTGTCAGTAGGCAGATCAACTTCACTTAGGGTGGTTGACATCTTAAAACGTTTTGGGATGCTGAGGGTAGGAACATTGAGGATGGGCAGTGGTCATTGGCTGGGGGCTTTATGGTACCTGGAATGCCTCATTAGCGTGGGGAAGCGTTTCCGGGATCTCAGGTGCTGACTGAATAGGTTTTGTCAGGAGAAAAGAAATTGATCGTATCAACTAGTTGAGGTTATGACATTCCCCAGGTAGAGACAAGTGTGGGGGTTTAAACTACCCTAGTCAAGGAGAAAGAAGGAGAAACTCTGCTAAAGAAGGGAGTTCTTTATGAGCTGAGCCCCAGAAGACGATCCAGTTAATGGTGGACTTCGACCTTAATTAGCAGTTCTCCCACATATATTCCCTTGTCCACGGGGAGTTCCTACTGTTTTCTTTGTGGCAGGACTGGGTTAAGAAACTCTGGCTATGATGTCTGTGACACTGCATGATAGTTTACTGACGCAATATGTTTAAAGGTAACTCTTTACCTTACCAGACCCAGGTCTTCCCCATCAAAGTTCTAGAAACCAAAAAGCCAGGCACCAACTTCTGTCTGAATGACAGCTGCTTCTGCAGTAGCTACAATGTGTCCTTGTTCCCTAACCCTTTAATTTAATACACCAGTCTCTTGTTGAAGAGGCACCTGGCTGGGAACTGTATTTCTTAGCTTCAAGGGACAGTCTAGCAGCAGAGGCAGGCATTTAAGCTAATAAGCCAAGTAGAAGTATATACAGCAGAGATCATTCTGTGTGAACAAGGGAGTCTTCTTAGAGGAGAAGGCCACTCCGCAGAGATTTAGAGGCTACCGTGGAGTTCAGGATCTGTTCATGCATGGCAGGAGGTTCAGACTTCATATTCAGCACATGTAAAAACAGAGCTTAAAAAACAAAACAAACAAGCAAAACCCAGCAGGGTATGCTGTCAGCTTTCTGAGCATCAGCAGCCTTTGGTTTAAGGCAGGAGTGTCTGCATGTAATGTGGCTAAGGAGGAGACCAGAGGCACCATTGAGAACTCTGAGGAGTGGAGATGCTTAAAGCCATAGCTCTTCCTTTTACCACTTTCTTCCAAAGATCACTGGCCCAGAGATGGCTTGTTTCTTTGGGACTTTGTTTTCTTCTCACGATTAGGAAATGATGACCAAGAATCATAATGGCTTTGGTAAAGGGCCCAGTCTTACCAACCTATGAGGAGTCTGACTTGGACCTTGGATGACTTACCTGCTTTGGTTTGATGTTTGATGTCTAAGTCTCCCCGTTTAGGAAGGGACAGTAAATAGGTTATGGTGAATGCAGCTAACAGTGTATCCTCTGATTTGTGGCCAGGATGGATCCTAAGTAAGGGGAAGTAAGAAAATAACTGGAAAAAATATCCTTACAGAATTACAAAAGGTAAGTGATGTTTTAAAGACAAGGGGAGAAAAAGAAATGCAAATTAGATTTACTGTGAAAATTAGAAGAAAAACTCAGGGTACATATGTTTGATGGTTGTTATTAATATGGAGAAGTCTTAGGAAGAGGTTTATTGGGATATTGCTATCACTCTCCAATGAAGACTCAAGTTACAGGTAGAAGAGAACAAGTTCACCAGCAGAAGGCATCGGGCAAGCAAGACACAACAGCAGAGGGCTTCTTGTTGGAAAGCTGGTAGACCTCCCTTTCCCCACTGCACCCTCTCCACTGCACCCCTCCCCACTGCACCCTCTCCACTGCACCCTCCCCACTGCACCCCTCTCCACTGCACCCCTCTCCACTGCACCCTCTCCACTGTACCCTCTCCACTGCACCCCTCTCCACTGCACCCTCCCCATTGCACCCTCTCCACTGTACCCTCCCCACTGCACCCCTCTCCACTGCACCCTCTCCACTGCACCCTCTCCACTGCACCCTCTCCACTGCACCCCTCTCCACTGCACCCACTCCACTGCACTCACTCCACTGTACCCCTTTCCACTGCACCCTCCCCACTGCACCCTCTCCACTGGACCCTCTCCACTGCACCCCTCTCCACTGCACCCTCTCCACTGCACCCCTCTCCACTGCACCCCTCTCCACTGCACCCTCACCACTGCACCCCTCTCCACTGCACCCCTCTCCACTGCACCCTCCCCACTGCGCCCTCCCCACTGCAGTCCTCCTCACTACACTCTTCTCCATTGCACCCCTCTCCACTGTACCCTTCCCACTACACTCCCTCTACAGCACTCCTCCCCACTGCACCCAAATCCACTGCATCCCTCTCAACTTCACCCATCCCCATTGTACCCTCTCCACTGCACCCCTCTCCACTTTCATTCTTGACCCAAATAATGGAACCTAAAGGATTTCTCTAGAATTTACACTATTGTTTCCTTACAGTTCTGTAAACCACTGAGTAGAAGCTAAAACTGAGGAGGACCTTCCAGACTACAAATAGTTAAAAGGGGAGAAAGGTGAGAAATATAGAGGAGCCTCCACAATGACCTAACTGGTACATGATGCATCTTGACAGACAGAGAAAGCGAGAATATGGATAAACCTCACAAAGACCCAACCTATGAATGATGCATTGGTCAGAGAATATATATGATTGATAGAATAAACTTTGAGATGTAAGATGTAAAAGAAGAAAACTGATTTACAGAAACCAATTTGAATATAGGGGTTGATATCAAGTGTAGTGGTTCAAGTCTGTAATCACAGCACTTGGGAGGCGATAGATTTGAGGTTGGCCTATCTATGGAGTGAGATAATAATGTTTAGATTTAAACCCAGGCAAGCCAAATGAGAAGAGACGCTGTCTGAAAAGAAAACCTCCTCAGGCTGCTCTTAGACTCTGTGTCACCTAGAACCCCAGAACAATCAGAGGCCTGCCTATAACAATGCCTCCTAATGTGGTCCTCACCCCAGAGTCACTTGTGCAGTGTTGTGAGTGTCATCCTTGACTAATCTAATCAAAACAGAAAGCAGAATACCATGGCCTCTGTGGAGATCTGCTCTCCTACACAGCTTACCAGGAACAATGGGAATGATTATGCAAACTTCATGCCCATGTAGATTTGTGAAGGTGATAACTGGGCACTCCTCCTCAGAATTTTAGAGAACCATGACTGGATGCATCTGGTTGAAATTTGTGAAGTGCCATCTACATATTCTTTCTGAAAAATGCATTTGTGCACATACATCAGTTCACTGAATGTAGAACCTAATTTAAATTGCAAGTACTGACTAATAGAAAGAAAACTGTCATGCTAGAGAGCAATGATTCCAAATAGGCAGGCACAGGAATGAGACCTGGTGGACTTAAAAATTATAAAAGAGAATATTAAAGAATGATGATGGGCTTAATACTACAAACTGAACTGATGAAGACCTTGGTATTATAAAGGACCCAAGGCAAAAAGACTCAGTTTTTGCCTTCTAGAGCAGGGAATGTGAGAAGTGTATATACATATACATATGTGTATATGTATACGTATATGTATATGTATATGGTGTGTATGGTGTATATGATGTATATGAATATGCATGTGATGTATATACGTGTGTATGTGTATGTGTATGGTGTATATGGTATATGGTGTATATGGTGTACATGATGTATATGAATATGTATGTGATGTATATGTATATGCACATATATATGTGTATGTGCATCACTACTATAGCTTAAGCCAGACTGTACTTAAATCAATACAGAAAATCCAAGCTGAAGTGTGCCAAGGATGTGACGACAAGTGCAGAGCACCTGTGTAAATGTCTGTTGTGAAAATTACAGGGCCCCAGGGTCATAGTTGGAGAATGTGGTGGGGCTGAGGGCGAGTTTTCTCAAGATGTGCAGAATGAATGCCAGGAGGGAAATGTTTTAGTCTGTTTTCTTCTCCTATAGAAATAACCAAGCCTGGTACATTACAAAGGACAGAAGTTCATTTAGTTCATGGTTTCAGAGCCAGGGGCTGTCTGGCTTCATTAGTTTGACCTCTGGTGAGAGCCACACAGTATATGGAGTCATGATGTTGGGAACACATGTGGAAGAGATCATGTGGCTAGACTGAAGCTAGGGATTCTGGGGCCAGGCTTCAGGCTGGTTCCTTAAAAAAAATTTTTTTTAAAGAATTTACTTTTGTATGTCTTAATTGGGGTGACATGCTCTTTCCAGTGACATAACAATGTCCTAGCATGCTCTGCTCCTCAGAGGTCACATGAGCTCAACACTGCTACACAGAGGGTCCAGCACCTGGGGACATACTTTGACCACAGGCACACATACCACAGCAGAGCACATGCATGCTGGCAATAGCAAAGCAACAGAGAAGAAGCAGCTGACAGTCCCAAAGACAAAAGAAGATGATGTCTGGAAGTGATGGGACCAAGGCACAGAGGGAAGGGGTACCCTCAATGGTGATACAGACAGTTTATCCACAGTGACAGGCAGAAAGGGAGAGTATGTGGTTATTATAGTTATAGCTTTGTGCCTGGAGGCTGCTACCTTAAAAAAAATATGTGATAAGAAAAATTGACAGGAAATCTATCCTCAGCTGATTATTAAATGTATGGATTCGTATTGTTAGTTACAGGCACAATGCTGTCAACCTTTATGATTATTGAGATTTTACATCCCCTGCCCCCTCCTCTCCTGCTAATCCCCATTTGTTCTCTGCATCTGTGAGTTTCACTATTGCAGATACCTCATGCAGGTAGCCACACAGCACCTGCCCTGGTGCTGGCTCATTTTGCTTATTATATCGTCCTCTGGCTTCATGTGTATTGTCATACTTATGGGGGAGGGGTTAAGTGAAGACAGCTGGGGGCAAGGCAGCTAGGATGTTTACAAAGGTATGGTCAAAGTATTGACCCAAGCATTTAACACTATACAGTACAACCAGATAGTAACGAATCATCCTGGATCCACCCATCTAATAAGGAAGAAGCACAAAGAAATGAAAACACACATGTACCAATAGGTATCAGGGACATATTACAGCAGCACCACCAGCCGATGAAAACAGTCATGGAGTTTTAGATAACTGCTCAGGAATGCAGCTCCCAGTCCAGACTATTCAATATTTAACTAGTTCAGGATTAGGCTTTTTTTTTTTTTTTTAAAGTTTTGTGTATGTGAGAGACAAGGGTCTGCTAGCTTTTCCTCTCTCCTCTTTTACTGTCACTTCAGATGAGGAGACCAACACTCCAAGAGTGCCTGGTTGCTCTCCACTCTGTTCTTCAGAGATGGGCAGCTCTCAGGGCAACCTCCAGTGTGTGGGAGGACAGACACAGAAGTGACACCTTGCTATCGTGCTGTACCTCAGGTGTCAGCACCAGGACATCCCAGTGACAGCGCAAGGCACTGGGAAATAGAACAGTAGTTCTGGAAATGGTTCTCCTGAGTGTTTTCCAGTTGAGTTGAGTGCTGGGTGATTTGTTCTTGTTCCTCCAAAAGGTACAAATCACACTGACTTTGTTTGCAGCTTTTGTGCATTCTCATGACTTGGGTGTGTCTATAAGAAATAAATATCCTTAAAGGTTTTCAGATGAGGCAGCTGTTTGCAAGGAAGATGGAAGAAATTCTACCCAAATAAAGACAACATGGAGGGCTCACACAGTTCCTCGGGTCAAGAAGTCACAAAGTGGAATTTCCATCTCATTATCAGCAAATCTGTCATGTGTCACAGGATGCCAGGGGAAGAGCTATAAAGTTACAGAACCTGTGAAAGGAGATTCATGGACTGCACCTGGGATGGGCATCAGCTTCAGAAACACTCTTCAGCTATATTTCTGAACTCACTTTTCAGCTAGTAGAACATATTTTTTCTAGTCTCATAAAGTATACCTATACACATGGCCTCTGAGGTCCTATGATGCACAAAATACAGGGGGACAAAATTGCTTGGCAGGCTCATAACAACTTTCATTGACTATGTAGTCAACTGTGAGCTGTGGAATCCAGCAGTGTCCTGAGTTAAACCTGACTCAGGCACAGATATTTTTCTAAGGTCTCATGTTCTTCCTCATCCTCTTTGTTATAGGCCATCCTTTTCAATCAACATCATCACTCCTATCCATATAGACAGGAGCAGGCGAAGGCTGAGTCTCCAAGATGCCACCATCTTTAATTGGCCCCAGTTCAAGGGGTCACATTCCCAGGATAGGGGAAGTTTATGGTAGGGAGCAGATTATGCCAGTCATACCCTGTAACACGTAGGGACTGAGAGCTGAATGCCAGGAGAACCTAGTGGTCAGATCACTTTAATATAGTAAATAGGTACCTCAGTGGTTTGTCCTAGGTTTGAGACCTAAAAATTGGTTCATCAAGTTGGACTTTGGTGCAATTTTACTTTGGTCTATCATGAACTCCCTTTGTGGGGTGAGTAGAGGTGGTGTGCGTGTGTGTGTGTGTGTGTGTGTGTGTGTGTGTGTGTGTGTGTGTTGTGTCTCTCAAGGAAAAGTCTCTCACATAACAGAAGGTAATGAGGTTGAAGGTTATCCAGTTGCTAAATGAAACACATCAAATACACTCAAAACAGAGGGACAGTTGAAGGAAGAAAGGATGTTTGTTAAAGATGCACCAAATAGTTAGGAAAGCAAATAATTTAGCAAGTAACTGCAGTCATCCAGGTTTGATGCAGCATGGGGAAAATGTGCACATGCTATGCACATACACATTACATGGCATATACACATAACATACACATGCAAATGGCATGCATACACATACACATACACATGATATACCCATACACATGATGTGACATGCACATACATGTGACATGTACACACACATGACATGCATATATACATGGCACACACGATATGCACATACACATGACACACATACATACGACATGCACATACACATGACATGTACATACACATACCCTCAACACTCAAAGGATAAGACTAGCAGCTAAAAGTATGGATCTGGAAGAACTGCAAACAGTGTCGTGAACAACTGGCATCAGATTTGAGACACTCTGTGTCATCATTATAGTCTGGTGGCTGGAGCAACAGTACTCGAGAGAGTCTTAGGTGTGGGAGAACCCTGCTAATAAAGTTGAAGTCCACTATATCTGGATAGCTTGGTACAAAATGGAGGACTCCCTCTCTCATCAGGGCTTCCCTTTCTCTGCCTGGTCTTGTAGCGCGTCTTTGAGCACAGATGCCTGGCCCTATTTAGAGGATAACCCTACATAGAGGTTCTGGAAAACTTCGAGATTCAAGTCTTGATCTTTCCTCCCAACTGTATGTTAATTAGGTGCTGTGTTATGGCCAATCAGCCCTTCCTGCCCATATGATAATTAGGTGCTGTGTTATGGCCAATCAGCCCTTCCTGTCCATATGATAATTAGGTGCCGTGTTATGGCCAATCAGCCCTTCCTGTCCATATGATAATTAGGTGCTGTGTTATGGCCAATCAGGCCTTTCTTCCCATAACTCTAAGAGCCCTCATACACCCTAGGAACAATAAAATGAGCGGTCTTTCTGAAGCTGACTCCTGGAAGTTCTCTCCATCACACCTTGTGGCTTTCTGAACCCTGCTCACTGCTTCTGCTTCCTCTGCCATGAAGAAAAGGGAGGCTCACACTTAGGATATAGAACCACTGTTTCAGGTTGCTTCACCTGATGATTTTAAAAGACTGAAAATGCAGTAGAGAAGATTGCTTAAACAAGCTTATGTCAGATGCTGCAGTCTTCTCTGCAACCCAGAGCAGAGAACGGTGAAGGGGAACCAAGGGCAGTTTGCTAGTCTAGATGCTAACAATGTACCAAGAGTCCATGGCTTCATGTAGAGTAAATAATAGAGAGAAATGCCCAGCCAGATTCTACTAAGGAAAATCATCTCAAAGAAGAAAACAAAAAATATCTACAGTCTCTAAAGGTATTCATGTGAGTTGTTTATTTTGATAAATAAACACTCTCTTTAAAAGCCTTCTGGTGTGGTGATATCAATAATGGGCAATCTTTAAGGGGGCTCAGGCTGTTTAGTTCCAGTTTCTGTTTAACAAAGCAGTCCACCAGGTCTTAAACATAAAATGCTTCTCTTTGCATTCTTCAGTGCAAAAGGACTTCAAAGCAAAGGACTGCCTGATCTTGTAGAGAACTGTCTAGTTCCTTACAAAGTCAACACCCAGATTTGCGCCTCACAATCATTTCCCTCTTATTTACATTGTGTGTGTGCGGGGGGGGGGGGGGGAGCACTAAAAATGATTTATTTATTTTTACTTTATGCATATGAATGTTTTGCTGGCATATATACACGTGTACCGTCTGCATGTCAGGTGCCTGGAGGAGCCAGACGAGGGCAACTGATCCCTTAGAACTGGAGTTACAGATGGTTGTGAGCTGCCACGGAAGTGCTGAGAGCTAATCCCAGGTCCTGTCCAACAACAGCTAAGTGCTGTTAATCGCTGAGCCATTTTTCCCAGCCTTGTCCTTGCTTTTATTATGGACAATGAAGCAATTACCCATAGAGTAGTGCCTTTTTTAAAATTTTTTTTTATTAGGTATTTTCCTCGTTTACATTTCCAATGCTATCCCAAAAGTCCCCTGTACCCACCCCCCCCACTCCCCTACCCACCCACTCCCCCTTTTTGGCCCTGGCGTTCCCCTGTACTGGGGCATATAAAGTTTGCAAGTCCAATGGGCCTCTCTTTCCAGTGATGGCCGATTAGGCAATCTTTTGATACATATTCAGCTAGAGACAAGAGCTCCGGGGTACTGGTTAGTTCATATTGTTGTTCCACCTATAGGGTTGCAGTTCCCTTTAGCTCCTTGGGTACTTTCTTTAGCTCCTCCATTGGGAGCCCTGTGATCCATCCAATAGCTGACTGTGAGCATCCACTTCTGTGTTTGCTAGGCCCTGGCATAGTCTCACAAGAGACAGCTATATCTGGGTCCTTTCAGCAAAATCTTGCTAGTGTATGCAATGGTGTCAGCATTTGGAAGCTGATTATGGGATGGATCCCTGGATATGGCAATCACTAGATGGTCCATCCTTTCGACACAGCTCCAAATATTGTCTCTGTAACTCCTTCCATGGGTGTTTTGTTCCCATTTCTAAGAAGGGCTAAGTGTCCACACTTTGGTCGTCGTTCTTCTTGAGTTCATGCGTTCAGCAAATTGTATCTTATATCTTGGGTATCCTAAGTTTCTGGGCTAATATCCACTTATCAGTGAGTACATATTGTGTGAGTTCCTTTGTGATTGGGTTACCTCACTCAGGATGATATCCTCCAGGTCCATCCATTTGCCTAGGAATTTCATAAATTCATTCTTTTTAATAGCTGAGTAGTACTCCATTGTGTAAATGTACCACATTTTCTGTATCCATTCCTCTGTTGAGGGGCATCTGGGTTCTTTTCAGCTTCTGGCTGTTATAAATAAGGCTGCTATGAACATAGTGGAGCATGTGTCATTCTTACTGGTGGGGACATCTTCTGGATATTTGCCCAGAAGAGGTATTGCTGGATCCTCCGGTAGTACTATGTCCAATTTTCTAAGGAACCGCCAGACTGATTTCCAGAGTGGTTGTACAAGCTTGCAATCCCACCAACAATGGAGGAGTGTTCCTCTTTCTCCACATCCTCGCCAGCATCTGCTGTCACCTGAATTTTTGATCTTAGCCATTCTGACTGGTGTGAGGTGGAATCTCAGGGTTGTTTTGATTTGCATTTCCCTGATGATTAAGGATGTTGAACATTTTTTCAGGTGCTTTTCTGCCATTCGGTATTCCTCAGGTGAGAATTCTTTGTTTAGCTCTGAGCCCCATTTTTTTCACTGTTTTTTTTTATTACATATTTTCCTCAATTACATTTCCAATGGTATCCCAAAAGTCCCCCATACCGCCCCCCGCTTCCCTACCCTCCCATTCCCATTCTTTTGGCCCTGGCATTCCCCTATATTGGGGCATATAAAGTTTGCAAGTCCAATGGGCCTCTCTTTCCAGTGATGGCCGACTAGGCCATCTTTCGATACATATGCAGCTAGAGACAAGAGCTCCGGGGTACTGGTTAGTTCATCATGTTGTTCCAACTATAGGGTTGCAGATCCCTTTAGCTCCTTGGGTACTTTCTCTAGCTTGAGCCCCATTTTTTAATGGGGTTATTTGATTTTATGGAGTCCACCTTCTTGAGTTCTTTATATATATTGGATATTAGTCCCCTATCTGATTTAGGATAGGTAAAGATCCTTTTCCAATCTGTTGGTGGTCTTTTTGTCTTATTGACGGTGTCTTTTGCCTTGCAGAAGCTTTGCAACTTTATGAGGTCCCATTTATCGATTCTCAATCTTACAGCACTAGCCATTGCTGTTCTATTCAGGAATTTTTCCCCTGTACCCATATCTTTGAGGCTTTTCCCTACTTTCTCCTCTATAAGTTTCAGTGTCTCTGGTTTTATGTGGAGTTCCTTAAGTAGTGTCTTTGAGAAGAATTCAACTGAGTGAGAAGAGAGAGGGAGAAGGAACAGTGATCTTATGTACTGGTCCTGCTAATGTGGGAACATGCCTCATTGCCATTCCCCGGGGATACAGTTCCTAGCATTCCTTTGGATGCTGCTCTTTGGTTGGCCCTGGACTACTTTTAGATTTAAGTGTCACATCCCTCTGTCTTTCAGTCTGCTATTGTGTCTGGTTTTCTTTCTGGTTTGCTAGTCTGTCTGCTGAACACTTTCTGGCACCACTTGTTTTTAGCTGATCCCTTTTCCTCGGATCTTGGATGAATTCCTCTGCCTCCCAAGTGCAGGTGGTAAATCCTCACCCCCTCCCCCGTACACCTTCAAAACACTCATGACACTGCTCTGTAACTGCTACTTAGTGGTACGTATTCAGAGATCCCTCCCTCTCCACTATTCTCTACCTTTGTGGACCCTCTAATACTCTGGGCACACATGGGCAGGATTGGTCTGTGCTCAGCGATCCATCGGTTGGATCCTCTCAGGCCCAGTTTCCAAGCTTCTGTTTTCCCGCCATGAAAACAGAGAGGCTGAAGGCCGGTGCCACCAACTCCAGAGGATCATACTTTGCTATGACAGGTTTGATTTCCTTTTTGAATCAACAGTTGCATACACAGTGTTCCAAAGTAGTTTTGTATAAGTCAGGGCTCTGTAGAAGTCAGGGCTCTGAGAAGTCAGTCTTTGTTTTGATTTCTGAAGAATAATTTATAGTTTTCTTTTACTGTGACAAGAAAAGGTGACTCAAATGTTCTGTATTCTGGCATTTAAGGAGGTAACCCTTAGAACTCAGTATTTGAGGTATATGCTTTTAAAGAATATTTAATTTACTCTTGAAGAAATTGCTAGTACTCTATAGGTTTTAAGTTTAGTATTTATCCATTGAACGATTTTAATTATTTGATTCTTCTATGCTTATAAAAAATAAATAAAAATTGATCTGGTTTGTTGAAGGTGAGATTGATGTATAAATTTTTCATCACAATTGTATTTATCTACTTTCCCCTGTGTCTTAGGGTTTCTATTGTCGTGAAGAGACACCATGACCACGGCAACTCTTATAAAGAAGAACATTTACCTGGGCCTGGCTTACAGTTCCAGAGGTTCAGTCCATTGTTGTCATGGGAGGAAGCATGGTGGCACACAGCCAGACAAGGTGCTGGAGAAGGAGCTGAGAATTCTACATCTTGATCCACAGGCAGCATGAAATGAACTGGGACACTAGACCTTGCTGGAGCTCTGAAACCTCAAAGTCCATCCCCTAGTGACACACCTTCTCTAACAAAGCCACACCCACTCCCACAAGGCCAGACCTCATAATAGTACCTTTCCTTATGAACTTTTGGAGTTCATTTTTATTCAAACCCCCATACCCTGCCTGTCCACATACTTGCTTATAAGCTTCATTTTAAAAAAAGTTTCATTAATTCCAGTAGATAGAATACTTACTAACATTTAGTCACAACTGTTTAATATGTTTCAACTTTGTAAGAAAAATCTCCATTTAAACAAATTCATTTTTGAGTTGCTCATTTTGACTTGGCTAGACTCCAGCTGTGGTGTGGTGCTTTGAATGAGAAATTCCCCACAGGCTCAGTATTTGAGCTCTTGGTCTCCAGTTGGTGGTGCTGTTTGGGGAGGTGATGGAGCCTTTGGGAGGTGCAGCCTGGCTGGAGGACTTATGTCATGGTAGGCTCAAGCTTTGAGGGTTTATTGTCTTGTTCTTCTTCCTGTCATGGCTCTCTGCTTCCTGTATGCAGATAAAATGTGATCAGCCAGTTTTCTGCTCTGAATGGTAGCAATGCCTGTAATCTCAGAACTTCAGAGATGCAGGAAGAAGGATTAGGAATTTGAGGCTAGGCTGAGCCACACAAGGCTGTATCAAAGACAAACAACAAAAAGTATTGTTGGGGACGCAAAGGTCCTTGCACTCACAAATCACTAGGGAAACCAGGGATGTTAAACACACGTAGGCCCCTTCTCAATGGAAGAGAGAAAATACCTGTTTTCCCACCTGGAAGACTTGGAGTGGATTTTGTTAACGACCTGGTCATCTTTTTGCTCTCTGTGGAGGCAGACCTCACCCACCGTTTGCTATAGATACAGACCTTACCAAAATCCACAGAATGATTATCTGAGACTCTCCCTCCCATTATCTTTATTTAGACCTCCTATTATTTAGACCGTTATCTTTAGCTCCCAAAGTTAATAGATCCTAACTTTAGGGGAGACGTCAGATGTACCTTATAGCCTGACTTCTATGCTATATATTCTATCAGTCAGAGACTGATTCTCGGCCCTTTAGCTGTAGAACCCACCCTCATGGTCACATGTACTTTGTAAAGGAGTTTCTATGTAGTCGCACCCTGAGCATTGTGGTGTACCTGGAATTGGACTGGTTGTTGCCTAGAAACTTTTTCCGAAATTGTACTGTTTTAAATATGCTGACAATAAGATGCTGAGTATTAGACTCCCCAGAGTCTGATGTACTGGGTTTTCATTCTGGTCTCTTCAAGGATCACTGCATGAACTGACACCTGCAGGCTCCCCTCCAAGTCTGAATGAGCATGTTGGAATGATGGACCCCACCTTGAGTGCTGACAACTCTAGGCGTCCCTTTATCACTGCCTGGATTTAGGCTAGGAGAGTCTGGACTCACATCTCTTCAGGGCATTTGTCTCCGAATTTAACCCATGTCCTCCGGGCACCGGGCAACTCTGGGGAAGAACTTAACTGTGTCTGTGGTAGAAAGAACCTGCCCCTCCCAGTCTGCCCACCCTACCTCTCCCAGCCCCTCAGGTACACAGTCCTGCGGTGGAAGCCCACCTATTGGAGTCTGCTAGCCAGTCAGAGGAGACCAGAAGACTTACGGGCTCTTCCTTCTAGACAGAGCTCTGCAGGCCTGACAATGGTCCTGTACAGAAGACAAAGGCTGTCCTAGCAGGTTCTGCTCTAGACTCTTCTAGATGCCTTCACATGCTCTGTAAGGTTTTCCTTCTTGAGAGGATACAGAGATCAGAAGCAGCGGATACCCTGCTTGACTGACATTTCTAACTTGATGCAGAGACTGGTTTTGTATACTGATGTGGAGTAAGAATCCACAATCATGGGCTTGTTTGTTTGTTTGTTTGTTTGTTTAGATGTTATAAAGGTAAGGTGACCACAGGTAACCAAGAAATGGACCCTGTATTGCTTTTGAAACATCCTGTAGCCCTGAAGCTTCAGAGTCCTGTGTTCTCCTGTTGAGGTCTTCCCTTGCTTTGTGCTATTGATTCAGCCAGGCTGCCATCCTGGTACCTACCTCCTGTGTGCATCTCTGGATAAGATTCTCTCACTTTGTGGCAGAAACCTTTAGTTTCCCCCAATCATCTTTGCTCCTTATGTTTCTTACTAACTGAACCCTTGTGCTCTGGTTGCTGGTTTGTTTTTGGATGGGGAGAATGCCTTTGAGTGAAATGAATGAAGTTGCCAGTTTTCCCTGCTGTTAAGGATGGCTAATGGGGTAAGGCTGGAGCTTGTGAAGGGCACTGACCTAGAGGGGAGGTGTGTCACTTTCCATTGCTTGTCATCCTCTGGCCCGGAAGGAGGAACACACATACATCCATCTTTGAGCACAGAGCCAAACACTAAGAATGAAGGCATAGAGGGTTGATAGAGTCTTGAACCTCAAATGACCCTGGAGCACCAGGCTTTGAATTTCTTCCCTTAAATGAAAATTACCTTCTTTAAGCACTCTTTTCTATGCTTAAATATGCATCTACATATATCATATAAATGCTGATGGCCTAGCATAGGAAATTTTGATTATACTTGCCTTTCCTCTATATTATAATTATACAATAGATAATTCACATTCTGTTAACATTATCAAGTATATGGTTGTACCCATGGTCTCAGTTAATAACTTTGTACCACAGAAGAACACGAAAATGAGCATCAGGTAACATTACAAGCATGCAGTTCCTAAGGTAATTGTATGCCATTACATTAAGTTTTAAAATTTCTCCTGTAAAATTTTAATTTAATTAAGAAGATTCACAATGTTGGAAAGCTACCTATGCTGCCATCTGCCTCCCTGTCTCAGACTGACAGGATTAAAAGCTGAGAGTGGAGCCAGGTGGGCTGTATCTGAAACATCTTTGCCTTTTAGACAGCACCTCAGTGTTGAGGGGCTTGCTGGGATTGTGCATATTGCATGTATTTCTGTGGCTCCTGGGAGAGAGGCCCAGTTGTTACCTATAAATGTCCTTTCATAATGCACGTAAATAAGAAATTGTCATTGCTAAACATATCTTGTGCTTATGATTAGTAAGTTGAGATGTGTGCTGGACAGTTTAAAGGTCAACCTGACACAAACTTATCTGAAAGAAGGGTACCTCAATAAGAAAATGCCTCTATAAGACCAGGTTGTAGGCGAGCCCTTAAGGCATTTTTCTCAACTAGTGTTTGATAGGGGAGGGCCCAGGCCATTGTGAGTGGGACTACTCCTGGGCTGGAGCTCCTGGGTTCTATAAAACAGCAGGCTGAGAAAGCCATGGGAGCAAGCCAGTAAGCAATATCCCTCCATGGCTTCTGCATCAGCTCCTGCCTCCAGATTCCTGCCTGTTTGAGTTCCTGTCCTGGCTTCATTAAAGATGGACTGCAGTGTGGAAGTGTAAGACAGACATACCCTTCTCAACCTGCTTCTGATCATGGTGTTTCATCACAGCAATGGAACCCTAACTAAGGAAACAATTGGAAGGCCAGAACCAGAAAGATGGATTCATGAAACAAAAGCTCATTATGTTTCTATTTTTAAACCTTTGCTTTAAGAAAAATTAAAAATTGAAAGTGTGAATTTACCCCATTAGGTTTTCCCCATTCTATTCTCTGATGATTCCTCCTTAGTGAGCTACCAACCAAACGCAGTACATTTTTGTTAAGTGATTTGTGTACAACTCCAGATTCACTTCAGCACATTAAAAGATAAAAGAAAATTCAAGTAGAATTATCAAGCCAAAAATTACAATAAAAAAATAAATAAAAAGAATACCATAAACCGGTTATGTGTGTGCTTGCCGGGGAGTCTTAATTTCTCTCAGTTGGAATCTTTCTAAAATAAATTTATCTTAAAATAATTATAATTCAATAAAACCCAAACTGCTAATGTGTTCCCAAACACAATGAAAACATGAAGACAAGAAATTGTGTTGAGTCAGGTTCAAGATATCGTCCTTGGAGCTGAGCGGCAGCTGTTGGGAAGGTGTGTCTGTGTGTGGTTCCCTGATGAGGCTGTCAGCTCAGAAAGCACACAGCTGATGCCGGAGTCCTCCTCCTGTCTGACACAAGAGATCCTCACAGATGGTAAGTGGGAATTAGGCAGGAAGGAGCAAAGGAAGGGCCATACATTCCCCCTCCAAAACCCGGCTGTCACCAGAGTGTGTTTCTGCTTTTCCCTTGAGTGCAGTAGGCTTCTCGACCATGTAGGCACCTGGTGGAGGATGCAGTGGCTCTAAAGTTGTCAGCAAATGCTCCCTTTTGCAAGGTCTGGATGCTCATGTGTCTCTGAGGTGCTGCCAATGCCTCTGTCACATTCCATCTGTTCATTTAGGGTGTCTGTAGCCACCCCCACCACCAGCGTTCTGGGTGTTTGTTATGTTATGGTGTGTTGCCAGGTTTTGGGTCCTAACGACTCTTTGTGGCTCCTCCAGCTGAGTAGATTGCATTGGGAGCTCAGCCCTGGGGTTGGTCTGTCTGTCCCTGTAATGCCTTCGTAATGGTGGTCGCCTCCCTCTGGAACAAGTTCCAGCTGAGATGAGAATTCTTCTTTCTGCTTTAGTCACATATCACAGAGGCAGTCAAGGGCAGTAGTTTGTATTCATGCTGGTCTGGGTTACCAAAGCAGGTGTTAGATAGTCTTGTTTATTTGCTCATTTATTTAGGGGGTTGGACTTGGGGCCTCATACAGGTTGAATACACACTCTACCACTGAGCTACATGCAAACTCCTAAGCCTAACTTTGAAATGTGTGGAACAGCTATTTCTCCCAGGCCTGACCTTCAGGAACCATTTTGGGGGTGGGGGTAGGAGTGGGGGTGGGGTGGGGCAGGAGCGGAGACCATAAAAGGTCTAGGCATCCTGTAACTGCTGTTTCCTTTGAATTTCAAAGATGACTCATCTGATGTGACAGTTGGGTTAAGTTTCAGGATGACAAGTGATACTTAAAATGCCCTTGCCTATAGGGTGGGCAGCCTGGTCCCCTGAATAGTTTTTTCTTTTGTGCTCAGGGATTGAAGTAATTATTCCTTTCTCAGACCATGCATAAATCTATCTGAGGGAAGACTAAAGCAGCCTTTAGGAATGGAATGTGCTAGGAACTGCTACCAAAATTGTTAGAGATACAAAATAGTCATGTGTGTAATGATCTGAAAGGAAGAAAAAAAATGCCTTCATGCAGGGAGAAAAATCAGCTACCTTGCACAGATTGCAGTGGCCAAGAAAAGTATAGAGGGGAGGAACTTGAAAGGTAAAAGGTAGGTTTGGAATTGGTTCGGCGTGGATAAATTTCCTCCTGGCGAAGGCTTGATTGCCAAATTGTGACATTATTGGGAGAGAGCAGAGGTGCATAAAGATCATTAGCTACTGGGGTGTTTCCTTAAAGGATATACTGAGGAGTTCACTGTACAGAGGAGGCACAAAGCTGGCTGGTATAGGAAGAGATCCAAGCCAGGAATGGAGTGACACCCTGCATCAGAGCACAGGAAGAGTGTGATGGCTCTGCAGAGTTCCCAGGGGAGACCCTCTCACCTCCCCCCCCCCCAGCTGCCACATCTGTTCATCTTACGTGTCTTCATAAGTGACATTACAAATGCCCCCAGCTTCATAAACCAGCCACCAAATTAGTGTCACATTAGACTCAGTCCTCTCATTACTATAGACAAGTGCAATGGTCCCTTTGCAGTATTGCATATGTTCTTGGGAACAGAAGTGTTTAAAAATGAGACTGAGGGAGTCAAATGACTTTGTCCACTGAACTAACACATGAGAGCAAGGACATGGCCCAATTTTTGTGACACTAATTCAAGTGGTTTGAGAAGCCTGGATAGAGCTTAGTCTCTACAGGTCAGAGTGGGGACCACGGGGGCAGACGGCTTCTGGGACAGGCGGGAGCCACAGAGCTGCTGAGGCAGCACCCTTTAGGGGCCGCAGACATCCGGCACCCTCCCAGTCGAAGGACAGTGACCTGCCCTGCAGGGAGCGCCATCTTGGCTCCGGGACTCCGCCGAACTTAGTCTACAGGTTAGAGTGAGGACCACAGAGGCAGACAACTTCTGGGACAGGCGGGAGCCACAGAGCCGCTGAGGCAGCACCCTTTTGGGGCCGCAGACATCCGGCACCCTCCCAGTCGGAGGACAGTGACCTGCCCTGCAGGGAACGCCATCTTGGCTCCGGGACTCCGCCGAGCTTAGTCTCTACAGGTCAGAGTGGGGACCACGGGGGCAGACGGCTTCTGGGACAGGCAGGAGCCACAGAGCCGCTGAGGCAGCACCCTTTTGGGGCCGCAGACTTCCGGCACCCTCCCAGCCGGAGGACAGAGACCTGCCCTGCAGAGAGTGCCATCTTGGCTCCGGGACTCCGCCGAACTTAGTCTACAGGTTAGAGTGAGGACCACAGAGGCAGACAGCTTCTGGGACAGGCGGGAGCCACAGAGCCGCTGAGGCAGCACCCTTTTGGGGCCGCAGACATCCGGCACCCTCCCAGTCGGAGGACAGTGACCTGCCCTGCAGGGAACGCCATCTTGGCTCCGGGACTCCGCCGAGCTTAGTCTCTACAGGTCAGAGTGGGGACCACGGGGGCAGACGGCTTCTGGGACAGGCGGGAGCCACAGAGCTGCTGAGGCAGCACCCTTTAGGGGCCGCAGACATCCGGCACCCTCCCAGTCGGAGGACAGTGACCTGCCCTGCAGGGAGCGCCATCTTGGCTCCGGGACTCCTCCGAACTTAGTCTGTACAGGTCAGAGTGAGGACCACAGAGGCAGACAGCTTCTGGGACAGGCGGGAGCCACAGAACCCCTGAGGCAGCACCCTTTTGGGGCCGCAGACATCCGACACCCTCCCAGCCCGAGAACAGTGACCTGCCCTGCAGGGAGCGCCATCTTGGCTCCGGGACTCCGCCAAACTTAGTCTGTACAGGTCTGCTGACAGAGGATACTCAGAATCCCCAGAAGAACAACCTCTGAACAGAGACAACTATAACAACTCCAGAGATTACCAGATGGCGAGAGGTAAAGATAAGAATCTTACTAACAGAAACCAAGACCACTCACCATCATCAGGACCCAGCACTCCCACTTCGCCCAGTCCAGGGCACCCCAACACACCTGAAAAACTAGACCTGGATTTAAAAGCATATCTCATGATGATGGTAGAGGACATCAAGAAGGACTTTAAAGAACTACAGGAGAACATGGCTAAAGAGTTACAAGTCCTTAAAGAAAAACAGGAAAACACAACCAAACTGGTAGAAGTCCTTAAAGAGAAACAGGAAAACACATCCAATCAGATGATGGAAATGAACAAAACCATACTAGACCTAAAAAGGGAAGTAGACACAATAAAGAAAACCCAAAATGAGGCAACACTGGAGATAGAAACCCTAGGAAAGAAATCTGGAACCATAGATGCAAGCATCAGCAACAGAATACAAGAGATGGAAGAGAGAATCTCAGGTGCAGAAGATTCCATAGAGAACATGGGCACAACAATCAAGGAAAATGGAAAATGCAAAAAGATCCTAACTCAAAACATCCAGGAAATACAGGACACAATGAGAAGACCAAACCTACGGATAATAGGAGTGGATGAGAATGAAGATTTTCAACTCAAAGGACCAGCAAACATCTTCAACAAAATTATAGAAGAAAACTTCCCAAATCTAAAGAAAGAGATGCCCATGAACATACAAGAAGCCTACAGAACTCCAAATAGGCTGGACCAGAAAAGAAATACCTCCCGACACATAATAATCAGAACAACAAATGCACTAAATAAAGATAGAATACTAAAAGCAGTAAGAGAAAAAGGCCAAGTAACATATAAAGGCAAGCCTATCAGAATTACACCAGATTTTTCACCAGAGACTATGAAAGCTAGAAGATCCTGGACAGATGTTATACAGACACTAAAAGAACACAAATTCCAGCCCAAGCTACTATACCCAGCCAAACTCTCAATTAACATAGATGGAGAAACCAAAGTATTCCACGACAAAGCCAAATTCACACATTATCTCTCCACGAATCCAGCCCTTCAAAGGATAATAACAGAAAAAAACCAATACAAGGACAGGAACCACGCCCTAGAAACAACAAGAAGGTAATCCCTCAACAAACCTAAAAGAAGACAGCCACAAGAACAGAATGCCAACTTTAACAACAAAAATAACAGGAAACAACAATTACTTTTCCTTAATATCTCTTAATATCAATGGACTCAACTCCCCGATAAAAAGACATAGACTAACAAACTGGCTACACAAACAAGACCCAACATTTTGCTGCTTACAAGAAACTCATCTCAGAGAAAAAGATAGACACTACCTCAGAATGAAAGGCTGGAAAACAATTTTCCAAGCAAATGGTCTGAAGAAACAAGCTGGAGTAGCCATTCTAATATCTGATAAAATTGACTTCCAACCCAAAGTCATCAAAAAAGACAGGGAGGGGCACTTCATACTCATCAAAGGTAAAATCCTCCAAGAGGAACTATCAATCCTGAATATCTATGCTCCAAATACAAAGGCAGCCTCATTCATTAAAGAAACTTTAGTAAATCTCAAAGCACACATTGCACCTCATACAATAATAGTGGGAGACTTCAACACACCACTTTCACCAATGGACAGATCATGGAAACAGAAACTAAACAGGGACACAGTGAAACTAACAGAAGTTATGGATCAAATGGATCTGGCAGATATCTACAGAACATTTTACCCTAAAACAAAAGGATACACTTTCTTCTCAGCACCTCATGGTACCTTCTCCAAAATTGACCACGTAATTGGGCACAAAACAGGACTCAACAGATACAAAAACATTGAAATTGTCCCATGCATCCTATCAGATCACCATGGACTAAGGCTGATCTTCAATAACAAAATAAATAATAGAAAGCCAACCTTCACGTGGAAACTGAACAACACTCTTCTCAATGATACCTTGGTCAAGGAAGGAATAAAGAAAGAAATTAAGGACTTTTTAGAGTTCAATGAAAATGAAGCCACAACATACCCAAACTTATGGGACGCAATGAAAGCATTTCTAAGAGGAAAACTCATAGCTCTGAGTGCCTCCAAAAGGAAACTAGAAAGAGCACACATTAGCCGCTTGACAACACACCTAAAAGCACTAGAACAAAAGGAAGCAAATTCACCCAAGAGGAGTAGACGGCAGGAAATAATCAAACTCAGGGGTGAAATCAACCAAGTGGAAACAAGAAAAACTATTCAAAGAATCAACCAATCAAGGAGCTGGTTCTTTGAGAAAATCAACAAGATAGATAAACCCTTAGCCAGACTCACTAGAGGGCACAGGGAAAGCATCCTAATTAACAAAATCAGAAATGAAAAAGGAGACATAACAACAGATCCTGAAGACATCCAAAACACCATCAGATCCTTCTACCAAAGGCTATACTCAACAAAACTGGAGAACCTGGATGAAATGGACAAGTTCCTAGACAGATACCAGGTACCAAAGTTGAATCAAGATCAGGTTAATGATCTAAACAGCCCTATATCCCCCAAAGAAATAGAAGCAGTCATTAATAGTCTCCCAACCAAAAAAAGCCCAGGACCAGATGGGTTTAGTGCAGAGTTCTATCAGACCTTCAAAGAAGATCTAATCCCAGTTCTTCACAAACTATTCCACAAAATAGAAACAGAAGGTACTCTACCCAACTCATTCTATGAAGCCACAATTACTCTGATACCTAAACCACAAAAAGACCCAACAAAGATAGAAAACTTCAGACCAATATCCCTTATGAATATTGATGCAAAAATCCTCAATAAAATTCTTGCTAACCGAATCCAAGAACACATCAAAACAATCATCCATCCTGACCAAGTAGGTTTCATCCCAGGGATGCAGGGATGGTTCAATATACGGAAATCCATCAACGTAATCCAGTATATAAACAAACTCAAAGACAAAAACCACATGGTCATCTCGTTAGATGCGGAAAAAGCATTTGACAAGATCCAACACCCATTCATGATAAAAGTCTTGGAAAGATCAGGAATTCAAGGCCCATACCTAAACATGATAAAAGCAATCTACAGCAAACCAGTAGCCAACATCAAAGTAAATGGTGAGAAGCTTGAAGCAATCCCTCTAAAATCAGGGACTAGACAAGGCTGTCCACTTTCTCCATACCTATTCAACATTGTACTTGAAGTCCTAGCCAGAGCAATTCGACAACAAAAGGAGATCAAAGGGATACAAATTGGAAAAGATGAAGTCAAAATATCACTTTTTGCAGATGATATGATAGTATATATAAGTGACCCTAAAAATTCCACCAGAGAACTCCTAAGCCTGATAAACAGCTTCGGTGAAGTAGCTGGATATAAAATTAACTCAAACAAATCAATGGCCTTTCTCTACACAAAGAATAAACAGGCTGAGAAAGAAATTAGGGAAACAACACCCTTCTCAATAGTCACAAATAATATAAAATATCTTGGCGTGACTCTAACTAAGGAAGTGAAAGATCTGTATAATAAAAACTTCAAGTCTCTGAAGAAAGAAATTATAGAAGATCTCAGAAGATGGAAAGATCTCCCATGCTCATGGACTGGCAGGATCAACATTGTAAAAATGGCTATCTTGCCAAAAGCAATCTACAGATTCAATGCAATCCCCATCAAAATTCCAACTCAATTCTTCAACGAATTAGAAAGTGCAATCTGCAAATTCATCTGGAATAACAAAAAACCTAGGATAGCAAAAACTCTTCTCAAGGATAAAAGAACCTCTGGTGGAATCACCATGCCTGACCTAAAGCTCTACTACAGAGCAATTGTGATAAAAACTGCATGGTACTGGTATAGTGACAGACAAATAGACCAATGGAATAGAATTGAAGACCCAGAAATGAACCCACACACCTACGGTCACTTGATCTTCGACAAGGGAGCTAAAAACATCCAGTGGAAGAAAGACAGCATCTTCAACAAATGGTGCTGGCACAACTGGTTGTTAACATGTAGAAGAATGCGAATCGATCCATTCCTATCTCCTTGTACTAAGGTCAAGTCTAAGTGGATCAAGGAACTTCACATAAAACCAGAGACACTGAAACTTATAGAGGAGAAAGTGGGGAAAAGCCTTGAAGATATGGGCACAGGGGAAAAATTCCTGAATAGAACAGTAATGGCTTGTGCTGTAAGATCGAGAATTGACAAGTGGGACCTCATGAAACTACAAAGCTTCTGCAAGGCTAAAGACACCATCAATAAGACAAAAAAACCACCAACAGATTGGGAAAGGATCTTCACCTATCCTAAATCAGATAAGGGACTAATATCCAATATATATAAAGAACTCAAGAAGGTGGACTCCAGAAAGTCAAATAACCCCATTAAAAAATGGGGCTCAGAACTGAACAAAGAATTCTCGCCTGAGGAATACCGAATGGCAGAGAAACACCTGAAAAAATGTTCAACATCCTTAATCATCAGGGAAATGCAAATCAAAACAACCCTGAGATTCCACCTCACACCAGTCAGAATGGCTAAGATCAAAAATTCAGGTGACAGCAGTTCCTGGCGAGGATGTGGAGAAAGAGGAACACTCCTCCATTGTTGGTGGGATTGCAAGCTTGTACAACCACTCTGGAAATCAGTCTGGCGGTTCCTCAGAAAATTGGACATAGTACTACCGGAGGATCCAGCAATACCTCTCCTGGGCATATATCCAGAAGATGTCCCAACCGGTAAAAAGGACACATTTTCCACTATGTTCATAGCAGCCCTATTTATAATAGCCAGAAGCTGGAAAGAACCCAGATGTCCCTCAACAGAGGAATGGATACAGAAATTATGGTACATTTACACAATGGAGTACTACTCAGCTATTAAAAAGAATGAATTTATGAAATTCCTAGCCAAATGGATGGACCTGGAGGGCATCATCTTGAGTGAAGTAACACAATCACAAAAGAACTCACACAATATGTATTCACTGATAAGTGGATATTAGCCCAAAACTTAGGATACCCAAGATTTAAGATACAATTTGCTAAACGCATGAAACTCAAGAAGAATGAAGACCAAAGTGTGGACACTGTGCACCTTCTCAGAATTGGGAACAAAACACCCAGGGAAGGAGTTACAGAGACAAAGTTCGTAGCGGTGATGAAAGAATGGACCATTTAGAGACTGCCGTACCCAGGGATCCATCCCATAATCAACTTCTAAACGCTGACACCATTGCATACACTAGCAAGATTTTGCTGAAAGGACCCAAATATAGCTGTCTCTTGTGAGACGATGCTGGGGCCTAGCAAACACAGGAGTGGATGTTCACAGTCAGCTATTGGATGTATCACAGGGCTCCCAATGGAGAAGCTAGAGTAAGTACCCAAGGAGCTAAAGGGATCTGCAACCCTATTGTTGGAACAACATGATGTACCAACTAGAACCCCGGAGCTCTTGTCTCTAGCTGCATATGTATCGAAAGATGGCCTAGTCAGCCATCAATGGAAAGAGAGGCCCATTGGACTTGCAAACTTTATATGCCCCAATATAGGGGAATGCCAGGGCCAAAAGAATGGGAATGGGTGGATAGGGAAGTGGGGGGGCGCTATGGGGGACTTTTGGGATAGCATTGGAAACGTAATTGAGGAAAATATGTAATAAAAATATTAAAAAAAAAAAAAAAGAGAAGCCTGGATAGCTTGCAACATATTAGTTTTTGTTACCAAGAGTTTCCAGTTTCTAACATTACCAATCAACACAGCAGGACTCCACTCCTGCTTGCTGTGTAGTGAAGGCAGCTGTGGGGGTCATTCTGGCCAATGACGAGCAAGATGCGCATCACTTGCAGGTAAAGGTGACTACTTATCTGTCCCAATCCTCTGAAGCTCTGATTCCCCTGCCCTGAGGCTAAAATGTTCAGATTTGGTGTTGCCATCAGCTTTAGTAGCTTCTGGAGTGTATGGAGAGGGGGCACAGACTCTAACCATAATGTGAGAGCAGAGAAAGGCTGTTGCTGCTGAGTGCCGTAGGGATTTTGTGTTGTCTGCTCTGGCAGAATGCAGGCCATCTTGACTGATACACCAGAGGTGAGGGGTGAGCAGTCCAGGCAAAAACAGTTCTTTGAGTAAATGCTAGGCAGTCATTTCTTTGAAAAAATAAAAATAGCCCCTGAACAAATATTGAAAGCAAATACATTGATTGTAAATACTTACACCACACCAAAATCTTAAAGGAGAATTTAAATTATTATGATTCCAACCTATCAATAGTGGTTCTCTCATAGTTTAATTTTCACAAAACAGAGATGGATGGACTGCTGGGCACACATGAACTGTGCTTGGGACATTTGTAAGTTGCTGAATCCTCAGCAGGCTGTGGATTAGGAGCTGGAGACAGATGTTGATGGGAACCACAGACCAGTGGAGAAACTTCACGAGTGTGAAGGGAAGAAGACAACATGGAGCAAGCTAGAATTGGAAGTCACAGGGCAGAAACAGCCATTGCAACCCAGGGATGAATGATACGCCAAGGAGAAAAGGATGCTTAGCAAAGAGATGAGGATGGAGGTGAGTGAGCAGTGCCAGGAGTGAAGAGGAGTAAGGAGCACCAGTGGGAGGGGGAGACCATGCTGAGAAGCACATGTGTGGTCACATAGCATGGACCAGCTCAGCATAGAGGAGATCAATTTTAAATTGTAACTAAAAAATTTAAGTTAACATACAAAGTGATGGGCTTAAATGATGACATTTCATATATACATGTCAATATATTTTATATTCCTCCTCCTGACCCACTAACCTCCCCATCTTCCTTGACCCCACTTTGCGGGTTCCCATCCTCCCTTTTCTGCTTTCAGATCACAGAGGTGCACATACCCCACTCCCATGCACACATACACAAACACATACCTTCATACACACACACACACACAGAAAAAGAGAGAGAGAGAGAGAGAGAGAGAGAGAGAGAGAGAGAGAGAGAGAGAGAGAGAGAAAGAGGGGTGGGTAAAGTGAGATATAGATAGGTAGGTAGATAGATAGAATTAAAAAACTCAAAATCAAAATAGTACAAGGCAACTTAGGAAGGTGTTGGACATCTACGTCACCTTGATGGTTATCACAATTGTTTGCATATGTTCAAAACAAACTGCACCTGCCAAATGTGTGAGTCTTTGGTAATTATGCCTTAATAAAGGATGCTATTTTTGTTTTAGAAGAAAGCCACTGGTTTGTTGAATTATGTTTTGCATCCTCAGGAAGAGGTATGCTTGAGAGGGGGAAAGTCAGACAGCCTGGTGGTTTGAAGGAGACGTTCCCTATAGTCTCGGGCATTTGAATACTTAGTCCCTACTTGGTAGCATGTTTGGGAAGCTTTAAGAAGTGGGGCTGGCTGGAGGAGTTATGTCACTGCAGGCAAGCTTTGAGGTTTCCAAGCCATGAAGTGTTCCCAGGTCACTTTTTCTGGTCAGTTTGTCCATGTGGTTCAAGATGTGAGCCCTCGGCTTTCTGCTCTGGCCACCATGCTTTGATTCGTGGACACTAAACCTCTGCAATGGTAAGCCCACATTAAACCTTTCTTTCTATGAGATGCCTTGGTTATGGTGCTCTATCCCAGGAAGGAAAGTAATACAAACAGTGAAAGGAAGCTAAGGCTGAGAGGATGAGAATCACACTGGGCTGTGGACTGAGTGATGAATGGTTTCAATATTCTTACTAAAGCAGGGCATCGGAACATCCCTTGGGCAAAGGAGAGACTGTGGAGAGAAAGAAGAAAGTCTGAGTAGCTATTGTGAAGAGTGAGCCTGGACTCCAGAGAAATGGGCACAGATGAATCAGGTCTTCATGGAAAGCATTCTGTAGCCTGAATGAGAAAACAGAAGGTTCTCTGCCTACCCACAGGATTAGGCATTATAGACCTAGTGAGAATCAGGGAGACCCGTGAATCATAGAATAAAATTCAAGACTTTTAGAACCATTATAAAGTGGGGAATCTTTCTAATTTAGTTACTAAGCTCAGACAGTTGGGACTCTGAGGGGGCAGAGTGGAGTCATTCAGGAGTTGGCGGCAGACCAGGGACTGATGACAGTGTGTTAGAGTTTGCTGGTGAGCAATAGAAATGGGCTCTGACTCATTTAACTCAGAGAGTATAGTAGGTAGAGAGTCTTGGAGGCAGGGGTAATCTGAAGACCCATACTGAGAAAGCTGGACTAGTGGTTCTCAGGATCCAGCTGGCAGGAAGCACTGCCCTCCGGGCATACTGGGGCCAAGTGAGTCATCTACTCCTGTTGTTTTCCCTCAGTCAGTTCTTGGCAGAAAGAGGTAGAGGAACTAAGCTTTAAAGAAAACATGATAGACAGCTCATGAAGCCTACCTGTGATATGAGAGAGTGACTTTTCTCAAAGCAACACCATTCTCGGAAGCTGGATGGCTACAGAGGAGTGAGCTTAAGAGGGCAGTGTAACCACAGCAGTGTAGGATAGCCACTGAGATCAGGACCCTGGAAACAGAAAACCCAGTTTAATTATCTACATCCAAGTACCGATAACTGTCTGTTCTTCTCATTCTCCATCTGTAAAGTATGTATACTAGAGACTTGAATTGCTATATGTGAAATGAGGTGGTGGTGGGGGTTAACAAAAAGGTGCTTTTAGTGGCCCATTATTATGGATATTTATACTGGGTGCATTCTATCCCTACCATACCATGTGGCCACCATATTGGACATGTGATGGAGTTTGCTTCTAACTTCTATTTCTCTTCTCAGCTGCTCTATCTCATTTTGACTTTTTAAATCAGTCACCCATGGACAAGATAGTGTAGGTTAAAGCCCAACCTCTAGTTAATGATAATGATTTTATTATTTAAGGCCATATTTGAGGCATTTCTCCAGACAACCACTATTAAGGGGTAACTTGTACTGAGAAAACACAGATCTAAGAGTCTGAAGTTCTAGGTTCTAGTCCTGGCCCTGGCTCTTGTTCATTCAGTGACTTGGGTAAGTTAGTTAACAATTCTGGAATCCAATCATCCGGGACCTGAGACTGCATTAACCAGGGAAGCAGATAACCCGGCCTGATCGGGGCACAAGTCCCTTCTGGTCCACTGCAACACCAGAGTTCCTGGCCCGGGGAGTCTCTGGACACCTGCAAGGACCCACACAGGATCCCCCACGGGATCCTAAGACCTTTGGTGAGTGGAACACAACTTCTGCCAGGAGGCAGGTTCGAACACCAGATATCTGGGCACCTTCCCTGCAAGAGGAGAGCTTGCCTGCACAGAGTACTCTGACCACTGAAACTAAGGAGAAAGCTAGTCTCCCAGGTCTGCTGATAGAGGCTAACATAATCACCTGAGGAACAAGCTCTAACCAGAGACAACAATAACAACTAGCTCCAGAGATTACCAGATGGCGAAGGGAAAAGGTAAAAATCCTACTAACAGAAATCAAGACCACTCACCTTCATCAGAACGCAGCACTCCCACCCCACCTAGTCCTGGGCACCCGAACACAACTGAAAAGCTAGACGCAGATTTAAAAGCTTATCTCATGATGATGGTAGAGGACATCAAGAAGGACTTTAATAACTCACTTAAAGAAATACAGGAGAACACTGCTAAAGAGTTACAAGTCCTTAAAGAAAACCAGGAAAACACAACCAAACAGGTAGAAGTCCTTAAAGAAAAACAGGAAAACACATCCAAACAGGTGATGGAAATGAACAAAACCATACTAGACCTAAAAAGGGAAGTAGACACAATAAAGAAAACCCAAAGTGAGGCAACGCTAGAGATAGAAACCCTAGGAAAGAAATCTGGACCATAGATGCGAGCATCAGCAACAGAATACAAGAGATGGAAGAGAGAATCTCAGGTGCAGAAGATTCCATAGAGAACATCGGTACAACAATCAAAGAAAATACAAAACACAAAAGGATCCTAACTCAAAACATCCAGGAAATACAGGACACAATGAGAAGAACAAACCTACGGATAATAGGAGTTGATGAGAATGAAGATTTTCAACTCAAAGGGCCAGCAAATATCTTCAACAAAATTATAGAAGAAAACTTCCCAAACCTAAAGAAAGAGATGCCCATGAACATACAAGAAGCCTACAGAACTCCAAATAGACTGGACCAGAAAAGAAATTCGTCCTGACACATAATAATCAGAACAACAAATACACTAAATAAAGATAGAATACTAAAAGCAGTAAGGGAAAAAGGTCAAGTAACATATAAAGGCAGGCCTATCAGAATTACACCAGACTTTTCACCAGAGACTATAAAAGCCAGAAGAGCCTGGACAGCTGTTATACAGACACTAAAAGAACACAAATGCCAGCCCAGGCTACTATACCTGGCCAAACTCTCAATTACCATAGATGGAGAAACCAAAGTATTCCACCACAAAACCAAATTCACACATTATCTTTCCACGAATCCAGCCCTTCAAAGAATAATAACAGAAAAAAAAATAATACAAGGACGGAAATCACGCCCAAGAAAAAGCAAGAAAGTAATCCCTCAAGAAACCAAAAGGAAGACAGCCACAAGAACAGAATGTCGACTCTAACAACAAAAATAAAAGGAAGCAACAATTACTTTTCCTTAATATCAATTGGCTCAATTCCCCAATAAAAAGACATAGACTAACACACTGGCTCCAAAAACAGGACCCAACATTCTGATGCTTACAGGAAACCCATCTCAGGGAAAAAGACAGACACTACCTCAGAGTGAAAGGCTGGAAAACAAATTTCCAAGCAAATCGTCTGAAGAAACAAGCTGGAGTAGCCATTCTAATATCGAATAAAATCGACTTCCAACCCAAAGTTATCAAAAAAGACAAGGAGGAGCACTTCATACTCATCACAGGTAAAATCCTCCAAGAGGAACTCTCAATTCTGGTTATCTATGCTCCAAATGCAAGGGCAGCCACATTCATTAAAGACACTTTAGTAAAGCTCAAAGCACACATTGCACCTCACACAATAATAGTGGGAGACTTCAACACACCACTTTCATCAATGGACAGATCGTGTAAACAGAAACTAAACAGGAACACAGTGAAACTAACAGAAGTTATGAAACAAATGGACTTAACAGATATCTACAGAACATTTTATCCTAAAAGAAAAGGATATACCTTCTTCTCAGCACCTCACAGGAACTTCTCCAAAACTGACCATATAATTGGTCACAAAACAGGCCTCAACAGATACAAAAATATTGAAATTGTCCCATGCATCCTATCAGAGCACCATGGACTAAGGCTGATCTTCAATAACAACATAAATAATGGAAAGCCAACATTCATATGGAAACTGAACAACACTCTTCTCAATGATACCTTGGTCAAGGAAGGAATAAAGAAAGAAATAAAAGACTTTTTAGAGTTTAATGAAAATGAAGCCACAACATACCCAAACTTATGGGACGCAATGAAAGCATTTCTAAGAGGGAAATTCATAGCTCTGAGTGCCTCCAAAAAGAAGCTGGAGAGAGCACACACTAGCAGCTTGACAACACATCCAAAAGCTCTAGAAGAAAAGGAAGAAAATTCACCCAAGAGGAGTAGACGGCAGGGAATAATCAAACTCAGGGGTGAAATCAACCAAGTGGAAACAAGAAGAACTATTCAAAGAATTAACCAAACATGGAGTTGGTTCTTTGAGAAAATCAACAAGATAGATAAACCCTTAGCTAGACTCACGAGAGGGCACAGGGACAACATCCTAATTAACAAAATCAGAAATGAAAAGGGAGACATAACAACAGATCCTGAAGAAATCCAAAACACCATCAGATCCTTCTACAAAAGGCTATACTCAACAAAACTGGAAAACCTGGACGAAATGGACAAATTTCTAGACAGATACCAGGTACCAAAGTTAAATCAGGATCAAGTTAAGGATCTAAACCATCCCATATCCCCTAAAGAAATAGAAGCAGTCATTAAGAGTCTCCCCGCCAAAAAAAGCCCAGGACCAGATGGGTTTAGTGCAGAGTTCTACCAGACCTTCAAAGAAGATCTAATTCCAGTTCTGCACAAACTATTCCACAAAATAGAAGTAGAAGGAACTTTACCCAACTCATTCTATGAAGCCACAATTACTCTGATACCTAAACCACAGAATGATCCAACAAAGATAGAGAACTTCAGACCAATTTCCCTTATGAATATCGATGCAAATATTCTCAATAAAGTTCTTGCTAACCGAATCCAAGAACACATCAAAACAATCATCCATCCTGACCAAGTAGGATTCATCCCAGGGATGCATGGATGGTTCAATATACGGAAATCAATTAACGTAATCCAATATGTAAACAAACTCAAAGACAAAAACCACATGATCATCTCGTTAGATGTGGAAAAAGCATTTGACAAGATCCAACACCCTTTCATTATAAAAGTCTTGGAAAGATCAGGAATTCAAGGCCCATACCTAACCGTGATAAAAGCAATCTACAGCAAACCAGTAGCCAACATCAAAGTAAATGGTGAGAAGCTGGAAGCAATCCCACGAAAATCAGGGACTAGACAAGGCTGTCCACTCTCTCCCTACCTATTCAACATTGTACTTGAAGTCCTAGCCAAAGCAATTAGACAATAAAAGGAGATCAAGGGGATACAAATTGGAAAGGAAGAAGTCAAAATATCACTTTTTGCAGATGATATGATAGTATATATAAGTGACCCTAAAAATTCCACCAGAGAACTCCTAAACCTGATAAACAGCTTCAATGAAGTAGCTGGATATAAAATTAACTCAAATAAGTCAATGGCCTTTCTGTACACAAAGGATAAGCACACTGAGAAAGAAATTAGGGAAATAACACCCTTCTCAATAGTCACAAATAATATAAAATACTTTGGTGTCTCTAACTAAGGAAGTGAAAGATCTGTATGATAAGAACTTCAAGTCTCTGAAGAAAGAAATTAAAGAAGATCTCAAAAGATGGAAAGATCTCCCATGCTCATGGATTGGAAGGATCAACATTGTAAAAATGGCTATCTTGCCAAAAGCAATCTACAGATTCAATGCAATCCCCATAAAAATTCCAACTCAATTCTTCAACGAATTAGAAAGAGCAATCTGCAAATTCATCTGGAATAACTAAAAACCTAGGATAGCAAAAACTCTTCTCAAGGATAAAAGAACCTCAGGTGGAATCACCATGCCTGACCTAAAGCTTTACTACAGAGCAATTGTGATTAAAAACTGCATGGTACTGGTATAGTGACAGACAAGTAGACCAATGGAATAGAATTGAAGACCCAGAAATGAACCCACACACCTATGGTCACTTGATCTTCGACAAGGGAGCTAAAACCATCCAGTGGAAGAAAGACAGCATCTTCAACAAATGGTGCTGGCACAACTGGTTGTCATCATGTAGATGAATGCGAATCGATCCATTCCTATCTCCTTGTACTAAGGTCAAATCTAAGTGGATCAAGGAACTGCACATAAAACCAGAGACACTGAAACTTATAGAGGAAAAAGTGGGGAAAAGCCTTGAAGATATGGGCACAGGGGAAAAATTCCTGAGTAGAACAGCAATGGCTTGTGCTATAAGATCGAGAATTGACAAATGGGACCTCATGAAATTGCAAAGCTTCTGCAAGGCAAAAGCCACCGTCAATAAGACAAAAAGACCACCAACAGATTGGGAAAGGATCTTTACCTATCGTAAATCAGATAGGGGACCAATATCCAGTATATATAAAGAACTCAAGAAGGTGGACTCCAGAAAATCAAATAACCCCATTAAAAATGGGGCTCAGAACTGAACAAAGAATTCTCACCTGAGGAATACCGAATGGCAGAGAAGCACCTGAAAAAAATATTCAACATCCTTAATCATCAGGGAAATGCAAATCAAAACAACCCTGAGATTCCACCTCACACCAGTCAGAATGGCTAAGATCAAAAATTCAGGTGACAGCAGATGCTGGCGAGGATGTGGAGAAAGAGGAACACTCCTCCATTTTTGGTGGGATTGCAAGCTTGTACAACCACTCTGGAAATCAGTCTGGCGGTTCCTTAGAAAATTGGACATAGTACTACTGGAGGATCCAGCAATACCTCTCCTGGGCATATATCCAGAAGATGTCCCCACCAGTAAGAAGGACACATGCTCCACTATGTTCATGGCAGCCTTATTTATAATAGCCAGAAGCTGGAAAGAACCCATATGCCCCTCAACAGAGGAATGGATACAGAAAATGTGGTACATTTACACAATGGAGTACTACTCAGCTATTAAAAAGAATGAATTTATGAAATTCCTAGCCAAATGGATGGACCTGGAGGGCATCATCCTGAGTGAGGTAACCCAATCACAAAGGAACTCACACTATATGTACTCACTGATAAGTGGATATTAGCCCAAAACTTAGGATACCCAAGATATAAGATACAATTTGCTAAACAAATGAAACTCAAGAAGAATGAAGACTGAAGTGTGGACACTATGCCCCTCCTTAGAATTGGGAACAAAACACCCATGGAAGGAGTTACAGAGACAAAGTTTGGAGCTGTGATGAAAGGATGGACCATATAGAGACTGCCATATCCAGGGATCCACCCCATAATCAGCTTCCAAACGCTGACACCATTGCATACACTAGCAAGATTTTGCTGAAAGGACCCAGATATAGCTGTCTCTTGTGAGACTATGCCGGGGCCTAGCAAACACAGAAGTGGATGCTCACAGTCAGCTAGTGGATGGATCACAGGGCTTCCAATGGAGGAGATAGAGAAAGTACCCAGGGAGCTAAAGGGATCTGCAACCCTATAGGTGGAACAACATTATGAACTAATCAGTACCCCGGAGCTCTTGACTCTAGCTGCATATGTATCAAAAGATGGCCTAGTTGGCCATCACTGGAAAGAGAGGCCCATTGGACATGCAAACTTTATATGCCCCAGTACAGGGGAATGCCAGGGTCAAAAGAATGGGAATGGGTGGGTAGGGAATGGGGGGGGTGTATGCGGGACTTTTGGGATAGCATTGGAAATGTAATTGAGGAAAATATGTAATAAAAAAAGAAAAAAAAAAGAAAAAAAGAATTCTGATGTTCACTCATCTATAAAGTGGGCTTCTGCTGCTGCCTAAGGGAGGTGATGTACGGAAACATCGTATGAGCTGTGGTTGATACACAACCTTTTGTTGATACTCTGGACTTGAAAATGATTTTTTCAAATTAACAGGAGTAGTGGTCTGTCTGTGCTGGCACATACCAGCTGGAGCCATCATAGAGTCCTTTTGCTCTTGTTTATTTTTTCAGAGTTTCTTTGTAGCTCAGACTGGTCTTATACTTGCCAATTCTTTTAAATGCTGGGAGTATAGATATGCCCATCACACCTGGTCAGGGCTGACACCTTGGATGGTCTCTATGGAGACCAGGTTTTTAACTCCACTCCACGAGCAGAAGCCTGGAGCTTCCTACTAGCCTAAAAAAGGTAGCCAATGCCAGTGCACAGGACTCCCACTGCTTCTGGTCCTGTAGTCACACTCACGGGAGAATGTCAGTGCCAAGTGTAGAAATCAAACTTAGGAGTTACTTGGTTTGTGCTGAAATTCTGCCTTTGTCTGGAATGTGGCTTTAACACAGTTTCTTATCTGGGAAACGAGGGGATTGATGGTCACTGTGTGTCCTTGGGAGAGTCATCTCAGCAGTAGAGAGCTGTTTCTTTATCCATAGGACATTAGGGAAGAGCTGGCTGATGTTCGGGTTGCTTCTGATTTCTGAGCCATCCCTAGCTTCTTTGAGGCACTGGTCATAACTTGAGACTGTTTGCTTCTTTTAAGTTTTTTTTTTTAAATTGTATTCACTTGAATGGATGCATCGTTTGTCTGCTGTTTTCCTGACTGATGCTCCGTGTATAATAGGACTCAATAGCAATTTCCTAAGCAGTACAGAGGAGCCATTTAGTGAGTAGAAAGGAACTATACTTTTTCTCAAGGTTGATTATTTTTATATACATGGTCTTCCTGGTACATGTGATACTGTCCAGTGCCAATATTAATTTTGTATTTTGAAAATACCCTTTACAGAGTTAGTGGAGATATGCCATATTCTGTGATGCATTTTGTTTAAGGACAATTTTAATAATACAGGTGTTGAAAATGCATGTTTCTATGCGCGAATGCCCTAGACCTATTTTTCCAAGCACGTGCATGTCAGAGGACTTGACTTCTGCCCAGTTATATGCTGTTTTTATATCTGGTATTTGATATATGTGTGAGCACTTGGGCTCGCACTGCTGTTTGGTCTGCAAAGGGGAAAAATGAAACATAAATACGTTGTCTTTGACCTTGAGATCATCAATTAAGGCCAAACAGGTTAGAAGAGAAGCTTTTAGTTTCTTAAAGGTATTAAGATTGCCCAGAGCACCAAAAGAGCAGAGGCCCAGACCAATTACAGGCCATTTTATGAGCCCTGGCAAGGGTATATATTCGATTCTTGTTGTTTGTCCTTACAGAGTCCTTATTTTTTCATAAATTAAGACCAATCAGTCATAGGAACATGAGATTCCATTTATATTCCCAGATGACTAATGGCCTGGCTTTTGATTCTCGAGTTCAAACTCTGATGAAACAAAATAGTAGCTGTGTGATATTAGCAAATGGACCCTGTCAGGTCTGGCCATGTGCACAGCCACAGGGCTGACCCTGAGCCTAGCCTACATTTGTAGTTTTTGAAATGAAGTGACTAATCAGTTGATCATGACTGGGGAGAGACCACCAGGCTACTCTGGCCTTCCTAAGCCCCTCTTCTAACCAGCAGTTGCACAAGTCTCAGATTCAGAATGGTCACTAGCCTACAGCATGCATGCTGCACTTTCCCCAAGGACTCAAGGGCATCCATCTGGTCCCCTGAAATATATATCCTTCTTTTCTCTAAGTGTCAACACGTGAACAATTTTTAATTGTATAGGATGAACCCAAACCTGGAGATTCCAGATATACCTTTTGGAGACTAGAGTGGGGAAGCAGGAACTACATGGTAAGACAGGGGCAAGTGGGCATGAGACCAACGAAGTTTAGCATTAAAGAGTAAGCTGTAAGCAAACCCCTCCTGTTTAGCTGCCGATATCTGAGACACACATGCCGATAGCATGAGCACACACAGTAATAAGAGCTTCCTACCCTTCACAGCCTGGGACCTCCAAGCCCAGCTCCATTTATTCTGCTCTTCCTCAGGTGGAAATTTCACTGAGGACAGGACAGAATGACCTTGGTTCACAGAGTTGAAGACTGATTAAGCGTCACTGGCCAGTGGCAGGATGGCCAGTGGTAGGAGAAGAGCTTGAAATATTCTATCTGGGGCTTTGAAACCCAGCTTCTTAGATTCACTGAAACATCGAAACTCTGGGTCAATTCTTTCACTTGTTTGTGGAGGATATGTCAAGTGAAGCCATTCACTGTCTAGACTAACAGAGTTTGTGGGAGGAGGAGATGTCACAAGGAGTCAGTAATAGACAAGATCAATATTGTTGAGCTAATCCAACATGGACCACCAGGGAGGATTTTCTAGCTAGGCAGTGCTGAATTAGACCTGAATTTCAGAAAGGTCATCCTGGAATAGAGATGAACTAAGAAGTAGGAAGATAATATCAGAGGCAAGAACATGATTTGGATGAGTACAGCTGCCGAAGGGATGGCTGGGTGGAGTGGCTGGATGAGACACTGGAGACAGATTGCAGGTTTAGTGACTCACTGGATGTGACAGCAGAAGTGAGGGGGAGCTGACTGAGTTGTCTAGTCACGATGCCACAAGTCATGACGATCAGTACAGAGGGTAGAGTGAGGTTAGGAGAGAGGCTTCTGCTTCAGTGTGACTAGAGGGCATGTGGCAAAGCCCAGTAAGCAGTGGAAATAATGACTTAGAACACGACAAATGGGGACACAACAAAGAGTTAGGAGTCATCCGAGTAAAGGGAGTTCAACCAACAGCCAAGGTGAAAAGTTTCATCACCAGATCATGATGGTGTTTGGGCTCATAGATCTTCATTCCCACCAACAGCTACTTCTCTTGCTAGAGACCCTGAAAATGGGGTGTTCAGCCACGACAATGAAGCCAGACTCTTGTCTGTGTGCAGATTCAACAAAGCCCAAGATGAAGTCAGCACAGCCCTTCAGCAGTTGAGAAAATCTTTAGCTTCCACTGAATGTGGACATCATAAAATACACATGCTGTAACCTGGCCCCATCCAAGGAATGACTGTCTTGTGAATGACTACCGACTCACCACCATCTTTCCTTCTTCAAGGTGGTTACACCACTGGGCTCACAGCCACTGGGGGCTGCTGACTTCCTCTAGCTCAGGGTTGTGTTGTGCCTTCTCTGCCTGCAGGCAGATGTAGGGATTCAGTGGTCATGTGCCTTGGGACTTTGGGGGGATAGGATGTGCATCCTATCTTAGTGCATCATCTCTATGGAAATAGGAATGGCATCAAATTTTAAGCAGCTCTCCATGCTCAGCCACAATTGCAAGTGAAATGTACTAATTTCTAATTCTGTCCATCTTGGAATTGAAGGATCCTCTAATTTGCTTACTGTGTGTTGTATGGTGCAAAGTTATATCAAAGTATACTTGACACATACGTTGTATGAACATGATACTGCTTAGGAACTGGACACACCACCTTTCTCAAAAGAAAGCCACCTCATTGTGGTTTTAGTTAATGGGCAGGACTGTGGATCACACACTCATTAAAACCATAGCTTTGTTTGGAACTAAGATTGCTCTACCTTGGGTCATTGATGCAATGTAGGACCCTTCATAAAGTATATTGAGTGTCCTGAACCCAAAGGGACACATACAAAGACCTTTCAGTGACATTATTCAATAAGACAGCAACCCTGCATGTTTAGGAACTTAAAGGGCACTTCAGATGTGAAGACCGCATACTATACAGGTGCAAAGCCAGGGACCCTGGTATGTGTGCTGCAGATCAGGCACTGTGAGGCATTCTCCATGCTTTATTGATCAGTTCCATAAGGTTCTGGAAGAAGCTGACATGTTATAGTGATGTGAATCCAAACCAAAACCAACCAACCAAACAAAGCAGAGTTGTTTCTTCCAAGGGGCCCAGTTAGGGGCATGTCAGGGTGGCCTTTAAGAAACAGATATATACACATGGTATGTACTCACTGATAAGTGGATATTAAACAAAGAACATGGAATACCCGTGGTACAACTCATGGATCACATGAAGCTCAAGAAGAAGGAAGACCAAAGAGTGGATGCTTCATCCTACTTAGAAGGGGGGAACAAAATAATTAAAAGAAGTAGAGGTGGGAGGGACTTGGGAGGAAGAAAAGAGGGGGAGGGGAAAAGAGTGGCAGAATCAGGTATGGAAGGAGATGGAGGAGATGTACAGAGGATCAGGAAATTGAAAAGAGGTGTTTAGCAATGGGGGATGGGGAACTGGGGATAGCAACCAGAAAGTCCCAGATGCCAGGAAAGCAAGAGCCTCCTAGGACCCCATGGGGATGACACTAGCTGAAATACCCCACAAAGGGGAGGGAGAAATTGTTGAGACCATATCCAGAGGTTAGGCATGACCCCCTGGTTGAGGTATTGGGCCACCCACCCATCTCCAAAAATTTAACCCAGAATTCCTCCTGTTTAAAGGAAATACAGGGACAGAGAGGGACAGAGACAGAAGAAAAGACCATCCAGAGACTGCCCCACCTGGAGATCCATCCCATATGCAGTCATCAAACCCAGACACTATTGTGAATGCCAAGAAGTACTTGCTGACAGGAGCCTGATACAGCTGTCTCTCAAGAGGCTCTGCTAGATCCTGACCAATAGAGATGCAGATGCTTGCAGCCAACCATTGGACTGAACATTGGGATTCCAATGGAGGAGTTAGGGGAAGGACTGAAGGAGCTGAAGGGGCCTTATCTGGCATCAATGGGAGAGGAGGCCCTTGGTCCTGTGAAGGCTTGATGCCCCAGTGTAGAGGAATGCTAGGACAGAAAGGTGAGAGTGGGTGTGTGGGTGGGGGAGCACCCTCATAGAAGCAGAGTAAGGGGAGATGGGATAGGGCGGTGGCAGAGGGGAAACCAGAAAAGGGGATAACATTTGAAATGTAAATAAATAAATTATTCAATTAAAAAAGAGAGAGAAAGAAACAGATATAGCAGAATACAGAGTTCCTGAAAGCTGGGAATCTCTTCAAAGGCTAAGGAAGAAACAGAAGACCTGGATCCATCTTCATAGAATAGAGAGTGTCTCATTTCACGGGGACATTGGACATCAACTTGCCCTAACCTTTTCATTAACCAGAGAGATGAAGTGGCTAGTGAGCACAGTCTAGACACTGTCAGCACTGGGCTGGAATGGCAGGTAGCTCCTGAGAAGCCCCAGGCTCCCTGCTCCTCCTAACTCAATTGTGGCAGGCACAGAGAAGGGGTGGGGCCTCTCTTGTGCTGGGGTCTGCTGTGGAACTCTGTCCCTGGCATAGTATGGCTAATGCTATCTTGAAATAACAGTGGCCCTGCCCACCCCAAGAACAGCCTCACAAGAATGGCCCATGAACACTCTTCTGTGGAGGGAACGGGAGTCACAATATATCACGTGAGATCATCCCTCCCCAGGATACACGGGAGTCACAATGTATCACGTGAGATCATCCCTCCCCAGGATACACGGGAGTCACAATGTATCACGTGAGATCATCCCTCCCCAGGATACACGGGAGTCACAATGTATCACGTGAGATCATCCCTCCCCAGGATACACGGGAGTCACAATGTATCACGTGAGATCATCCCTCCCCAGGATACACGGGAGTCACAATGTATCATGTGAGATCATCCCTCCCCAGGATACACGGGAGTCACAATGTATCATGTGAGATCATCCCTCCCCAGGATACACGGGAGTCACAATGTATCACGTGAGATCATCCCTCCCCAGGATACACAAGCTTGCACCATTTCTGGAAAGACACATTTTCTTCCATGGGGTAGCTGCCCATTTGTGGCTTCAATAAGGTGATCCCTTCCGGTAACTAACTCCAATAAACTCATTGGTCCACCAAGCCAAGCTGGTGGAATCATTTCTTCAGTCTGTCGTCAGTGCTTTCTGTAGGGTGAACACATGCTGGCTTACATCTCCCCAGGTAATGTTAATGTAACAAGAAACTCAGTGGTAGCTAGCTAGACTTTTGGTATGATGAAAAGGTTGGAGTTTTCTTAATGGGGACCTCATGCACTCACCAAGTGGAGGTCAGCAGCTTATTGCAGGGGCGCCATTCCCTAACTTTCCCTCAGATCATGTCTTACACTTCCCACTGTAAGAATGTTACAAATAGCACTGAACTGCCATGTTGGCCCTGTTGTCAAGGGCAGCACCAAGTCACCAGAACAGCTTCCTAGAGGGTGGTTGATGTTGGGACAGAGACAGGGGTGGCAAGGCTACCTGAATATGGTGGGATGGACTGAGTCCTCGAGTGGATGTGCACTGTTCTCCCTGCTGAGTGAAACGACCCAGTGATTGTTCTCACTTAGAAAGCCGCCTTATAGCTTCCTAGTCATCGACCCTGAGGAATACTCAGAAAGATTCCAGGAGACAAAATCCTCTACTTTTACACTTAATTTTTAGAAGTGCATACTTAGTAAAAGTGTTAAACACATTGAAACTTGGCCCAGTTCGGTGTCCTTTGAGAACCCTCTAGAATACCTTGAAAGCCATAGCATTGTGGCTCCCGCTGAGCTTTTACTCTTCATGCTACCTTAGTGTTGAAGAAGCCGAGAACGCTTCTAAGGATACCTTTCTCTTGACCTCACCATCTGCTCATCACTATCCTCGAATGAGAACACCCACGCCACGCTCAGATGTGCTGCTCACTAACCTACCCGAGAAAACCCATCGCTTATTTTCATGGAAGCAGAATCCCTAAAAGCCTTGGGATTTTGTGCTCTATTTGTCACAAGACATCCGCCCAGATTGATGCTGTTTACAATGAGAGTGCTGATGCTTGTGAGTCATTTGTACCAGTCCACAGTGTGAGGGAGCCTGACTCCCAGGGGTTCAAGCATCCTGGGCTGAACTGTACCTAGGCTTCTACAAATTCATGTCGGTTGAACTCACTAGCAGTTCTGTCTTCCACAAGGCACTTTTTCATTTTGCCTTAATGATAGTAGTAGTAATAAATACTATCATACTATCACTACTACTACTACCACTCCTGTTGGCATTCTGTCCAAGCTCTGCCCCACAGTTACCTGGCAACAGTCAGGTAGGCCTGACTCACTATAAAAGAAGCTGTTTGCCCCCTCCTTGCTCTCTTGCTCCTTTCTTGCTCTTGCTCTTCCTTCCCTCCTCTCTTCACATCCCTTTCTCCCCTCCGTCCACATTCCTTTTCCTCTCTCTCTCTCTCTCTCTCTCTACTTGCTCATGGCTGGCCTCTACTCCTCTATTTCTCTCCCTCTCTCTGCCTCTACTACCCTCTTAACTCCCTTCCCCATGCCCTGAATAAACTCTATTCTATACTTTACCATTGTGTGGCTGGTCCCTCAGGAGGAAGAGATGCCTCAGCATGGGCCTGCCGAGGCACCCCCTGCCCCCACACCTCACCACACCTCCATAGAACATAATCCCTCTCTATTTTTTTTATAAACACAACAACTACTATTAATACCTAAGCACATTTTTCTTTGCTTTAGATTTTGAAATATTTTATGTTAATAATCACTTCAGGTTTACTTAGAACTTACAGCGGTGGAGAAACATAACTAACAATCATTAAATGTCCATCATGTCTGTCCCCAGCTGTTACATACAGAACACACGCCTCCCTGCTTTCTTTTCTTTGCCCTTGGCAGATGTTACTAATCACTCATGACAAGCTTTCAGTGAACCTGAGTAGGACCCTACCATCGTCAGGCTAGCACTTCAGGAAAGCACTGTCAATTGACCGGATCCAGACATAAGATTTAAGAATAAAATAGAAAAATAGACTTTGCTATTCTAGTAGTACTAGGCCTTTATATTTATTTTTATTTTGCAATGAAGACTCAAACAGGACACATTATTTTTGTTTACAGTTTAACACACTGAAACTAAGATTAAGTAAGTCATTAGCCACACTCAGCTAGTCTGAATTCAGATGGTTGGATAGAACTTTGCTGTTTGAGCTCCTTTATACAGATTGGGTACCTAGAGACTTGGTTTATGTGACTCCTGGATCAGAGAGTATTACAAACACAGCAGCTTCTATATCCCTAGCTCATCTATTCATTCCACAGACGGTTACTGAGGGCTCAGCATTGTGTGTGGCAGGCATTAGATAGCAGTGGATAAACAGATACGATACATATCCTTGAGGAACTTCTGGGCTGTGTGGGACAGACTGGTGTTAAACTAAAAGACCCAGGTGAAAGGACCAATGTTGGCACAAGACACCCAAGACCAAGTTCTCAACACAAAGGAGACATATTTGGTCCAGAGGGAGAAAGGGTAGAGAATAACAGACAAAACCAGGAGGTAGAGGAAGAGGGAGAGGGGCAAGGGAACAGGGAGAGGGGAAGGGAACAGGGAAGATGAGAAGGGAACAGGGAAGAGGGAGAGGGGGTATTTGTCCTGGAGGGGGACCCAGGATTGCCTCTGGATAGAGGAGACAGATGTGGCCCATAGGAAAATGGCAGTTTATAAAGGGAAATGGGGAACCCTTGCTAGGATGAGTTGGTTTGCTTTGATTGAGCATGTTAATTAGGTGAGCTAAAGGAGCTTTTGATTGCAGGACTCCAATGCTTTGATAACTGGATTTGGTGGTCAGCCTCAGGAGGAGAAAAAAGCCAGGGAACAGACCCTGGAGGCTAGCTTTAGGAATGCAATCTAATGGGTTTTAGCAAGGCAGAGGGAGTGGGGGGAGAAGGGCAAGGCCTGCCAGACCATGCTTGCCATGTTCAAGCTGGACTACTTTTTATAGATGCTGTCAAGTAACAGGGAAGGTTGCTACCTTTAGAGAATACAAAACACTTTTAAGAGGAAATACAGTGAATCTTCTCTAACTGCTGGTTCCTGAGTCTGAGGAATCAACCAACTATGGCTGGTAAAAACGTATTTTTACAATTGCATCTGCAACTAATTGCACAGACCCCTCCCATTCTGCTCTTTTTAGTTAAATGTACTCTTTGACAATTTCATAGATGCACATAATACATTCTAATTACTCTCACGCTCACCCTCTTTCATCTCCCTCCCACTCCTGTCCAGCTCTCTTCTTCCTTACGGGTCCTTTCCCCATTAACAGCTTCTTTTATTTTCTGGCCCATTGAATTTAACCAGGGCCATCTGTGTAACAATGGGCTCACAGCTGTCCATTAGGGTTTTGTGGACACTCCAGTGGGTATACATCTGATAACAATGTTTCCCCCTCTCCCAGACTCTTTAGGTAGATCAGAAGGGAGGGTGGGCTTCACGGTCCCTCTCCCATCTGTCTGATTGTTGATAGGACCTGTGCATGTAACCACAGCTGCTGATTGCAGTGGCTTTGTCATTTCCAGAGAAGTTAGAGTCAGTGTAGAGTTATGTTGTGAGCCAGTCTGTACGCCCCACCCTTAAGGAACATGAATTTGGTTTTTGTTCACCCCATTCTTAAAATACAGGTCTCAAGACTTCTGAAATTTCTTGAGTGATAGGTGATAGCATCTACCCAATGCTCTTAAATCTTTTGGAATTTTCTGAGAGCCAGGGGCATCTTTTGTTTTAATGGTTGATTCTTCTTCTTCTTCTTCTTCTTCTTCTTCTTCTTCTTCTTCTTCTTCTTCTTCTTCTTCTTCTTCTTCTTCTTCTTTTTTTGTCATAGATTTTATAAATGGCTGTTTTTAGGCAATGTTCTTCAGAATGTCAGAAGGAAGGGAACATTGAAAATAATTTTTTCCACCCAGGAAATCACAAATGTGCTTGCTATCATGGTTCTGGAACCAGTAGGGATTGTTAGTGCTGAAGTCCTTTGATTCATTGGTCATCTCCTGAGGTTTGAGTAATGTTTCTGGCTTGAAGTGCCCCTCTTGAATACTGTGCACATTCAGGGCATACTAATTTTTATTGTTTTGGATCAATAGTTGGTTGAAATCTCACCAAGTCAAAACACTTAATGAATTGTTTATTTTATTTCTCCAGAGCAGTACTCCTCAACCCTATAAATTTGTGTCCCTTAATAACCATAAGATTCACTCCTTCCTACATCTCTAATGACATATGAATCACCATTTACCAGACACACAGAAATTTTTTTGTACCATAAGAGTAGAAACCATTTTGTTAGACTTCAGTTATGTTGAAATACTGAATGCACTTCTTGACCCAGTTCCGAAGATTCTGATTTGGACCCTTAACTGTAGGTCTCATTGCAGCAGAATGGACAGGGGCACACACAGTCTACTCCAATGAAAATTTAATAGATGTTTCTACTTGCCTTGTTTAGCCGAGCTACAGCTAATGTTTCAACAGATGTAAGCTCAGGGCTGTCTCTGGGAGCTGCTTTCTGATCAATGGGCAGTGTCTTGACAATAAAGCTTAATATAAAATCTCACTCTGGGCACTATTCCAATATTAAGAAGAACATGAAAAACACAGTCTATCACTGCTTTTATTCGTCTTCATAAATATTCTCTCTTTTGCAGCACTAAAGCAAAACAGGGCCTGCAATTCTAGCCCTACTTCAAGGTGGTCCATGCAAATAGACACCAAGGTGAGAGCAGGAAGGGGCCATACAAATCATTTTAGTCTCCCTTATTTGAATGAGGTGGACATCATGACAATGTTTCCAGGGATTACCAAATATACCAGTGATGTGCTTATTAACAGACAATCAAATTTTAAATATATATATATATATATATATATATATATATATATATATATATCCAGTTTTGAAAGCATGGCCATAAATATGTTCCATTAAAACTCTGTGAGGCAGAAACAACTTTAAGTCTGAGGTGTCTGACACAGGCTTTGAATTTAAATGCTTGGTCCTAGTTGGGGAGGCTATTTTGGGAGTTTGTCTTTACTTCAGGAGCCAAGTACCAGCTGGAAAAAGCAGGTCCCCTTGGGCAGGGCTTTGGAGATAAAGTATCCTGTGGTAGTTTGAATAGGAATGTCTCCACACAGACTTATGTGTTTGAACGCTTAGCCCACAGGAAGTGGGACTGTTAGGAAGTGTAGCCTTGTTGGAGGAAGTGTGTCACTATGGGGGTGGGCTTTGAGATCTCCTATGATCAAGCTATCCCCAGTGTGGCACAAAGTCTCCTTCTGCTGCCTGCAGATTAAGTCTTAGAACTCTTGACTCTGACTCCTTCAGCACTAAATCTGCCTGCACACTGCTATACTTCCCACCATGATGATATTGGATTAAACCTCTAACATTGTGAATAAGCCCCAAATTAAATGTTTTCCTTTGTAACAGTTGCTGTGGTCATGGTGTCTCTTCACAGCAATGAACCCTAATTAAGACATATCCCTAGTCTCTTCCTGCTTAGCCAGGAAGTAAACAGATTTCTCCTGCCATGTATTCCTGCCACCAGTTGTCATACCCACATGCATGAGATTATGTACTGAATTCTCTAAAATGGTGGGGTGAAGTAAATTCTCCTTCTCTTAAGTAGTTCCTGGAAGATATTTTATCACAGAGACACAAAGTAACTGATATGCTCTTGCTATCCTCATTTTACAGGACAGAAAATAAGGCTCAGGAGAATCATGTGACTAGTATTAAATTAGTTCTTTAGGAAGTGGTAGAGCTGAGATTAAATTAGGTATTTGATTCTTATATGTATGACATCTCTACTTGTGGTGGCTGATCTGGCCAATGTGACCACATCTGGAATCAACTGAAACTCAAGCAGCTGGGCACACTTGTGGGGGTTTTCTTGATCATATCACTGGAAGTGGGAACCCACCATAAAGTTGGATCTTGAGGATAAGAAGGTCCACTCTAAATCTGGGTCACACCTTCTGGTGGCAGCCTACATGAAGGGTGTGGAAAAGGAAGCTTTGGCTTCACTGGGATTCCAAAACAGATTGAAGGCCATCTGAGACACCCAGCTTTGTGGACTGAACAACTACCACATTCTTGGCCTTTCTGTTAAGACATAGCCATTGTTAGACTAGTCAGACCACAGACTGTGAGGCACTTTAATAATACATTGTATATATATATATATATATATATATATATATATATATGTATGTATATATGTATATATGTGTGTGTGTGTGTGTGTGTTCATTCATTCATTTTGTTCTCCTCCTCTTGAGAACACTAAGTAACAAACTATTGTAAGTAGGTTTGAAAAGTCAATTAGACTGTTTCAGGCATCTTTGAACAAGGTGCATGTTGTTATTTGAAGAGAAGAGACATGAGTGAAAGAAGTAGGCAGCTCTTCGGAGTGGCTTTGTGTACAGTCCCATCTCACACTGTCACAGCAACATATTTGAAAAAAAAGCTGAGGGCTAGACAGCTGGAAATTCAACACTGCAATTTAAGAATTCTGTAATCTGGGCCAAGTTCAATCTTTTTGAATCCTTAATTTCCTCACTTAAAGACAGAGGACATTCAAATCTAGGCAGGGATTTATGAGGTTAAAGCCTAGTAAAATGCCTGCTGCCTAACATAGCTCAAATGGGATTTACTCCAGGACGAAAGTTAGTAGGAAGGGGTTTGGGGGACTCTGACAGGCAGGACTGCTGCAGACTATGAGCTGTCATTGTGCTTAGGGTGATCCTGTTCCTGAGACCCTGAGTTCTTATTAGTTCTAATGATGAGAGACCCAAGGGCAAGCATTGTAAAACCACAGATAGCATTTGTAAACATTACATTAGCAAGAGAAAATTTGATCTCACCAATAGAAAGCAGGAATGTAGTAAAGAGAAATTATGAATAAGTATACTAGAGAAAAAACATAGAAAATGAGAATCATGCCTAGAGATAGCATAATGTCTTAATGTGATGGTAGTTAAAATAAACAAATGTGTGTTACACTTAGTGTATTTGGCTAAGATGACTCTACCCCCACAGTAGAGACATCCCAGTCCCTTGCAGGTGTAATTGTGCTGGCTAGTTTTATGTCACTTTGACACAGCACGAGTCATCTGAGAGGAGGAAACTTCATTTGAGAAAATGCAAACATAACATGGGGATGTAGGCAAGCCTGTAGGGCATTTTCCTTACTTAGTGGTTGATGGGAAAGGGCCCAGCCCCATGTGGGTGGTGTCACCTCTGGACTGGCAGCCCTGGGTTCTCAAAGCAAGCAGGCAGTAAGCACGAGTGCATCCTCTGCTTCGGCTCCGGTCTCCGGCTTTCTATCCCAGCTTCTCATCGTGAATAACCGTGATCAAGACATGTGAGTTGAAGCAAATCCTTTCCTCTTGACGTCGTTCTGGTCATGGCCTTTTATCACTGCAATAGAAACCTGGCTATGACAGTAATGTAATAACGGTTTTAATATGGGAAGATGCTCCCGGGCTTATGTTTAATAACTTAGATAAAGCACATGCAGAAGAGACAGTGATGTAACCGTGGGGACAGGTGACCACACTACAGAATGCCAACAGCTACCAGAAGGTCCTGCCTCTGTAAAGAACAAGTCACCTTGCTGATGCTTTGATTTTGGAATCTGGTTATGACTCATCCACGTTGATCTATAATAACCATCACAGGACACCTAACGTTCACATATGCTCCCACGCAAATGTGTTCTATTTGACTGGAGAATCCTGACTAATACAAGATCTCCAGTAAAGAAGTGCTCAAGAGAGCCCAGAAAACCTTCAGAATCATGAAATATCGTGTCTTAGCCTGTGTTCTGCTGCTGTAACAGAATACCATAGATTGGGTAATTCAGAAAGAGACGAAACTGATGTCTTAGAGGAACTGAAGCCAAGGAGTCTGAGATCACAGGATTGAATCTGCGGCCCTTCTTCCTTCTTGCTGCATCATAATTTGGTGTCACAAGGCCAGAGAGCATGTGCTCAAGAGAGAGGGTGGGAACAAGAGAACGTGCAGGAAGTCAGCTTGTTCTTGCAACAAGACACGCCTACTGTGGCGGCCCCTCCTGCATCGCCCAGTCTCTTCCTAAAGTTTCACCTTTGAATGATAGTATGATTGAATAATTGTCAATAGGAATTGGATTTCAGAAGTGTTTTGGAGGGGATATTCAAACTGTAGGATATAATAATAAATTATTTTAAGCCTCTAATACAAAGTAGTTTTGCTATAGAGCAATAGATAACAAGCACACGTGCCACTGTTGCTTTACTGGAATGCGTACATAGCAAAGTGTCTGCTTTGAAAAAACTATTAAATTATTGAAGCTTTTAGATGGCCAAATGAGGGGCAAAGGGCGCAGGGGAATAAAGAGAGTGGGAGAAAACCCTGAGTCCCACCAGAGTTCCGGTGCTCTGGGTGGGCAGAAGTGGAAGGACTGCCGCACGCTTTCCATGCGGCCCCGGGTGGGTGTCTGGCTGTGGGAAGCCATGTACCCCAGCTCGAAGGGGGGTGGACAAGGGGCAGTCCTAGGCACCAGGTTCCCATCTTCAGGCATCCCATACACTGATGGACACCACAGAAGAGCTGAGAATGGAATGGGGGCGCCAGGGGCAGCTTGGTCATCCCTGGGGCCAAAGGGAGGAGAGGGCAGGGAAAGAGGGAGGTACTGGGTGGTCCCCACACAGGCAAGAGTTCTTGGTCCAGTCTGTGGCTGGAGTGCAAGAAGACCTTCTGGTGGGAGGTTAGACAAGGCTCATTAGGGGAAAGTCTATCCCATTGTTTGAGCATGGCGGGCCTTGATGGGCAGAGACATTCTATGGTTTTAGAGCTTTATTCTAGAAAGGCAGAGAGAAAGAGAGAAGGTAGAAAGAGGGAGAGAGACTGGCCATGGCCATATGGAGATAGGGGGGAAGGAAGAGAGAGAAGGAGGGCTAGAGAGAAGAGTAAGAAAGATGAGGGCTTAAAGAGAGCGAGGAGGGGCCGAGCAGTTCCTTTTATAGTGGGCTGGGCTATCAGGTAACTGTGGGTAGGAGCATACCTGGCTATAGTCAGGTAACTGTGGGGGTGGAGTCTATCCAGAATGCCAGGAGCTTGGGACATTGTCTGCATGAATGATAGTCACACACCTCTTCTGCAGGGGATGTGGGGGTGGTAACTTTGACAGGAGCCAGGGGTCCAGGAGACATGACCTTCTGTCCCATGTAGGTGGAAATCAACACCCACTGGGTCTCCTGGGGTTCTAGATCTTTGCTCGAATGGAGACCAGGCTGTCTGTGCACAGCCCACTGCCCCATAGTCAAGTAGTTGTGAAATTGACCCTATCTCTTAGCCCTTGACTATGACACATATCAACAACATATTGCATTTCACACGGTGAGGGTTCCAGGCACATTTTATTCTTCTAACTCAATATGTTTCCCATGAGGATTGATGTCATGCAGTTTGATGTCAGGAGGTTACAGGGTCATTGCCCACCTCATCCCTACCACTCCTCTTCCCAGCTTCCTCATCCTTCTGCTGCTGGGTAGGGACAGGTTTCCAGTGGACTAAGCTTGGAGTGGATTGATTCTATTCATTGTCCTGACTGCAGAGGCACTGATACAGTGGCACTTTCAGTAAGTGGCTGCTTGCCACTTTGGTTGTGTGCACTGAAGTGAACAGACTGTCAGGAGGAGTTGACGATGGCAGGCGCAGTTCACAGTTTTGATAGGCAAGTCTTTTATGAGAAATCCTCTTTGGTAGAATGAAGTCACTTACATTGACCAGAGCCGATGGAACCTCATTGTTTGTTTCATTTGGTGACAAGCAATTTTCTCAAACAGGTAGGCACCTTTCCTCCTCTTCTGAGACAGACTGAGTTACATCATTAACAATATTAACATTTAATTAATTTAATTAATATTAACATGAGTTACAATATTAACATTTCCTGGTACATTTGCTGGGGGTTTGTGCGCAGTGAATGACGAGGCTGTGCAGGGGCTCTGGGCTGTCGTCCTATGTTTTCAGCTCACTGACATTCTGACATCACATTTTGAAAGAAGACCCATGGCCCACTTCTGGGTCTAGATTGTTCTAGACTGGATGTTTGACATGGCTTAGAGGAAAATTACCGTGCTGTGAGTCTCCAGGGTTCTGACACGGAGTTTCCCCTTTCCTGGGAAGGGAGTGGAGCTTGTTCAGTATTGTGTCTGTGTGAGCTGGTGTATGGCCGTGCATTGCAGGCAGATGTGAGCATGTGTGTTTGCCTTACTTTGTGTGGATCATGGAAAGCTCCAACCTGTGGATGCTGTGTGAGAACTGCACATGCTTGTTCACTTCAGCAGCGTTCAGTGAGTGCGAGGAAAGGCCTCCGTCTGCTGACTGCATTGGCAGGAGCCAGAATGGCCTATGGTACACTCATCTGCATCACTGATCCTTCAGACATCCCTGTTGCCCTTGTAACTTAATGTTCCGGCCAGGCCAGTTTCTAATTTGTCAGCAAGGACAATAAATTGCTACTGATCGTTGGTCTCTCCCTATTCTTAGACTATTGCCTAACACAAAGAGACAGGCTCATTCAATTTGGAAATGTTAATAGGATGCCAAAACCATGTTCTGAGCAAATAAAGGAAGGGCTTTCTCAAATGACCGAATCATTCTTTCCACAATCAAATCCCAACTGTCCCTGTTTGTGCGGCTGAATTAAAAGATGATCGAGACCTTAAATGTATTTATTAACCTAATCACATAGCATCTGAATAAGAAGGAAAGGGATGCCTCTCCCGCAGTGAACTTCCACGATAAAGCTAAGTTTTAGAAAATGAGTTCTAACACTTGCACTCTGTTATTTGCAGAGCATAGGTTTTCTGAGACTCGACACTTCCCGTGTGTGCCCGTTCAGGTCATCATTCACTTCACTGGCATGGATTTTAGTATTTACAATATTAACATTTCCTGGTGCTTCTGTCTGTCACCTTCCCTCCTCCCATTTGTGTGGTATGTCACTCCTGGCTGGGATCCTCCCATGGAAAATGAGGGAAAGCTGAATTGACATCAGCTGGTTTTGAAACCTGTGAGCAATTAACCTTGTGCCAAAAGGAATACTTAACATAATTGTCGGGAGGTTGGGGTGCCAAGCTGCGGCATTTATATTGTTAAACAGCATTCCCTCTGGCCTCTGGTGCTGATGATCCCTTGTTGTTTTGACTCCCTTGTATGGGGACCTATGGGATTAAGATCTTCTAGAATACTCAAGAAGGAAATTGCTCTCCTTTCTTGAGGAATTTCCTTTATCTCTGTACAGATCTTATTTGTACAGCCATTTACTGTTTTGATAATAAGAAATAATTAACTAGTGATTCATTGTATTCTTTGATTTTGTTGGAAGTGTTGCTTGCAATGCTTTAAGAACTTTTAGATTTTAATTAACCTAATGTGTGTGAGTGTTTTACCTGCATGTGTAGCTCTGCAGCAGGTGCTGTCTGGTGCCTGAGGAGGCCAGAAGAAGTTGATGGAGCCCTTGGAATTGGGCTACAGACAGCTATGGGCTTCCATGTGGGTGCTGGGAATCAAACCTTCTTCTTGTCTTCTGCAAGAGCAGCCAGTGCTCTTAACCTTAAGCTGAGTCTCCAGCTCCTCCATTTGTAACATTAACAGAGATTTGGCAATGGTACAGACACTTAGTAGATTAATTATCTCTTCTATACAGTGGGTCCCTATTCCTACTCACATGCATATGTCTGTCTGTTTGTCTGTCTGCCTGCCTTTGTATCTGCCTGCCTGCTTGCCTGCCTGTATCTGACTCTGTCTTTCTCTCTTTGGGAAAATATACATTGTGTTCAGATCTCTGTCCTCTAGATGGGATTTTTCTATGGGATTTGGTTTATTTTCTAATGTCTCAGGCCAGTACCCATTGGTTATGCTTGCTATTTGCTCTCTCCGAGTTCTCTTATCTGTAGCATGCATGACTCCTTCTGAACTGTAGTTGAATTATTTGTGACTATGTTTCCCCATAGGTTATTTGATATGGGCATTAGTCATAGAAACTTTTAAAAACTCACTCCATTTGATTTAGTATTATAAGTTACAGAAAATAATATTAAGGGCATATTAGTGGTCATGGAAGGCATCAGACAAGGTTTTGGCAGGCTGAGTCATGCAACTGGGCTGTAATACAGCTTACGTGTCCTGACAGCCATGTAAGTACTACCCGGGGTAAACGATGTAATACATTTCTATTACAGGTGACACGAAGATATGCTGGTTTTGTACAACATTTTGATGCTGTGCCTTGTGCTATCCATCGACTAGTTCAGCTCTGATTGTTCAGGTGTTTGATGACTCAGGCGTCAACGTCTCCCTCCCTGCCACACTACAGGAAGTGAAGCCCAGTGCACAGAGGCAGCTGCAGAGCCCTCTGGTGACTCATAAGCTGATTGCGACTTTGTCATTTTGGTGTTGATCCTTGGTAAACGGAACTGACAAACCAGCCAGTCAGCTGCCTCCAGGGTTGAATGAGTCTAACAGGCACTCTCTCCAGTCTGCACCAACAGAGCAGATCTCTCACCAGAGGCCTCCTCCCCACTTATCTGCAGAAGTCTGCTTCCCTCCATGGGCGAGGAGACAAGGGAGTTTGGCATGTCCTATCCCCACAACCCCCAGCAGTGAAGCTGCAAAGGTCTTCACAGTTCTTTCTCTCGGGTTCTTACACAATACTTCTATCCTTGCAAATGCCTGTTCTCCCATTCACATCATCCCAGACTCACCCAAGTTCGCCCTGGGTTTCAGGTTGCTCACAGTGTCAGCTTCTTGCACTCTGTCTCCCTCCCCCCTCATTTATTCTTGCTCTGTCTCATCCTCAGACTCTCACTCTCTTGCTCTGCAAGTGTGTTGAATGATAAGTATTTTACCAGACTTTGGAGGAGATGGGCTCAGGGGGCAGAGAAATTGTCCCCAGCATGGCATGAATAAAGCCTTAAGTAGCCATGGTGCTGTTTCCCCTTGATGTTTGCCCCTGGAGAGCAGATGTTCCATGACTGCCACTGTGTCCACCTTTTCTTCATGCCTTCTTCCTTACCTGTTGGTGCCTTTCAAGGAACTTCCTTGCGGCCCTCGTCTTTAAACCCCTCTATTCTGCTTTTTCCAGTAGAAGTAAGCCCTCCCTGGGTTTCCCCAAAATGCAGACACATACATGCTCAGCCTAAAATTCAGGAACAAGTGATCAGTCCTCCTGACACCACTGTCCCTCAGAATCTGAGGAGGTACGGATGAGTGTACACAATCTGTAATCGAAGCATTTCCCTCTAAATATTTACCCTATGCATTTTTGAATATTTTGAAAGGCCTTTAGTTTCCCATTCCATTGTAAGATCAAATGTTCCTATTTTTCTCTATTCAAAGGAGTTTTCATTATTCACACATCACAGGGAAATCGATGAACTCATTCACTATTCCCACCACCCTCCCTCCACCTTCTCCCCACCTGCCTTCCAATATACATTTATGTCCATTTCATGTAACTCTCTCCCTTCCTCTCCTCCCTCTTCCCCCATTTTGTCATTTCCCCCTTTAAATGGTAGAAATTGCAAGCTTTCCTTTCTTGACAGTTATGATTAAGGGACTCTGCACCTGCTCAGGTGAATGAATGGGAGAGACGCTGAAGCGCATACTTAAGCTAACTAATACCTTAGTCTCCTTCCCTGTCTGCAAAAAAAAAAAAAAAAAAAAAGGTTTGCAGCTCAGAGGGACCGCCCCCTTAAGTAAGTGCATCAAGCATTTCCTGTTCAAGTTCCTCACGAAGTCAAAAGAGCTCTTTTGCACCTTGACTCATGATGCATGTTAGGGAACAGGGGCGCTTTCAGTAGAGATGAATGGGTGCTCAGCTCACGTGGAAAGCAAGAAGGAAATGAGAAATGCAAGAGAGAGGGCAGGCAGATGTAGCAGCTTTGATGGGAAATGGCTTAGCCCTTCCCCCTTGGCATAAACTTGAGGGGCCCTAAGACTAAAAGGGGGCCCACTCTATAATAGAGTGCCCGTGATCTCCATGTTGCTGTCTCATTTCCAAAGTCATCTCCTTCTCCACTTAGAATGCACAGCTATTTTTCCTTCTCTGATGGGAAAAGGCAGTCTTGCTAGACATGTACCCAATTAGTATGTAAATTTTACTGAAGAAACAGCCTTTTCTCTCTCCTGCGTTCTAAGGCTTCTGTCCCCTCTCCACCTCCCTTCTTGCTGTTGCCTCGGAGAGGGTCCCCAGGGGCCATCATTGCAGGTGGCTGATAAGTCACTTAAATCTCCTGAACAGCCCTTCATCTCTGATTTTTTTCTCACACTTATTGCTATTGCTGACAGAAGAATTGATCGGGGTGCGGAGTTCTCAATTTGGACTTGGCAGGTTGGAGTTCAGTCTTCCTGAGTTCCTTGTATCTCTTCTATACCACAATTACAGATTTGCTCAGATTTGGGGGACGCATGACCGTGCACCATACACAGGTGGTGGTATCATGTGTTTCTAAGGAAGATACATTATGAGGATTGGTTGTCGGCTTCAAGGCTAGGAATCAATGGCTATAGCTTCCAGTAGTGATTCTTTACTAATTACAAAGGATATTTTAATTTGTTCTCCTCTCGCTCATTAGCCAGAGGGCTTCTGTAAAGGTATTGTCTTTGGTAAAAGTCATTGAGACGTCATCTCTTATATGTCACGGAGGATAAATAGTAGTTTCTTTCTCTTTATTTGCAAAGTTTAAACGAATAAACTGGTTCTCTAGCAATCCCCAAAGATGGTAGTCTTAGGTAGTCTTCTGCTAAGACCAAAGTCTGCTTGGAAACCAGAATTTGAGGGTGTTGAAAATACCAGCAAGGGTTGTGGAGGAGGGGCGTGGGAAGGAAGGCAGCCCAGGCAGGGCACACTATTAAGTTTGCACGGGATGATTGCTGCACAGGCTGTTTGAAGACTCTGGGGCCTGGTAAAGATGCTGCTGTGCTACTCGGTGACACCCTGCTTCCTCTGTTTTGGTGATTGGCTCTGGAAGCCACAGAGTTTCTGGTGAAGACCAGAACTGTACCGGCAGTTGGCATTCAGATCACTGCCCCGATAGTTGTGGTTGAGGTACCGAGAGAAGCAGAGACTGTCCATCTTTCCTCCACCTAGCATCTCACATCTTCCATTGTAGATACTTCAAAGTGGTCGTTACTGAGAGTCTAAAAGGAGAGAGCTGTACCGTGAATGCACTGAGACATCTATACCTCTACTTCAGCAGCAGGCCAAGACTGTAGCCACACTCACTTTCTCCCCATTATCCTCAACCTAAGCCCCCCATCCTGGGTGTCCAGATGATCTGGCCTCATAACTAGCGGTGAGATCCTGCCCTCCATTTGTGGGGTCAGTATACACAGTCACATTGTCCTTGCTGGCCTTGGATTGTGTAGTCATATTTATTGTATTGTATCACCAGCTAGCCTCACGGGGCTTTCTGGCACTAAGGAGAGCCACAGTACTGCCATGATGCAGCCGCAACCTTAATTCTCCATGATGCTGCGTGTTTAGCAGAAGCCTTCCTGCGTCTCATGGCAGAAACCGTCTCACTTTTTAGCATCATAATAAGGGAGGGTCTGACCCCTCAGTCCACTGCTCAATAAACCTGGGGTCAACCTTGATTGCACCTTGAAATGGGGGCGGGGAGGGAATTTAGTTGAAGCCCCTCCAAGACAATTATTACTGTACCCCATTCATTCTCTTAAACTCAGTTATGACTCGAGGAACTCAAATGACAATCTGAACAGTTTAGGCTGTTGGTGCCAAGAGCACACACATATCTCCAGTCTCACCATGAGATTCTTTTTCTCCATTCCTGAGTCTGGAGAAAGTCTGGAATGAAAAGATTTGGCTTCTTAGATGAAACTTGAAGATAAATGCCCACCATTTCCTGTCCTGTTTTGTTCTCAAGTGTCAGGTGTGTGTGTGTGTGTGGGGGGGTGTCTGTAACCCTGTAGTCTCTGGGCAATGCCAGGGTGACCTCAGCCTCTTCAAAGAACCTTTCTCATGAGTGAACAATGGAACCAGCTGGGTCCTTAGGTACCAGCTAAGCTTGTCCTGCTAAGAAATCACAATGAAGCCCAAAGTTTTCTAACCTTTAGGACTTGTTTCTTCCTTGTGTTCCTGGGCAACTATAAGGTCCTCCAGTATCTTCCCTCAGGTAACACACCCAGGAGGGGTCCTGAATGGCCCTGGTGTTAACTCAGGCCTGGGTCAGTCATCCATATCTTCCTTCCCACACCTAATCCTATGTATATTTTAGGCATGTTTTCTCTGTGTACAAACTCAGGCTGCCTCCTGATGTTGAAGCTCATTTCTTAATTCCTGGAATTTCTCATTCTGGATTTCTGGGTCTTCCTCCCCCCCACAACCCTCCACCTCAGTGTGATCTTACATACCTGTCCTGTAAGTGTCCAACCATCTCAGAGCTCTCTTCTATTGTTCTTGTTAATCTGGTACCTGCCACTCAAACAGGCTGAACCATAAGAGCCTCCTGAGCTTCCATGTCCCCAGGTTCTCACTGCAGTGAGTCCTTGCTGTCCCTACTTACCTGCTGTGCAGACCACATTGGCTCTCATAGCTCCCTCTGATCTGGTAATAACCATGATCTCGTTCACCGCATCATGGCTTATTGCCATGGGGTCCACGTACAGCTTCTTTCCTTTCTGATCTGCTAGCTCGGCCTTAGAGGCTCCTGGCTTTTCTCTCTGTACAGTCTTTCCTCCCTAGAGTTTAATCAGTATGTCTTTTATTTACTGTTTTTTGCCTTTCCTTTCTCTTTTCTGTAGCCAGTGCTCTGACAGAAAAGACTGACTCTTGTTTCTTAAGCTGATTCAATTCTCCCTTGATTCACCAAGTAAACCTAATTTTCAGAGGCCGCATGTACCTGCTAGTCTTTTTAATTCCTTTCTAAGATTCTGGGTTTAAAACAAATTACATGGACTTGACAATGCCCCTCCTCCAATTTGGTCCTAAGTCTTATTTCTGCTGTGGTAACCATCCTTCTCCTGGCAGCCTTTCAGTTTCTCTGGTTTTACTCACTTGATAGAACCTGCCACTGCTGTGGTAGAGTTCACTGCTCAGAACCCCCAAGCCTGCCCTGGTGGTGGTGGCTTTGCACAGCTGACTCTAGTTTCTCAGAACCAACTTTCCACAGCTCACAGTCTAGTTCCTAAAGGTCAAAAATAGAGGAACAATTTAAGATGCTGCTCTAATGCTTCATATGGTGCCCAACATGGGAGGTTTGCACTCTTGGAGAATAGTCCAGCTCTTCATCTTGTCCCCAGCAGAGCCATAGAAAAGACATTCTTCAAAGATAGTAAACAGGTCCTTGATGCAAAAATTTATCCCATATACCTGTATCTAAAATACTATAACTTTGTTTGGGGGTGAGCTTCGTTTCCCAGGGATTTAATACCTGTTTGGCAGAGCTCACTATATCCACAACCATGTCTGGCTACTGTTCTATCCCTGGCCAAAGGCCCACAGGTACTCTAGCCTGCTGCTATAGCTACTGTATGTGCTTAGGATCTCAAATAGTCCTTGACTTGCAGTAGTGTTACAAGACCAGCATAAGTTGAAAATATCCCAAGAAATGCATGAATACACATGACTTATGGAACACAATAGCTCAGTATAGCTTATCTTAAATGTGATCAGAACTCTTATATTGACCTACAGTAGGGAGAATTGTATACTATGAAGTTTAGTCAAATTATGTTGCTTGTAATTTATTGAAGTGTGTGAGTATGTGCTGAAAGGTTTAGGCAGAATGGCTGTGAGGACACACAACTGCATCATCAGAAAATTGAAAAAAAATGTGAGTTGAAATATTATAAATGGGGATCCATGAGTGTTTGTTACAAGGTCGACTCCATATGCTGGGTTCTAGGCTGCCAGTCACAGCACTTTCAGCTTTTCACTTTGACTGAGATCATACACAAGAAACAAACTCACCAGAGCCAATGAGACTAGCCAGCCTGGCATGGCCAGCCCCTTCCAGATCATGGGTATGCCACCCTGTGTTTGATGTGGTAAACGGAGAGCAGGGTTTTCTCACTGGGCAGCTGCAGAGTGCAAGCACAAAGAAGTTTCCCAAGCATTGAGTGCTGGCCGTTCCCCAAGTTAGACTGGAATTGCTCCCACTGAACAAGAACCGTGCCACTGAGCTTCTGAGCTTCAACATCCCGTGCCGCTGTAGTCATGGGAAATGGAGATGGAAATGAACCCATCCTCATAAATGAAGATATGGTCCAAATCATGCCCCTCCTTGGCCACTGTGAGTACCTGTTCTTCACCAAGGACAGCTTAGCTTGGTCTTGACTGCTTCACATTAAAGGAAGCTTATTAAGGTACCAAATACAGAACTACCCCACTTCCACTTCACTCCATCAAAGTGAGTGGGATTTCCCACTCCTGGCACTGTCTCTCTGTCACCTGACAGCTTAGCTTGGTCTTGACTGCTTCACATTAAAGGAAGCTTATTAAGGTACCAAATACAGAACTACCCCACTTCCACTTCACTCCATCAAAGTGAGTGGGATTTCCCACTCCTGGCACTGTCTCTCTGTCACCTGACAGCTCTACTTCCATGGTAAGCCCCTTCTTCCCCTTCTCTTTGGGATCCACTGAAATTCCCCATCATGCCTTTCTTTTTCTTTTTGAAAATACTCAATGAACTTAACTTGTTCAGTCTTGGGAACACATCCTCAGTATCCTTTTGCTGGAAGCTGTCTTAATCTGCTTCCTATTACTGGGACAAACACCATGACCAAAAGCAAATTGGAGAGGAAAGGGTTTATTTCATCTTACAAGTAATGGTCCATCATGGAGGGAAGCTAAGGCAAGAACTGAAGGAACCTGGGGGAAGATGGGATACTGACCTGCTTCGAGGTTCTTGTTCAGCTACTTTGGATATATAGTCCAAACCCACCTGCCCAGGCATAGCACTACACACAGTGGGCCGGACCCTCTTACATCAGTTGTTAATCAGTAAAATGCCTTCCAAGACATGCTCACAGGCCAAACTGATGGTGGAATTATTCAGTTGAAGTGCCCTCTTCCCAGGTGACACTAACTTTTTGTCAAATTGACAGCTGAAGCTAAGTACAACCAGAGGCTGTTGGCACTGAAGCTAAGTACAACCAGAGGCTGTTGGCACTGAAGCTAAGTACAACCAGAGGCTGTTGGCACTGGAGATAGTTTATAGATCATTCACCAGTGTGGACAGACAGAGGAAAGGGGTAAGATGCTGGGAGAGAAAGAAAGGTTTGTGCAGGAGAATCAGGTGCCATGCTCTGACTCTCCTCCAGTTATCCTGTCTTCTGTATGAACCAGGCAAGGGTCTAGGCTTGAGGCAAACCCAGTGTAAGTATTGGGTGGGGGCAGGTCAGAAAGTAAATGAGTGACTGATGGTGTCCTGGTCCACGTGGAGTCCTCCAAGACTGACAGCTCCACCTGTGCCATTGTAGGCAGATGACAGGTCACTGAGGCAGAATCTTCAAGGATGTTAAGGACAGCTCAAAGCAAAGGCCTTCTGTGTGGTGCCAACAAAGATGGAGGAGGTGGACACACCCATTTCTGGGTAGAAATTTGACTGCAGCTACAGAGTTTTGCAGGGTAGCTGAGTCAACCCAGGAGGTAGGAGATGGTAGCAGGAGAGAAAATCTAGTCCCTGGTGGAATGTGTGGATGAACTAACCCCAAAGCCCCTTGTAATAGACAGAGAGAAAGCACAGAGGGGCAAATGAAGCCCAAACTTCTTTCTTTCTTTCTTTCTTTCTTTCTTTCTTTCTTTCTTTCTTTCTTTCTTTCTTTCTATCTATCTATCTATCTATCTATCTATCTATCTATCTATCTATCATCTATCATCTCTGCATACACACCTGTAAGTGCTATAGTGGATTAGATCATCTCCCAAAAGCCTATGTGTCAAAAGCTTGGTTTCTAGCTTCTCATTATTGGAAGACAGCAGGAGCTTTTATGAGTGTGGTTTAGTGTGAGGTTTCTGTCTCAGGGGCTTGCCCCCAGAGGGGACTGTGTTGCAGGCTCTCAACTTCTTCTCTCTTCTTCACTGCCATGCGGTTGGCAGTTTCTGCTGCCACATATAGTCATGATAGATTTGCCTGACCACAGCTCTCCAAGCAACAGCCAGCAGACTATGGACAGGAGCCTCCAAACTATGAGCACAAATGAGCTCCATCCCCTACAAGTTTGGCCACAGTGCTGGAAAGCCGAGGGGTGCTATGTGCCAACTGTGGCTGCATACATATTTCTCCTGTCAAAGTGGCTGCCAAGTCTCACACGAGCCCAGCACACTGGATGAACGCAGAGGTGAGGCCTTCCTTCTTGATTGGAGTCGCACACCCAGGATGAGCACACAAAGCTGATAGGTGAACATAGGTTTGAGAACTGGAGGAGAAGGAAGAGGAGAAAGAAGAGGGGGAGGGAGAGGAGGGAGAGAATGTTTTCTGTTGGGAATTTGTACTTGAGGGGAGGAAAGGAAAGAGTTAATAAAATAACATAGGCAGTGTGGGTCTGGAGAGATGGTCCTTCCTTTAAAATATCTGATTTAAATTTTACTTTACTTTATTTTTTAAATTAAAAAATTTCACAATTTTTAAATGTTTTATGTGTGTGGGTGTTTTGCCCTCATGTTCGTCATCTGGGCACCATGTATGTGGGGATGAGTGGTACCTGTGTGGGTGCCAGAAATTGAACCTGCTTCCTCTAGAAGAGCAGCAAGTGCTCTTAACTGCTGAGCCACCTCTCCAGTCCCTAAAATGTCTGTTTAAAACATAAATATCACAACAATTCAGACACAATGAACAATTTTCAGTCTGAATTTATCAGCAGCAGCAGCATGAAGGTCCTTCCAGCAGCAAGGAGCCGCCTGACTGATGGAGGCTGGGGTGGGGTGGGTTGGGGATGGGGTAGAGTGGGGAGGAGTCAGGAGGATGCCTTTGCAGATGTCTTCTGGTAAACTCATCTTCCTTTGTGTGGAACAGCACCTGCTTAAGGCAGTGTGCTTTTCCCACCCAGACTCTGGAAATGGGCTTATACTGTTCACATTGTTTGCTAAGTTAAACATTTACCGTAATCATTAAATTGTAAAACCTTGTCTAAACTTTCCATCTAAGTAGTACAAAACATTAAGATTGGAAGAAGTAATACCAGTCCTCCCAGTCTGATCCCATCTCTAAACATGTAGCTGTTGCTCTTGGTAATTATCTTTTAAATGTTATGCTTACACTCATACAATTTCTTAATTTGTCACTCTGAGACATACCTAATGCATTTCTGTTATAGAAGATGAACAGTTAGACTTTTTCATTTCCAAACCCCTCTACCACCTCTCTTCCCATTCTACAAATATAACTATGATTTTTTGGTAAAATAAATTGAATGTTCACTTTCTTATGAAAAGTGCGAAATCACTTCGTGAGCTGTTTGTAGATGAACCACAGCCTGTGCTATGACTGCGTTTCCCTTCCTGCACAGGGTTCTTTTCTTTGCTTGCCATTCTATCATGTTATAAAACAGAATTGAAAGCCACCTTGCAACCCTCAGGCTCCCCATAACACACCAGGCACCTCAGTCAGCTGGAGCTCTCAGAAGCCTCTGCAGGATGAAGGATCTCTCAGGCTGCTTTAAATCTGGAGCCAGTATCTCATTCATCTTCTCCTTCCCCCACTAAATGAACCGTCTTAATTCTTTTTTGAGATTTATTTATTTGTGTGTGTGCATGTGCATGCATGCATGCGTGCATGTGCAGGCACCCATAGAGACTAGAAGAGGATGTTAGATTTGGAGCTAGACTTTGGTAGGTTCTGAGTCACCTAATGTGGGTGCTGGGATTTGAACTTGGGTCATTTGGAGGCTCAGCAGGTGCTTTTAACTGCTGAGCCGTCTCTCCAACCACATGTCAATCTTTACATCTTTTAACCCTCTTCTGTTTGGAGTGGAGGATATATTTTATTATATTTCTAGTTCCCAAACCAATATTTAATGCTTGCTATTTGGGAGAATCTTTATGTGATCACTAATGTATTCACCCATGATGACCTCTGGCCTTATGGAATGGATGTGGTGAAGAGATGTGAGTCAGATTTCCGAGATCTTCCCTCTGTGTGCTTTTTTAGTTTTCTTCCTCTGACATATATATGGATGGCTGGACCCCTGACAGGCATGGAGTGAGGATGCAGATACCAATGGTAGCAATCAGAAAGAATGACGTACATGCCCAAAGGCTTCTTGGAGTTACATAGTGATTCTGTTCTGTTCTCTAGACTTTCACATGAGAAGAGAAGAGGAAAGGGAAAGATGGGGGAGATGTAGAGGCCTTGAGAGAGATCTCAGTGCATTTAATTGGCTCTGTACTTACAGACTTCCTACTGATAAAACTGCTTGCCAAGAAAGAAAACATGATGGTAGCATACAGAAGACACTGCATGTCTGAAATGTTTCTTTTTCCCACAGGAAGGCTGACTCGCAGCTTGAACAAAAAGCAGTTTAGAAATCACTTTCTGCCAGCCTTCTGCAGGCATGGTGTGCTGACTACAGTTGTGTCATCTGAGGGAAGGGAATGTCAATCAAGAAAAATGCCACCAGAAGATCGGCCTTTAGGCAAGCCTGTAGAACATTTTCTTAATTAGTGGTTAATGTGGAAGAACCCAGCCCACTATGGGCCATATCTGAGCTGATGTCCTGAGTTCTATCAAAAACAAAGCAAAGCAAAGCAAAGCAAAGCAAAGCAAAGCAAAGCAAAGCAAAGCAAAGCAAAGCAAAGCAAAGCAAAGCAAAGCAAAGCAATCCAAACCAAACCAAACCAAACCAAACCAAACCAAACAGGCTGAGCAAGCCACAAGGAGCAAGCCAGTAAGCAGCACCCTTTCAAGGCTTCTGCAGCAGCTTCTGCTGCCTCCAGATTCCTGCTTGAGTTCCTGTCCTGACTTCCTTCATTATGGAATGGTGATTTGGAAGTGCAAGCTAAATAAACCCTTTCTCCCCAACTTGCTTTTGGTCAAGGTGATTCGTCACAGCATTAGCAACCCTGTCTTTAGTGTGTCTGTCCTTGAGGGTAGCCCAGGGCTTCTGAGTCTTGACTGGTCTCAGAGGCCTGCTCTTTCCTATTTGCGGTTCTGAAACCCACTAGGCTACAGGGACCCTTCACTGACATCCATGATGTTAAGTTCTTTCCTGTACTATTTATCAATTAGTGATTTCTTTGCATTGTCTACTTTCTCTTTTTGGATCATAAGTCAGATTTAGTCATGGATGGAAAAATCCTTCCTATACATTGCATTTTCTTTTCTGGATTTTGTGTCTATTTTTCTGAGATAAACATTTTTATTATTTTATTTGAAATAATATACAATAACATATTGTGCAAAATTAAAGTGTAGCATCATGGAGAAGTGTAAGGAACTGAATTTAGTTTTACAGCTGTGATTCCTAACTAAAAATAGCACTTCGTAACTGTCTTAGTTAGGATTTTACTGCTGTGAACAGACACCGTGACCAAGGCAACTCTTATAAGGAAAACATTTAATGGGGGCTGGATTACAGGTTCAGAGGTTCAGTCCTTTACATCAGGGCAGGAACATGGCAGCATCTAGGCAGGCACGGTGCAGGAGAAACTGAGAGTTCTACATCCTGATCTGAAGGCTGCTACAGAATACTGGCTTCCATGCAGCCAGGATGAGGGTCTTATTTCCCAAATCTACAGTGACACATCTACTCTGACAAGGCCACACCTACTCCAGGAACAGAGCCATACCTTTTAATAGTGCCGCTCCCTGGACTGAGCATAACAAACCATCACAGTAACTAAGAGAAAGCAGAAAATGTTATTTAAAGATGCATATGCCCTGTGTGTGTATATGTGTGTGTGTGCATGTATGTGTGTGTGCGTGCATGTGTGTGTGTTTGTGTGTGTGTGTGTGTGTGTGTGTTAATCAGATGACTGATTAACTATCTCTTTGGGAGACCCAGATACTCAATACTTATAGATCATTGCTTAAGCATAATTATTGTCATTGTTTTGATTAACTTGTAAACCTTTAGACCTATTGGGTCCAGTGTAATGGGGCATCACTTACTTTTCGCTGCTGTGAAAAAAAAACAATGACAAAAAAGCAAGCTAGGGAAGAAAAGGTTGATTTTACCTTCAGGTCCAGAGGGGATGGAGGCCTTCATGCTGAGGAAAACATGGTAGCAGATTGTGAGGCTAACCTGGCTGTCAGGAAGCAGATCACATTTCAACCCCAAGGAAGGAGGGAGGGAAGGAGGAAGGAAAGGAAGGAGGAAGAGAGAGAGAGAGAGAGAGAGAGAGAGAGAGAGAGAGAGAGAGAGAGAGAGAGAGAGGCAGGGCCAGCCTAAAAATACCTGCAGGGTTTACCTCCTCTTACAGCAAGGCTCCCAGAAGCCTTCCCAACAGCACCATCATCTGGGAGCTACATTTCCCATTACACAGACTGTAGGGGGCATTGCTCATTCAAACCACCATGGCTGGCTTGATACTGTTGCAATTAATGTGGCATTGCTATGTCCAGCATGCATTCCAGGGATAGACTGAACTGGGGTGATGAGGGAATGAAGAAATGACAGACAGACAGACAGACAGATAGACAGAGAGAGGGAGAAACTGGGGTCAGGTGGTCTTGTCTGTATGACAGAGAAACCTCAGTACCCTGAAATCTCGGTGTGTTTACTGTAGACAGTTGAACAGGAGGCGGGGTTATTATGCCACTGAACAAGGAGGCAGATACAGATAATCTTCATAGGAGCAGTTTCTGCAGTGGAGCAGACTTGTGGCTGTAAGCATCCATGGGAAGGAAGCTACGGTGGGCATTTTTCTGTAGCATTTTCAACATCTGCACGCAGACAGGAAGAAGGCTTTGTCATCCTTCTGAGCCTGGTTGGAGGATGAGATAGGGCTTTGCGGTTTTTCCATGGGTCTGAGGTCAGGGTCCTTGACACGGATGGCTCATGTCAACCACAGACATTTACCTAGGACTTCCTACACTGCAGGCTTCCTCCACTCCCCACACGGAATGATCAAATAAAGCCAACTAACACAGCCATCACCTTGCTCACCTATGATTCTTCTAAGACATTTGAGAGTTGCTGTTAGTTATTCTGAAATGCACATTACAGTTGACTATAGTTCTCAACTGTGGGATGGGGCTCAGAGCTCTTTGAATCTTGGTGCCCTGAGGTCAGGTACTCCCAGCAAGTCCGTCTCTGTGCCCAGCTTCTGGTAGCTTCTTCTCACAACTTGAGTTCCACTTTATTAGACCCCACCCCACCCCCAGTAAGTGAGATCTGTGTGTGTCACTTGCCCTTCTGTGTCTGGCTCATCTCCATTAAGCATATCTTTCATGTTCATCCATTTTGTTATGGTGACAGGTTTCCCTATTTTTAAGTGAACAGAGCAGTTCATCTCTTTATGTACACACTTAAATCCCTTCCTCCCTTCACTGGACAACTAAGCTTCTACATCTTTCCTGCTGTGAATATCGCTGCACCGAATACAAGTGTGCGGATCTCCCCTCAGCATCCTGACTTCATGTCCTTTGTGTACTCAGAACAGGGATCCCGTGCTTATCCTGTGTTCTTTTTTAAGTTTATGAGAGATCCGTTTTCAGCATCTTCCTGGTGTTCGTTAGCTTTCACCATTTGGGAAAGGACTAGTAGATACTTCATACAGACACATAGGGTGTGAGACTCTGCAAACTGGGGGTTGGAGCAATGGCCCAGATGACAGCTGTGCCAAGTACCTTTCTGGAAGTATAGCCGAATATCATTAATCGTGTCGGGTGGGCTCTCTATCATGGCATGCGTCTTAAGCTGGGCCAGTCATTGGTTGACCATTCCTTTAATCTCTGCTCCATCTTTACCCCTACACATCTTGTTGGCAGGAGAAATTGTGGGTCTAAGATTTTGTGCCTGGGCTGGTGTCCCAGTCCCTCCATTGGAAGTCTTTCCTGGCCACAGGAGGTGGCCATTTCAGGCTCCATATTCCTCACTGCTGGGAATCCCAGTCAGAGCCACCCTCATAGATTTCCAGGAGCCTCCATTATCCTAGGTTTCTAGATCATCCCAGAGATGGTTCCCCCTGCCCCCACCAGTGATTCCAGTTCTCCCTGCCCATACTCTCTCCAAAGTACAGGGTAACCATGCTACAATCGGCAGACCTGAGGAAGTTTAGTTACAAGGAAGGCTGGGCTTGAATCTCACTGAGAAGGAGAGATAGAGTGGACATTAGAGGTGAATGGAGGGAGGGAACGGAGTAGGAGAGGGGCTGGGGAGGGGAGCAGAAAGGACTTGGCTGATTTAACTTCTGAGATGTGATTTCATGACAAATGGGTTCAACCAAGAGTCCTTAGTTATTGAGACTAAGGCAAAACTGAAGAGTTTGGGGTATCATTATTCCCATGTAAACTCTGTTGGTCACTGGAACAGTTTCAGATTCCCAAAAGCACCCCAGAGATGTGAGCAGGATGCCCCACCTCCCAACCCCTGTACAACAGAGGCAGGAGGCAGCTGGAGTCATGTGGGCTGCAGGCTTAGTGAGTGCTTCAGAGGGAGAGAGGAAGGGAGAAACTGACTTGATTCAGGAAATGCAGGAGTGTCTGGAGAGTGAATGGACAAGATGGTAATCAGCACAGGGCTGGCTAATTGAGACAGCAGAGGAAGGGCAGCAGGCTGCTTTCCAGACCCAGTTTAACAGGAGAGGGAAGGGAGATCTAATAGGAAGCCATGGAGACTTTTAAAATAAGCAGATAACGGCTAGGAGGCAGGCCAACTCCATTCATTCACAGACAGCCTCATGGAGAAAGCAGATTAGATCCCAGGACATTCTTCACACTTGGGCTGACCACATCCAAAGACCTCCGCTCACCCTCTTTCTCTTGGCTCCTCTTAGGACCATTTCTGAAGGTTAAAAGGGTCTACAAGGCTAAAAAGGGGATGACATAACCTGGTGGTGCCAGACACATGGCTGCCTGCCACAGCCAGATGCCAACAGTAGAGGTTCAGAGCTGTCCAAGGCTGCCAAGCCCTTGGGGATCCGCATTATATAAGGTGGTGGCTGCCAACTACCTGTAAATGGAACTAAGCCAGGGTCAGAGTATCTGGGGCAGGTTTGCAAGAAACTTGCCTAAGCCTCTTTGCCGGGAGCTATTTCTCAGATGGAGAGGTTTAAAACATGGAAGGAAGCCACAGAAACAAAACTAATTTAGAACAGAAAAAAATAGCTTGCAAGGAAGTCTAGGTTTATGAAGATGGCTCAAACAAAGCAATTAGCTACTGAAAGACCAGAAGTCAAGATACTCAAGGTTGGTGTTGCATCTTCCTGGCAATCTTCTCACTTGATTGGCTTATTCTCAAAGGTGTTCATCTATCTGGTGACATCATCACTTCAGAAGTCAAAAATAACACAGCCTTTTTTCTTTTAATGCATAGTATGTTGTACATGTGTGCTGCATAGACAGGAGTGTGCCGAGGTATGAGCTTGCATGAGCACAGGTGAAGAGGGCCAGCGGAGGACATTGGCTGTGTCTGCCTTTGTTGCTCTTCATTCTAGTGCCTTGAGATGAGGGTTTCTCACGGAATCTGGAGGACACCGATTTGGCTAGGGTGACCAGCAAACTCTTGGGGTCTGCCTGTCTCTGGATACTCCCCACTACACCTTCCCCCATTCCCCCCGTGCTATCTATGGTTACAGGTACACACAGCTTTGCCCAGCCTTTAACATGTGTGTAGGGGATTTGAACTCCAGGCTTACTCTTACCCATTGAACCATTTCCCTAGCCCATTAGTTTTAAAGGGAGTCTATGGCTTATGATTCAAGGTTCACATATTTTGGAGACTACAAGGTAAGTCTAGCTGCCCCCCCCCCACCTTGCTTTCTCTGTTATTTTCCATCTCAAGTGGGTGTCTCACAATTTCTGGCTTTGGAACCAGCCTGGCTAGTAGTTACTCATGAAGGAGGCACATAAGACCATTTTCCTTCTTAATTCCCACAAGGGTGTCCATTTGTTCTCATGGGTTTGCTTAGCTATCTTATAATTCACATCATTGATCCGACGCTTTCTTTTATTGGGTTGGTTTTACTCGCACAGGTGTCACAAAGGATGTTGATGAACACACAGGTGCCCCTTTGTGATGTGGTAAGACACAGAGCCATGGGAGTCCATTTCTGTCTGAAAGCTTTATAGAGCCTTCAGGGGTGAACTTTTATTCCTCTTATGTGCTAGAAGTATTTTTATTGTCCTTATTAGCTTGTCTACTGAGAGCAGGAACCAATAATTGTCCAGTTCTTTTCTCCCAGGTTTCAGCTGCAGTGTCTATAATCTACAGTCCCTCGTTATTCCTGGCCAGACAGAATGCGGTGTCCTCACCATCCGTCCCTCTAGGGTTTCATAGCTATAAAAGAGATGCCAGGCCAATTTCTTTGCAGAAAAAAAATTTATAGGCATCACTTTCACATGTGATGTACAGTGTCTATTCCTTACTGATGGGCTTATCACACCCATTAAAATGTGTTCTGCTATGTGACATTTCTGGTGTGCTTCTGTTTACAAATTTAAATTTCTCAACTATAGTTGAGGGGAAAAGGACACATTAACCATATATACATCAGCATGAACTTGGAAAGTGTCACACTCTCAGAAAGTTGCATAATATTTCACCATTATCACCCACATCTTGAATTGTTTCATAGAAAAGGCCAATTGTTTTATGTCAATTCTTAATCTTGGATTTTTTAAATTGTCTTTTAGCTTATGATTTGAAGATCCTTATAGAAACATTTTGTAAGTTTTAAGCTACCATCTGAAGATTGGTTTATTCTAGTTTAATACATGGACAGCCTATTTACTTGACCTTTAGAGGTGGATTAGGAGGAAATATAAAAGGGCTTTCTCAGATGCCCATCAAAACCACACTCTAGCCAGCACTCAGGTGCTGTGCCAGAATTCAGAAAGCAGAGGCAGATGATATTTGTGAGTTTGAGGCTAGCTTGGTCTACATACCAAGTTCCAGGCCAGCCAGGGCTACAGAGGCAGATCCTGTCTCAAAAACAAAACAAAACAAAACAAACAAACAAACAAACAAAAACCCAGAACCAAAACAAAAAACCCTAAACCAACCAACCAACCAACTAACCAACCAACCAACCAACCAAAGCGACACCACTAAGCACAGCTAAATTGGTTCCCCTTGCTCCTGGGTGACAGATTCCTGTTTGGCAGTATCAGGGCACCTAGCCCCTGCTTCACTGGTAGTAGCAAGCACCTGCTCTATGAATTCCCCTGCTTTTGGAGTAGGTTTGTGAATCACTGAGCTCAGCCCTTTATACTGACTTACAGGTGTCTGTTGTACTTTCCGTGTCAGCCCCACCCTTGCCCCGTGGGCCCATTGCCTCAGTGACCACTAAACAGAACACACAACTCACTGTGGCTCTGCCCATGCTTTGCCTGTGAGACTCAACCTGCTTTTCAAAACCCTTTTTAAAAATTTTCTGTACTAAGTAACAAATTTCCTAATGACAAGTTCATGCATATTTCGTTTGCTCGAACATCCCTTCAGCACCCCCATCTCTCTGCCCCACTTCTGTATCCCTTTATTCCCCCAGATTTCCACTCCCCCCTTTTTTAGTATTTTTTATTAGATATTTTCTTTATTTACATTTCAAATGTCCCCTTTCCTAGTTTCTCCTCCGAAAATCCCCTCTCCCTTCTCCCTTCCCCCTCCCCCTTCCCCTCCTCCACAACCCACCCACTACTGTTTCCAGGTTCTGGCAATCCCCTATACTGGGGCATAGAACCTTCACAGGTCCAAGGACCTCTCTTCCCATTGATGTCCGACTACGCCATGCCCTGCTACATATGCAACTAGAGCCACAATCCCTCCATGTGTTTTCTTTGCTTGGTGTTTTACTCCCAGGGAGCTCTGGGGGTACTGGTTAGTTCATATTGTTGTTCCTCCTAGGGGTCTGCCAACCCCTTCAGCTCCTTGGGTACTGTCTCCAGCTCCTTCATTGGGGACCCTGTGCTCTGTCTGATAGATGGCTGTGAGCATCTACTTCTGTATTTGTCAAGCACTGGAAGAGCCTCTCAGGAGACAGCTTTATCAGCTAGCTCTGATAAAGCTAGCTCCTGTCAGCTAGCTCTTGTTGGCATCTGCAATAGTGTTTGGGTTTGGTGGTTGTTTATGGGGTGGATCTCAGGTGGGGCAGTCTCTGGATGGTCATTCCTTCAGTCTCTGCTCAGAACTTTGTCTCTGTAACTCCTTCTATGGGTATTTTGTTCCCCTTCTAAGAAGGATTGAAATATCCACACTTTGGTCTTCCTTCTTCTTGAGTTTCATGTGGTTTGTGAATTTTATCTTGGGTATTCTGAGCTTCTCGGCTAATATCCACTTATCAGTGAGTCCATATCATGTGTGTTCTTTTGTGATTGGGCTACCTCACTTAGGATGATATCCTCCAGATCCATCCATTTGTCTATGAATTTCATAAATTTATTGTTTTTATTAGCTGCGTAGTACTCCATTGTGTAAATGTACCACATTTTCTGTATCCATTCCTCTGTTGAGGGACATCTGGGGTCTTTCCAGCTTCTGGCTATTATAAATAAGCTAAACAAAGAATTCTCAACTAAGGAATACTGAATGGCTGAGAAGCACCTAAAAAATGTTCAACGTCCTTAATCATCAGGGAAATGAAAATCAAAACAACCCTGAGATTCCACCTCACACCAGTCAGAATGGCTAAGATAAAAAACTCAGATGCTGACAGCAGATGCTGGCGAGGATGTGGAGAAAGAGGAACACTCCTCCATTGCTGGTGGGATTGCAAGCTGTTACAACCACTCTGGAAATCAGTTTGTCAGTTCTTCAGAAAATTGGACATAGTACTACCAGAAGATCCAGCAATACTATTCCTGGGCATATATCCAGAAGATGCTCCAACTTGTAATAAGGACACATGCTCCACTGTGTTCATAGCATCCTTATTTATAATAGCCACTTCCTCTTTAGTTTCCCCTGTCTTCTATTGTGTTTCCTGTCTCTTCCCTAAGCCCCTCCCATCTCTTCTCTAAGCCCCTCCCTGAGGTTCTCAGGCCCTGACTCGATTTCTGTTCTTTAGTTTGTAGCATGCTTGAAGGAAAAGCAGAAAAGAGCTGTCAAAATGACTGAATGGCTTGGGTAAGTTTATTGCAACATGTTCTGATATCAGAAAAGGATGGCAAACCCCTTTCTTGCTGTATGGAATTTTAAATGAAGCGAGCAGTGATTGCCTCTACAGAAGAAATGCACTATGGACAAGGTAAGCTTAAAATAGCTTACACTTTTGATGAAAAAAAAACCTTTATTTGAAGTAATATTTTTCATGATGTTTGGTTTTTGTTTGTCTGTTTTGTTTTGTTTTTTTGACTCTTGATTAGAAACACTCAAGATAGGGGAGATTCCCAGGAGTCTATGGGGTTGACCCTAGCTGAGATTCCTACCATCGGGGAATATGGAGACTGAAATGGTTACCCTCTGTAGCCAGGTGGGACTTCCAGTGGAGGGAGGGGGACATCAATCCAAACACAAAAGCTTCAACCCAAAATTAGTCCTGCCTACAAGATGTGCAGGGATAAAGATGAAGCAGAGACTGGGGGAATGACCAACCAGTAGCTGCCCCAACTTGAGACCCATCCTAACCCTGACACTATTAATAGTACTCTGCCATGCTTGCACACGGGAGCCTACCATCACTGTCTCCTGAGAGGCTTCACCCAGCATTGGATGGAAACAGATGCAGAGACCATAGCCAAACATCAGGAGGAGCTCAGGGAGTCTTGTGAAAGAGTGGGGGGTTAGAACTGGTGGGAGAGGAAACATAGACCTACCCAATAGTGTGGTGGTACCCAAGGGGCCTTCCTCTTCTGAGGAGAAGGGGTAGTGTAAGTAGGGGTGAGAGGAAGGATGTGGAGGTGGGCCATCAGGATGTAAAGTCGGGGTTCCTTTACATTTACATCCATATTAAACTCTTTAACTTTGTCTAATAGTGAAATATTTTTAGAATTAATCTGCCCCTATATCTTGCTTTCCTTTGCATTTTCTCTTAGAATTAACAACCAATTTTTAAGTTGAATTCTTCTTTTGATATTTGGCTTTATGTTACTATAACAAAATGTCTGAGACATCAACTTAAAACGAAGAAGGCTTTTTTTGTTGTTGTTTAATTTTTAGTTTTTGTTTTTTGGGTTTTTTTTGGGCGGGTGAGGTGTCACAGAATTTTAATTTAGTTCTGTGTAGTTTGGTGTGCTGGGTAGTCTTTATGTCAACTTGACATGAGCTAGAGTCATTTGGGAAGACAGAACTTCAACTGAGAAAATGCCCTTAGCAGATTGGCTCAGGGGATCTTATACCTTCCTCTGACCTCCACATTCGTCTTCACCTGCATACACTCATGCACACAATATACACATAATTAATAATAAGTACATCTTTAAACATTAAATATTAGTGACACTCTCATTTATTTATTTTCAATGTAGGTGTGTCACATGCCAATATGTTTGCTCTAAAAGCTTTCACACTCACGTAATAAAAGAGTCTTATCAATTCCTGGACAAGCTGGAGTTCCAGCAGGGCTTTTCTGTGCGTTTGTGTTGTCAGATCAAGTGACGCTAAAGGCTCATCGCTAAGGCTTATTTTTCTTTATACCTTGACTTGACCCATTTGAGTATTTCTCTAATTATTAGTTTCTTTTAAGGAACGAGGGGAGGCAATGCAGAAGCCTCCTCTTTGTTCTGGAGGCCACGCATATCAGATGGCTCCTGGAGATCCTTCCCTGCCCCACACAGCCCACTTGCTGAGCACCCACAGTTATCACAACTGCTCATAAAGGCCCTATCAGAGGCCAGAGTAACAGCATACAGACCAGTCTCATTAATTTAAATCCTTGTGCATTTTCTTTTTATTGGTGACAGGATTATATGATATTTGAACTTTATTTTCTAGAGTGTGTGCATATTATAAATATGCATATACATAGATGTATGTGTGTATACATGTTCTCTCTCTTTCTCTCTGTGTATATTTGCTGTTTCTAGACATAGATATAAAAAGTACAGTTATAGAAAAAAGATTTTTTAAGAAATCAAAGCCAGGCCTGTCACATAGAGAGACACATAGAGAACTAGCAGACCCCATTTCACAAATACAACAGGGGTCAGCCCAGCTCACTGGTTGGTGGTGGCTGAGTAACAGGCTGGCTAGGGGTACAGAGTAGATTTCACAGCCACACCTGTCCATTTATTTGATTGATAATTGGCTCTCTGTTCTAGTGGGAGAAATAGTTTTTTTTTTAATCAAGTGTTTTTTTCCTATAATGATACATAAACCAGATGCACCCCCGGGGGAATAAGAGACACCAGAGAATAAACAACACAAAGAGACAACTAGATATCTTGTCATCTTACCTTAAAGAGATACCAGGTTCTTGATCAGGTCCCTACGACCCATAAGAGACCACACTGTTGGACTATATCATCAAAGCCTGACTTCCAAGCAAAATCATAATGAACGCCTGGTATCAGTGTCTAACTCAGAAACAACAACAACAACAACAACAACAACAACACACACACACACACACACACACACAGAAAGCAGAAACACTAGATAGAGTCAGTGAGACTGAGGATAGATTTGTGGCCCAGGACTCTTTCCAGAACCTGGCAGAAGCTTTCCTGGATATAAGGTTTCCATGCATGTGTGGCATCTGAGCAAGCTATGCAGACTAGGTGAGGCTGAATGACCCCCAGGGCACCTTGGCCAAACCTCTAAGATACTTTTCCTCTCTCTCTCTCTCTTTTTTTTTTATGATATTTTAAAATTCCCATGTTTGTGTAGCTGTTTCCTCTGAACCATTTATCCAGCAGGGAAGCTCCTTAGTCTCAGAAAATAAACAACAATAACTGCTTCAGGAAGTTCTTGAACCTGATTCACTTAGGCTCCTCTTTTCTCAGGCACATGTCACCTGAGAAGGCTTCCCAGAGACATCCCCAGGCCAGCCAACCTGCTTGGAAGAGACAGAGACCAGCTGAGCAGTCTGGAGATGCTCAGACCAACTGAATGGAAGGAGCGAACACTCTTCATCCCCCTGAGCTGCCTATAGGCTATTCAGTGTGTTCCAGGTTCCCAGATTTTTTGAGTTGTCACCTATGTTGGCTTTGCCAATGCAACTGTTTTTGAGTCATTTTTGCCCCTGTAAGTAACCCTTCAATCATAGTCTTAAAAGTAACTTCAATAAAACTCATTGGTTGACCCACTGGACTGTGGTGGTATCTTCACCTTAGTTTGTTGTTATATCCCTATCTATAGTGAGTAGACGTTTATTCCCTTCTTCCAAGGAGCAGCATCACATGTGCTATCCATAGCCATATAAACAGACAAAAAAAAAATACCAAATTGAATCACTTACCAGATTGTGTCATGACACTCTCAGAACAGTGATTTCCAGCCTGGACTGGGGTAGAAACCTGCTGTAGGAGATCTAGCAACATTTATGTGTATTGGTTGCTCTCAAATAAGTAAATATTAGTCCTCACATTAAGTGGACCAGCACTTAATAAGAATTTTTAAAATCCTGATCAATAAATTACAGTGCAGAAATATTCAATTCACAATACCTTTGTTAATCATTATGCACTGAGATGCTCCATTGATTGGATTTGGCAAGTTTAGGATATTCTGTGAACTTTGCTGTTGTATGAAAGCCCTTACAGACAAGCTGAGAGAGATTCACTGGGGTGGGGCTCTCATAAATCAACCGCTGTCTCACTGTTTTAATAAAGGCAAGGACAGCAACTTAATTTGTATTTTTAAAGAGTGGTTCTCCTAAAACCAATTTTGAGGGAAGAAGTTCCATAGGAATACAGGTGGGTTCCCGGAGAGAAAAGACGGCCATTACACTTAGTCTTTAGGGCTGATGATTTGTGTACATTTCAATCCCATGTTCCTGCCTTGTCTTGGGCAGGGCTGTAAATTGAAAATGTGGTCCCTTGAGCTCTGTAAATCAGTGGTTCTCAACCTGTGAGTTGCAACCTTTTCAGGGAGTTGAGTGACTCTATCACAGGGGTCAGACATCAGATATCCTGTATATCAGCTATTCATAACAGCAACAAAATTACAGTTATGAAGTAGCAACAAAAGTAATTTTATGGTTGGGATCAGCACAGCATGAGACACCATATTACAGTGTTGCAGCATCAGAGAGCTCGAGAGCCATTGCTTTGGGTTCAATCCAGATAGAAAACAAGGTTTTGTGATCAGGTTAACAGTAGGATAAGACTCTCAGTGTCATTTTGATTTGCATTTCCCTGATGACTAAGGATGTCGAGCATTTCTGTAAGTGTTTCTTGGCTATTCGAGATTCCTCTGTTGAGAATTCTCTGTTTAGCTCTGTACCCCATTTTAAAATTGGGTTATTTGGGTTGTTGGTGTCTCGTTTCTTGAGTTCTTTATCTATTTTGGATATTAGCCCTCTGTCAGATGTAGAACTGGTGGAGATCTTTTTCTAATGTGTAGGCTGCTGTTTTGTCCTATTGACAGTGTCTTTCGCCTTACAGAAACTTTCCAGTATCATGAGGTCCCATTTGTCAATTGTTGATCTTAGAGCCTGAGTCACTGGTGCTCTGTTCAGGGTGTTGTCTCCTGTACCAAGGTTCAAAGCTATGCCCCACTTTCTGTTCAGTTAGATTTAGTGTATCTGGCTTAAGTTGAGGCCTTTGATCTACTTGGGCTTGAGTTTTGTACAGGGTGATAGATATGGGTCTATTTGCATTCTTCTACATGCAGGCATCCAGTTAGACCAGCATCATTTGCTGAAGATGCTTTCTTTTTTCCATTATATAATTTTTTTCACTTCTTTGTAAAAAATCAAGTATCCATAGGTTTGTGGGTGTACTTCTGGGTCTTTGAGTTGATCCCATCAATCACTCTATCTGTCCCCATACCAGTAGCGCACAGCTTTTATTACTATTGCTCTGTAATACAGCCTGAGGTCAGGGATGGTGAAACTTTTGGAAGTTCTTTTCTTGTTCAGGGTTGTTTTAGCTTTTTTTGTTCTTTTAATGTCTTTTTCCCCTTTATCCACAGAATGGCTAAGACGAAAAACTTCAGTGACAGTTCATCCTGGTGAGGATGGTTCATGGGAAACACTCCCTCATTGATGGTGGGAGGGCAATTAATTTGGCAGTTTCTCAGAAAACTGGAAATAGTTTTACCCTGGGACCCAGCTATACCACCCCTGTGCATATACCCAAAAGATGCCCCATTATACCACAGGGACAGTTGTTCAACTATGTTCATAGCAGCTTCATTTGTAATAGCCAGAAACTGGAAACAACCTAGATGTCCTTCAACTGAAGAATGAATACAGAAAATGTAGGACATCTACACAGTGGAATTCTATTCAGCTATTAAAAACAATGACATCATGAATTTTTCAGGCAAATAGATGGAACTTGAGAATATCATCCTGATTGAGGTAATCCAGACCCCAAAGGACATGCATGACAGAAGCCTAGCATAACTGTCCTTTAGGAAGCTCTAGTCAGCAGCTGACTGAAACAGATGCAGACACCTACAGCCAAATATATAGGATGGAGCTTGGGGACTCTTATAGGAAGAATTGGGGGAAGAATAGAGGGCCCTGAAAGAGACAGGAACGCCATAGGAAGACTAACAGAGTCAACTAACTTGGGCCCTTAGGAGCTCTCAGAGACTGATCCACTAACCAAAGAACATACAAGGGCTGGATCTATGCATCCCCTGCACATATGTAGCAGATGAGCAGCTTGGTCTTCATGTGGGCCTTGAAGAATTGGACTGGGGGCTATCACAAAAGCTGCTGCTTATCTGGCAATATGTTCCCCTAACTGGGCTACTTTATCTGGCCTCAGTGGGAGAGGATGTGCCTAGCCCTGCAGAGACTTGATGTGCCAAAAGGGGATTATATGGGGAAGGGGGCACCACCCTCTTAGAGGAGAAGGGGAGGGTGATGGGAGGAGGGACTGTGTATTGGGGGGGGGGGGTAGGAGTAGGGGCAGAGATTGGAATGTAAAGTGAATTATAAAACAAACAGTAGGAGGAGACTTTCTTTAATGACCTGATAAAATGTCTCTGTCTCTCCTCAAGGAATATAATTAATTTGAAATTGAGACTTTAAGGAACTGGCATGGAAAACAGAAATGAACAGAAAAAAGCTCAGCAGCACTGACACCTTGAAAAGATTTGTGAAATTAATTGTGCCAAATAAATTGTAAGAGAGCACTACCAATCTCTCTGCTTTCTCCCACGGTGGAAATGAAAGCCCTCAGGGGACATCTGCAGAGAATAACACTTCCGAATAGTCTTGCTTTGACAGTTTGTTTTCACAGCTCTTCTAGGGAGTTATATACTGCTCTTTGTAATTTACTCTTGGACCTCAAAAGGCCTTCCCTGGCCTGTTATCCTAAGCTGCCTTGTAGCTCGGATTCATTTCCTCAGTTCTTTCTACAACCAGGCACCCATTCGTGATCACCCCGTGGTCCCTGGAAGATGTTCTTTCTGAAGTTCTGCCAGGCTCTCTCTGTAATCAATCCTCTAGGGCATGCTTCCTGAATCGTCCAAGTTTGAGGTGAATTCAGATGGATCTGAACTTCTGTGATGTAAGGGTGGAGGGGGCCAACCTTTTCTGACATCTTAATTCACTCATGATGTATCCAGGAGGGCAAAAAGGCTTATTATTTGGAGAAGGTTGAAATCCAGGAAAGCATATTTGAATTGTGGACAATTAGTTCAAATTAAACTGAGAAACGATTTAACATTTAAATGATTAAACATGTAAGTGTATGCATTTAGTATATTAATGTATGCATTTAGTATATTAATGTATGTTCATTAGCATCAGAACTAATGAAGCGGTTGATTGTCATGCAAAGGTTTCTTTTTTCTTTAAACTATTAGGAATTTTAATTTGCCTACCAGTTTTATGATGTTCTTGGCTTTCTTTGTCTATGTAAATCATTTGCATTTTAATTTGGGCCATATGATTTTATAGGCTTAATTTATCTCCCTCATTTCTATATTAATAGGATATTTTCATTAAGTATATAATTTAATCCAACTAGAAGTCTGTAAGAAAAGAAAAACATGCTTGCATTGTTTGGTCTTTGAAATCTAAATGCAGAAGTTGCCTTTGATTTCTTCTTTGTGCATGAGAGAGATGATGTGGCTTGGGGGAGGGGTTGCCTTTCTTTCTTCTTTAATAGAATCTAGATTCACAGAAACTTACAGGGTGGATTAATGTCTTCTCCCAACCTAAGGATTGCATGCAACTATAGTACAATGTCAGTGTGGGCAAATAGACATTGGTGTAGTCCGCAGAGCTCTTCTTGATGTCATTAGTTACGTATGTGTGTGTTGTGCATGTGTGCATATTTGTGTGCATGTAATGTGTAATTTGATCACATGTATAACTCCACATAACCATCACTGCAAGTCGAGAGTCTTGGCTGAATGTCATGACTAGGCACATTGATGTGAAGTATCACAAAACCTGCATTGTAACTCTAGCTCTGGAGGCCTTCATCTCCCCTCACTATAATTCCATTGTCCCATAAAGGCTGTGTGGATGTAGTCATGCAGAATGCATCCTTTTGAGACTGGAGTTCTTAGTTTCTTCTTCTAAAATGTATTCTAGTTGTTGCATGTAACAACAGCTTATTCCCTTTAACATTGACTAGGAGTTGTGATATAGCTGGCATAGCTAGCATATGTCAGGTAAACTGTAGTATAGGTATGTAGTATGCAGTTTACTTGACAATTCACCCATTCTGGACATTTGGTTAGTTTCCAGGTTTGCAAATATTATGAAAAAAGCTACTTTGCATTCACATACAAGTTTCTGGATGAAAAGTAACTTTGCACTTGCTGTGATACACTCATGGGGCTCCTGTCTGAGTTGCATAGTTTATTACTTACTCTTATCATTGCTGTGACAAGACCTGACGTAAGGGGATGGGGTTTATTTTGTCTCTGAGTTTAAAGGTAGAGCGACCTAGTGGTGGGGTGGTTCTCAGCTCTGCAGGCAGGAACATGAGGCTGTTTGCTCACACCTAGGCAGATCAAGGAGCAGAGACAGGATGGGAACAGAGCTGAAATAGAAACATCCAGACCTATCCCCACTAATCCTTCCTGCAAAGCCCCTCATAAAGGTTCCACCAACTCCCAAGCAGCAGCAGCAGCAGCAGCAGCAGCAGCAGCCAGGGACCAAATGTTCAAACAATATTTGTAGGATCATGAAAGGCAGCCTGGTGTCTGGTTGAGCTAAGGCTAGAAATCCCAGTGACCCTGAAGGGATGGTAGGCATTTTGCCTGTTCTTCTATAGATAGAAGCCTTCACACCAGGCTTCTATCACTAGCCTCAGCTCCCCATAGATTTCTGGCTTCAGTCATATAAGGGCAATGCCTCAAACCCCTCCACAAGTAGAGGATGTGGCCTATAGTCATGTAGACTCAAGACAGTTCTCCATTTTAATGAGGTACCTAAAGGCAAGGAGGACTTAGCCAATAAACTCTCCTTTCCAGACACACCTCCCTGCAAAACGTATTTAACTTCAGGCCTGGCCTGAGAAGTGGAGTACAGTTTTACACATCCACTTTCTGCCATGACAACAAATGCCTTAAAATCATGGACTGCCTCTTTTCATCGAGATTCACCATGGGGAGCCATGGAGAAGACTTTTGCTTACAGAGCCACCGCCTGATCTCCTGCCTGATCTCCTGTAGAAGACCTTTCTGTGCTCCCAGCCATGGCCGCCACCAAGCTCAAACCTGCCACCACTGTCAAGCTAAGGACTCTCCCCTAAGGACCAGCTGGAGCTTCCCCCTTTTCCCTCTTGGCCCCAGGCTAGATCCAGCCCACAAGCCCCCACTTCCATTCTCAGCTTTTCCTCAGCTTCCAGCAGCGCTTGGGTGCCTGAGAGCCTGAGAAACAGACAGCCCCAGCTTCCTTGCAGGCCTGGGGACCCAGAAACAAGCTCTGGCTGTTCCTACACCAAGAGCGGTATTCTGTGGCTTCCCTAGGAGCAGACAGACTCAAAAACCCATAATCCTACAAACATTTAAAGCAGAGTATATGGTAAGTCTAGTCTAAGTCTTGAGCGGGCAACTGCCGACTTTTGTTGACCGATGCAGATCTGCCTGCAAAGACCTGGAATTTGAGGACCTTAAAGAATGGGGTGGCTAATGCTGTAGACAACCTTACTTCAGTTTCAATGTACTTTTATACATAAATGTAACAAAGAAAGAAATGGTACAAGGAAGGTTATTTGAGTTCACAAAAACATGATCAGAAAAACATGTATACAAATGTCAGTAAGCACATACTAAATATTAACAGAGCAGCCCTTTCCCAGAACTTTCTCATGACAGATCAATTTAAGTACAATTACTGGGCATGTGCTATAGATTTTATCTGGGAAAGTACAAAGTCAAGGCAGAGGCCATATTCAGATTCAGGGCACATGGAGAACAGCACTCAGCATAGCCTTTCACCAGGTTGCAGTGCTTTAAACGAGATGGCCACCATTTTCTGGGGCATTTGAATACTTGGTCCTTTTTGGGTAGCTTTAGGAGGTGTGGCCCAATGGGAGGAAGTCCATCACTTGGAGATTTCAAATGCCACATGTCATTCCAAGTTTGTTGTCTCTCCTTCCTGTTTATGGTTCTAGATGTGAGCCCTCAGCTCTCAGCTCCCAGCTACAGCTGCCATGCCTGTCTGCTGCCACAATTCCCCACCATGATGGTGATGGACTCATCCTCTGTAACCATAAAGCCCAAATATTCTTCCTTCTCTAAGGTGCCAAGGTCATGCTGGTTTATCAAAACAATAGCCTCAAATGGAAAATACAGAACCCCTATGGTATAGCTAAGGCAGTTCTAAGATGGAGTTTATGTCTACAGGTCTTTACATTAAAACCTCACAGAGCATAGTGTAGTGGCTCAGCCTGTGGTCTTGTAGCTTATGTTTACATACGTTCCTTCTATTCCTGGTTTCATTGGGACTTTTATTAGGGAAGCTAAATTTTATCAAAAGTTTAATGATCTTAATCCCAATTGGGATTAATCAGGAGACTGAGGCAGGAAGATTGGCATTAGTTCAAGTTTAAGAATTGGAAAAAAACAATCCCAAAATTTACATAGAAGCAGGGAAGACTTCCAAACAGCAAACACGATCTGAGAAGAGAGAGCAAGCAGGAGGTCTCATAGTATCTGACTCCAAAGTAGAGCTATAGTAACAGACGTATCATTGAACTGTCATAAAAGCAGACATTGAGCAATGGAATGGAATGGAGGATCAAGAGAGCAACCCACAGTGATATGGCCACTTAATTTTTGACAAAGTATTCAAAAGATAAACTGGAGTAGGGGGAAGTCTCTTAGGAAGTGGTGATGGAGAAACTGGGTATCTACATCACAAGAATGATGCTAGACCCGCATCTCTAACACTGCATAAAATGAATTACGACATCAGCATAAGGCCTGGACCTTTGACAATGCTAATGGAGAACATAAGAAAACTACTTCAAGATACAGGTAAAGAACTGTAGAGGCAAGAACTTTCTGAAAATAGCACAAGAAATAATCCCATTAACTGACAAAGGGATTACATAAAAGTAACAACAAACCCCAAAACTTCTGCACAGCAAAATAATCCCCAGAGTGAGGAGATAATCCACATAAGGGAAGAAAAGATTCTAACTATGTCTAAGACAGGTTAACATTTAGAATATGTAAGAATGACATACATTAAATGTACATGCACAAAATTCTCTCTCTAGTCAATAGTCTAATGAATGGATAGTTTTCAATGGAAGAAAGACAAATGGCTAATACACACTTGGAAAAGAATTCAGCAATCTTCATGGTCAGGGAAATGGGAATTAAAACCACATTGATATTGCATCTCTCTCCTATCAGAATGGGCATCATGAAGAAGGCAAGAGAGAGCAGCTGCTGTTAAGGATGTTGGGAAAGAGAACCTTTGCTGTGGTAAGATAAGCTGATGCAACCCTGTGGGGATCAAGTTGGAGGCATCTGAAAATAGGATTCCTCTGTGACCTCGCTTGAATACCTCAAAGGACAAGTGTTACCACAGAGATTTGCACATCGGTCTGAATTGCTGCACTAGTCATGGAACCTAGGAAATACAGACCCAAAGCCATAGAGCAGAGTGACCAAGACTGGAGACAGTTAAAGGTGAGAGCTAGCATAAATTTTTCTTCCTTTAAACTATTTTCATCGGAGCAATAGAAAGTTGATGAGCACAGGATTGAGTCCCCAGAGCAGCTCAGTGTTGTAGCTCCAGCCCTTGGTACCACAGATGGGAAAGAGAGATGGCTTGGCCAGGCTGTCTGACTGAAACAGCAGTTCAAGTTGCTGCCTAAATTGGGTTTTATGCCTGGGATTTCCCCCAGTCCCCCATTCTGCCTTTGCTTCAGTTCTGGTCACAAAACCAACCTACATGGCACCATGGCCACTTCCAGAGACTTTTGTCAGCCTAGCCAGGAACCTTATGCCCTTTACACTGAATCCTCCTTCGTCCCTCTGAGCCACCACAGAGCCCAGCATCAAGTATTACCCAGAGGGAAACTACACTGCCCATGACATTTCTAATCTACGGTCCTTTTATAAGATGTCTTGACAAAAATGCTCACCTCATTTGGCAGCCGGTCCTTTCCTCATGGCATTAACTGAACAAGTGAGTTATTCACTGGCCCAAAGCCCAGCTTGGCTGTCAGGTGTGTGAAAGCTACAAACAGAAAATAATTCATTTTCCTCTCTAGGGAACAGAGAAAATGTTCCCCTCTTCCTCTGGATGAAAGTTACCAACCTCACTGTTGCTGGAGCTTAGAAACCCCGCTTTCAGGGCAAGGGGCACTTCCTGCCTTTTTATTTGTGGAACATTGGGAAGTATTAGGGTCTTTGTTGTACAACTTGGGTTTTGTGCTTCACGTAGCTTTGTGGATTTCACAATGCTTAAGAGAGACGGGGATGAAAGTTATGATCACAGTAGGTTTAACTACAGCAATAGTGCAGATACAGTGCTGGTAACTCATCAGCAACAGGGGTAAAAATTAATTCTTTAAATAAATCTAAGAATGGAGACTTCAAGTACTTAGCTGGAGAAGATGCCAGAATAAGATTTGATTTCACAAGCATGAGAAAACCCTATGGATTTTGGCTTCACAGGCATGATAAACCCTATGGATTTGGCTTCAGAGGTATGATAAACCCTATGGACAATGCATGGCTGCATTTGCATGAAGTAAATGAAAAAGAAGGGAAGAACGCCATCTTGCATACTTAGTTAAAACGTTAGACACAAACGAGCAGCCTTGTCCCATGCAGGGGATGTATGCTCTGTTCCTTATAGTTTCTGTTCTGGACGTTCTGAGAATTTCGCAATCAGCAATAAGTATCCCAGCCCTGCCTGTTTTGTGTAGACCCAGATAATCTGGCTCCAGCAGCATTGTTTTTCCATACGGCGCCTGCTGTGTCTGCCGTACCTCGTTTGTCAAATAGATGTCAGGAGCTGCTGACAGACGACATGGGAGGTGACTGACAGATGGATGTGTTGCAAGTATCTGAGAACAACATTCATTTTAGGTATGGACGCATTGCTTATGGGCAAGATGTGCCTCCCTCTTCTGCATTCCTCATTGTCTATGTCAGTGGTTCTGTGGGGAAATTTTTTTTATAATCACTTTGGTGCATATTATAACTATCTGTTGGTAACTGTGATCAGTGTGGATCATGTTTTATTTTCTACTCCTGTCCCACGCTGCTATCGACATCATAACATAAAAAAGAAACTTTGCTTTCTTTCTTTTCTATGTGCAGGACTTAACTGTGTTGACGTAACACCTGATTGGTGACCTTCCTCTGTGTATTTTTGCTGTGTTGGATCTTTCTAGGACTCCATAGCTAATCCACTTCTCTTCCTATGTTTCTCCTTCCATGTAGGCTGCTTCCCTTGAGGGTGCCTGAAATTCCAAATGAGCACATACCTACTGCACGCACCAGCCACCATGCTTCGCTGAGAAATCAAAGGATCCAGCTCCTCCCAATGCCCCGCCCATCTCTGCAGGCATTTAGTGGGCATGTGAACGTCCATCCCCAAGCAAGCTTGCTTCCCTTCCCTGCAACATTCATCTTCCTTGCTCATTCAGTTATCCATGTGTAGAGGCAATTATTTTCTTCCTCTGTCAAAGCCCCATAGGCGGTGTGCTGACTCCCCTAGAAGTCTGGATCCCGTATGGCGGTGATCCTGAGTTTGGAACAAGCCTAGCCTGCGTCTGAACCTTGGTTCTCAATGTTTACTACCCATGCCACTCTGCTGCATTTTCTCATCTTAAAAACAGTAAGATGGCTGACGAGATACTCAGCAGTTAAGGGTACTTGTTGCTCTTGCAGAGGACTCAAGTTTTGTTGCCAGGCCTCACATGTTGGCTTACCACTATATGTCACTGCATTCCAAGACATCTGACATCCTCTTCTGGCTTCTGGAGATACCAGACATGCTGGTGGTGCACATACATACAGGCAGGCTAAACATCCATACACATAAAATGAAATAAATCTTTTAAAACAACAGCAAGAAGAATAGGAGTAATAATTATATTTGACGCAGAGGGCCTCTAAAGGTTTGAATGCCTTAGGTCAGTTAGAGGTCTTAGAACACAAGAAATAATAAAAAAAAACTCACTTTTGCATCTCAGGCACCCTCTGGTGGCTTCCACTTACTTCCTTTTAAGTCTTTGCCACTTCTCACCTAGACTGTGACTGTCATCTTCCAGTTTTCTCTATCATGTGACCTGCAGCTTCTTCCTCTTTCTCCCCAGAATTACTTTAAATGAAATGTGATCATTTATTTCATTGTATCCTTCAACAGCTTCAGAGCAGCACCAAATGCAGTTGTCTGTGTGATCTCAACATCTCTCGAGGCCCTGATTTTTGCTCACGACTCCGTTTTCACTTTCTTCTTCCTTGTGTGTTCTGCAGTGTGAGAATCTTTCCATTTCTTATCTCCTCAGGCCCTCCTGAAAGCCTTCAGTTTATTCTCCAAGCCTCAGTCTAAAAGTCCTGTTTTCTATGAGCTTTCCACAACCTTCTGTGTGGGAGTCAGGATCAGCCCTGCCTATAGTTGGATTCACCCCCGTCAAAGGTCTCACCTCTCTGCCTGGAGGATTTGCCTTTAGAGCTTATTTTAATGGTAAATATGGATATATTTAAAACTGACCCATCAATCACATTGTCCTTGACTTTAATGCAGTGCTGGAGCTGTGAAAGATGCATAATTTTTATGGGTCTGTCTGTTGTAGGAGTCAGTGCTGAGGAGAGCGTGTCCTTGTAGCCCTAGCCTCTTGCTGCAGAGCCTGGAGTGCACTGGGTGCTCCATACCAGCTTGCTGAGGAGTGACTTGTCATCCTGCATGTCATCAGGAGACCACAGTGTGAATGTCATGGTTCTAGAGACTAAACCACTGAACCACGTTGACACATTTTATCCTTGCCACACTAATGTGACTTGTCTTTGTAGATCTACCCAGGGAAGAAGTGTCCAGGACACTTCTAGAAGACTCAAATTTAGAGGATGAGTAGCAGGTAGTCTGAATAATAATGAAGGCAGGGTCACTGGAACGTTTCTTGGATGCCAGAGAGGGTGGTGTGTGTATGTGTGTGTGTGTGTGTGTGTGTGCGCGCGCGCACGCGCGCGCTCGTGAGCAATTCTCATGTCTCTGGTGGCAGACCTGGGGCTTCTATTATACCAATTTTAAATCTGAGGAGACTGAGGTCTAAAGTTCCACTGTTCATATCTGGTAGAGCTGAGGCTTGCCTTCTGATGCTGGGTGTGCCTTCAGCAAAGGCAATGCTCTTTATCCAAAGTCTGAGGGCTCCCACCATATTTACCCTCCAGTGGCACTAACTGTCTGTCTAGAGGAGAGGTGGTCCCTCCCCTACTGTGTCTGGAGGCTGAAACTGAACGGAACTGAGCAGTGTGGAATGGCTGGAAACCAGCTCTTGGGGAAGAACAGTGCTGTTCTGGTGCTTCACGTCACTAGTCTGTGTTCCTGCTTTCTTCTCTGCCCTTTTCCCACTGGAGACTTGCCCTGTGCTTGACTCAGAGGATATGATGGAGCAGAGAGCAGAAAGCAATGCTTCTGTTTTCAAAAGCCTTAAGTCTCAGAGAAGGGAGTCCATTCAGGGCACGCATCATATGTCTTGGGCAGAACATAAAAGGCATTTTCTCCCCTCCAGAAGATGCCTCTCTGTCTGGAGTGGTTAGAACCAGCGGAGGCTGTGGGTTCCTGAAGCAAGTGCTCAGACCTCTCCTCCTGGCAGGGTGTTGGGAAAGAGATGCCTGGGATCTTGAGTTTCAGGAACAGCTCAGGAGAAGCAAAGAGGCTAAGATCTAAGATTCCAGGCTGTGAAATGGAACTTGATGATCAGAAGGTTTCCTAAGGTTTTAATACCCCTAATCCTCTTCTGAATATTGAGATGGAAGATGTCAAGAAGGATCAGGGCTTTATCTAAAGATTTATTTGTATGCGCATGCCTCTGTGTGTGTGTGCACCTGAGGGAGCTGGGGAGGCTAGAAGAGGGCAGCAGATCCCCTGGAATGGGAGTTGTAGGCTATGAACTTCCTGACCTGTGTACTGGGAACCAAACTCTGGCGCTCTGAAAAATTAACTTCTGTGCTATCTCTCCAGCTCAGGGCCAGGTTTTGTGCAGTTCTGATGGGTCCTCAGAAATGAAGCAAGCATTTAGGTCACCCCAAGTAGTTATAGCAGCCTGCACCTATGCCTTGTTAGAAACACTCTAGATGACATCTATGCCGTCTGCACACTCATTCCACAGGCACAATGTGGGGCGTGCTTGGATGCCATGATGGACAGTGTAGGGCATGTTTGGATGCTTTGTGTGGGGTCTTGATCCAGAAGATGTGCTGCCAGTCTAGAGAGTCCAGTGAGTTCCAGACACTGGGTTCAGGGGTCAGAAATTAGCTCTAGAGCTGGTGGGCTCCTTGTATAAACTAGTAGGCCTGTAGGGCCAACCGTCTATGAGGTCCATCATAGGCAAAAAGAGGCTAGACACAGATAATGAGTCAAGAGATGTGTGTGGCAAACTGGGGGAAAACACTGGAAAGGAGGGGGGTGCTGGACAGGAGACTTAAGAGTTGGCTTAGGGCTTCTAGAAGCTGGTTGGTGGCCCTGGTGCTTAGAAGGTCTAGGCAGAGATGTATCCCCTCTTCCTGTAATGATGTTCAGTGCCAGATGGAACACTCTAGCCTCTTTTTGCAAATGCCCAGAGCCAGGGAGGGAAAAGAAATTTGAAGGAAGCATTCAGAACAGCCTGTGCTTGATTCAAATTCACTCTTTTGAAATATTCTCTCTGGGAGCAATGAAACCTGGAAGGCAAACTCCTAGCCTTTTCCTCTAAAGAAGCAGGTTTAAACAAACTGCAAAAACTCACTGGGGACTAACTGTAGACTCTCAATGACTTTCAATGTCATCCGATTCTTTTTCCTCACTCAATGGTGTGCTGAGGGCCCAAGGGAGTAACATGAGTAGGTGCCTTCCATTTGTTAGGGACAGTTGTCTCCGCTTGAAGCTCCTCCCACTAGGTTCTCAGCATCTGAATGTTTAATTGAAGTGACCTGAAGGAGTTTGCTATTTGTAGAGGTGTAGGCAGAAATAGGCAACCCATAAGGATCCTGAGAGTCACAACAGCAGGAAACAGCAGGAAGCCATCAACTTCCCAAGGCCTGCAGTAGTGGGGGGGGGTAGCTCCTCTTAAATTAATCCCCTGAGACCCAGAGTCCTCAGAGACTCTGCCCAACCTTAGATGTGCAGGGCTTAGTGATAGCCAAAGCCACAGGACATCAAAACCAGAAGGAAATGATGAAGATAGCTGCTTCCTTTCCTCCCAGGCACTCACCAGCAAAGCCAGCTGGAAGCCACACAACAAGGGTAATGCTGGCAGACACAGCCCAGGAAGCTCACCTCCTTTCCACTTAGAACCGGCCAGGAAAGGTCAGAAAATGGATCTGGAGGTTCAGCAAGCTGAGGGTTGTTAGAAGCTCAGGCTTCATGCTTTCTCATTTAACATTCTTCCTGTGTCATTTCTCCCCAGTCTCTGGGTACAGGGTAGGTGGGTTGAATGTAATGTTCTGTGTCAAATGGAGGAGGCAGTGAGCTCTCCTGCTTAGGAACTGAGATTTTTAGCCTTTCTTCCCGATACTTCCTTACTCAGTGATGGATGAATCCATAGTTATCTGCCTAGGGTTTTAAATCCATACATTTAAATTCCATTTCCTCTGAGCACTCTAAATAGTTCCTTAGAGGCTAAAGGCTATTAGCATCCTTCTCCGGCTTCTTCTCCTCTTTTTCTTTTTCATCTCACACTCCGCCAAAGAATTACTAAGAGAATCTTCAGGGGAGTCTAGATTGTCAGATTTGAGCTTCTTCTCCAGGAAAGAAACTTGATAACTGTAAGGATCGGAGCCGAATGAGCCGAATGCAGTCACGAGACAGGTTATAAAAATAAAACACAGATCTGTAGGGCAAGTGAACCCCCAGGAAGAAATTATTATTCATCATTTTATTTTTCTTCAAAAAAAAATGTAAGCGTAGGTGCTGATATGAGGGTTTAACAAGTAAAAACGTTTGTCCAGCAAGCTTGAGTTCAAGTCCCAGAAATATAAAAAGCGGGATGCAGATGCCTTGCTCACATTTGGAATTGAAGGAAGATGAAATATTGTAACTTGTGAGTTGTTTAGGAGCCCACTGCCCTGGCCTGGGACTGAGAACAAAGCAGAACAGCCCCCAGGCATGCCAGGGCAGGGTTGTTGTTAAGGCATTCCTAAGAACATCTTGACTGTAAAGATGAAAAGGTATGCAAGGACCAGCAGGGCTATATTATCTGAGTCAACACCACCTGGCCAGAAACCTCCCCTCTGTCTACTGCCCCTTGACGCTGGGTAAAGTCATACATCAATTGGTTGCTATGTGAACAAAGATAAGCCCCCAGCCCACAGGAACAAAGTCCTGATCTTTGTAATCTTTCTGTTAATGTTTGAATAAGCCAATAGTGTGTCGCTATGCTGAATTCCACACCCCTAAGCCCCTTACCCCATAAAACCCCCTAGCTTTCAAGCCTCATGGCCGACATCCGTTATCTCCTGTGTGGGATGCATGTCAGCCTGGAGCTCCGTAATTAAACGTCCTCATGTAATTACAGCAAGAGATGGTCCTTCGTGATTTTATGGGTGCACGCCGAATCGGGAATGGGGTAGGGGCTTCCCCACTAGATCTAACAGAATCACATCACACTAGGTGAGGGACAGCACCTAGAAGCCCTGAAGCTAATAAGGGGCAGCAAGAACAAAAGAAAGTCAACTTCTGAGAAATTGTTCTCTGACCTCCATGAGCTGTTGTCAAATGTGTGTACTCACATTTGCACACACACACACACACATACACACACACACACAAGTTTTAAACATTTTTGTTTTAAATTGACAAGAAAATACATATAATAAGATGCTGGCTAGGATGGCTCATGGCTCTTGTCACTAAGCCTGATAACCTGGGTTCGGTCTCTAGAATTTACACAGTAGAGGAAAGAACCCACACCCACAAGCTTTCCTCTCGCCTCCGCACACATGCCGTGGCATTGAATAGATGCGAGATTCAAATACACAGCAAACAAACAAACAAACACAAAAACAGACGAATATAATAAAAATACATATAAGTCAGGCTTGGTGGTCCTCGCCTGTAATTCCAGAGAGTTGGGATAGGCTAGTTGAGTTATGGTCTGCTCTCTCACCCCCACCTCCCTACTGAACAACACAACAAGAGCTTTAAAAAGCAAATAAAAGAAACTAATGGAGGCCAGAGAGATGACTCAGCAGTTAAGAGCACTGGTCGCTTTTCCAGAGGACCTGGGTTCAATTTCCAGCTCACAAGTGTCTATAACTCCAATTCCAAGAGATCTGGTACCCTCACATAGACATGCATGCAGGCAAAACACCAGTGCACATAAAATAAAAATAAATTAATTAAAAATACAAAGAAAGAAAACAATGGTATACAGTTTTCACAAACACATTGTAGCTGACCTACTGTGATTCTTTAGTGCTTTTTTTGAGAATTGATTTCTAAGTGTGGATTACTGCATTCATTTTACAGCTCTCTAGCATATTAGTATATGAATTAGCAGTTTACATCCATATGACCTTCCTAATAGATAAACTGGGTGTTAGCTTTCTCACAGCTGTGACTCAAACACTCCCACAGAAAATTCTCATGTACAGTTTGTGAGGCAGGTATGGGGAGATTTTTGAGTGATGGGGACAAATAGATGACCAGGGTGAGTAGCTAGACATACAACGTTCTGTTTGGAGACGTGGCAACATTTAGTGAGCACTTCCTGTCTGAATAACACTCCTATAGGAAGAGTGAAAAACAGAGGTGAACAAAAGAGGAGGCGTGGTTCTTGCCCTCAGTGAGTGTCTGCTCACTGAAAAGGATACTAATCCAAAATGGGTGGTGAGCCAGCCTACATAAACAGCATGGCTGCTGTAACAGGGGCTGTGGCTGAGGGAGCAAGAGGGAATGTCACTAACTCTGAAAGGCAGAATGTGGGAAGACCCAGAGGAAGTAACTTCCTGGCCTGAGACAAGGGGAGGAGAGGGGTGGATCGGAGGTACCACAGGCAGAGGCAACAGCAGGGACAGTCATGACCACAGAGAAATGCAAGCCCATGCAGGGAGCTGAGGCTACGGGGTATGAAGCAGATGAATTGGCTCTTAGGAGGCCTGTGGGTTTTCTATCCCATTAGTCTTTTCTGAGGTCTCATCAGCCACCAACTAATCTATATAGTCAAAGCCATGCCAGCTGGCTCTTCACCTCTTCTTAAGCAACTCCTTTGTTTAGGCTCACTTGCCTTTTATATTTAATAAATCCCCATTAGGTTTCCTTCATTTCATTCTAGTTTTTCTCTTTTTGGAGAAAGATGAGTGAAAAAACAGCAGTGACAAGAGCTTAGAGAATGAAGAATGAGTGAGCCCTTGCACTCCCTCTTTCCCTCTGATCTGTCCCGTCTACACCTTGCTTCTTCTGCAGTTGTTGCCATGGTGTGTAATGTATTAGCAATAAGTGTAGTTGATTGCTTTCATTACGCCTATTAAATGAGGCCCTTAAAGCTCATTACCACCCAGGCTGCGCTGCATTATTCTCGCCTTCTCTACAGCTCTAGTGCTCACGTGAGTGTGTGGGCAGTCCTCCTCATTCCTGGAGAGTGAATATGGTGTGAAATTAAATGTCAAAGATAGGAAGAAAAACCGATTGGTTCAGAACTGATTTACCAATGAAGACACTTTAGAAGATGAGACATGGGTTTGTGGAAAGTTACTTGAGTTTCATGGGGCAGAGGCTGCTGCCCTCTCCCAGGAGGTTTTGTTTGTTTCTGTCTCCTGGTGTTGCCATTGCCCAGATGGGTTTTAGCAGTGCATGTGAGTGTCTCAGGAAAGAAGCTGACTGGTTATCGTGCATATAATGCTGTGACGTGTCTTTGTCTGGCTTTGGGAAACGGTGGCATCCCCAACATGGAGCAGGATTTTTTGTGTAGGCGGTGGCTGAGCTTTGCCACAGCTGGAGTTCCCAGGGACCAGGGCTGTGTCTGCCTCCATCTATCTGCCTGCTTCTTATCTGTCATGGAAATAATGCGAATTTTTATCTGAGCTATTGAATATGTGAGTCTTTTTTGTTAGTGGTTTAATTAAAACCTGATTATGACTGGATAAAATCTGCATCTTTGGGGGATATAGATGAAGATTGTTAGCAAGCTTTTATTACAATAACTTTTAGCACAGCCCCTCCCCCTAGAATTTGAATACCTTTTACTGAACTTCACTCCTGTTTTCTAAGAATCACAGCAAACCTCATTCTCTTATATTTCTTCAACTCCTAATTTATATTATTCTTCTGACTTTCGTGACCGTTTGAGTCTTGGAGACAATCTATATAAACATTTTTCAACTTTCCTTTGTTTTCTCTGAGTGTTGGTAAACATGGTTTCTTTAGCATCTCACAACCTGGATGCAGTAAAAATCAACCAGATGACCTGAGACTTGAGAATAAATGGATGAATGTTAGGGATGCGGTACAGCTGAGACTATCTTGATGTTGGAGGCTAGATCTAGCTTAGGTTTGGGAGGGAAGCAGATAAGAAAAACAACTTGGTGGGGCTTGTTGGGATGAAATAAAATGTGCCATAGCCCAGGAAGTGGAAGAGCCTAGGGGTTTCTCTTCACTTGACTTTCTAATTCAATGGGATAGTGGTTAACGAAGCCTGAGAGCTCGCCTCTTTTCAGTTTCTTAAACCATTATCAAGTGAAATATCCAAGTTGAGTTTATAAATGGAAAAGAGGTGACATTTTTCTTACCAAGGTTTCTGTTCAACTTGCTTCTTGTCACTGTTTTGGGAAGGACTGTGATGTGGGGGGAAAGCTCTGGGCAGACAAAGGCTGGCAAGGCTCTGGAAGGGTGGAGGCCTTATTGTAGAAAACTATGGTTAGGAGCTGAAGGGAGACCTTAGAACTGAGGATGACAGGGATGTGAAAGATTGCAAGGTGAAGGCTGGGAAGGAAATGTTGAAGTCAGCATGAGTAAACACAGGTCATAAAATCAGCAAGGTGGGGTTTAACATAAGCAAGGGAAGCCTGGAGTCTCCATGGAAATGCAACTAGGAAGAGAGCAACCAAAACACCAGCTCAACTCAACGGAACCAATGGGCAGCAGGCATCTGCCTAGCATCCTAGAGACTCAAGAGTCTCCAGAAGGGACCAGCCCAGGACAGAGTAATTGTAAAGTGGGGTGAAATGTTAAAGTGTTCTAGATTCACGAATAATGCTTCTCAAAATTTGCTCCCAAAATAATAGGAATGCTTGTTAAAAATGTAGATACTGGACCTCTTAAAATGAAATAATAAGACATATTCTGGGACCAAGAAACAGAATAACAAGTACTGCAGAGATTAGCCAGAGAGCATGGATCTGCTCTCGGGATAGAGGATGCCAGCATTTATAGGCCTTATAATGTGCTCCAGACATGGTGCTAGATATTTGGTGGGTGAAGGTACTGTGCTTTTGACATCACAATAAAATAAGCAAAGACTTTAATATAACATGGCAGGGGTTTCTGTGTTAAAAGAAATAGGAGATACTATGGGGCTCTGGCTAGAGATGATGCAAGAAGCTTCACAGGGCAGATTATGGCAGCATTCCAAAAGACAATGGAGTTTTCCAAAGCAGAAGCTGTTTGCAGTGGAAGGAATGAGTGTACAGTGTCTGGAAGGAACACTGGGACATGAGAGCAGACAGTGGTATTCGGAAGAACGTTTACATTTCCACTCTATTGGGGTCATTGGAAAGCAAGTGCCAGTCTCCTGGGGATTAGCAGAGTCTGGCGGCAGAGATGCTCTGTGATCATGCTTGACACTATCTTGTGAGGAGGATGTGCATGTGAGGAGTACACTGACCCTGGAGGCTCAGAGTTGCCTGGTGGAGAGAGAGAAGGTAACTAAACCAAGAATTTTTAGGAGATGTTAACTTTTCCAGAAAAGGTGAGGGCTGTGAAGAGACTAAAACAGGGCTTTCTCCTTCAGAGAATATAACCAGCTGTATTGTTTAGCCAAAGCTACACAACCCATGTGCCTCCACATCAAGGCAGATGTAGTAGTGAAGCCTCAGGGTGAATGGATGGGAACGAAATGGGGCATGGAGAGCAAAGGAGCCTACTAGCTAGAAGATAAACTGGGAGGCAGAGTCAAAGCCCCAAGCTAGGATGAGGACACACCTGAGCATCCTCAGGCTGGGAAGGACTTCCTGCAGGGAAGTGTCTAGAGCCCCTGCTGCTGGACCTCCTGCAAGTGGTACTCAGCAACAGTTTTCAGACCTCCCCAGCAACAGTTTCCATCCCCCATGTGCTGGCAACCATTCTGAAATGTCCCTAGAGATAGAGCAAGATAAAGGTATCTACCCCAGAATCTCCTAATGTGTTTTGAATGAGGCCTGTGAGCTCACTTTGGGGGTCTCTGTATCTTGGTAATGGGAGACCCCAGCATGCTGGACTTCTGCAGAATAAAACACGCTTTGCGTTTACATACTATTTGAGTCAGCTATCATTCTTGGGCAAATCATGGACCCTTATATTCATTCATTTAATTACTATTACAATCATTGTCACAGGGGGCTTTTCTAACTCATAATTACTTTTATATTTATTTACCACTTGACACTATACTATAAGGGCTAATTTCTTGTTTTCATGTATTTGTTCAGTAAATTTGTTTTGTCCAATGGGTTATAATCTAAAGCTAATTATTAACTGTGTTACTAACATAATCCCAGATTTGGCTGATGGAATCCTCTTCAAGCTAGGTTCTGTTTCTCTTTTGACATATAACCATTATAATTCCTTAGGAAACCTCCTTCATTCACTACAATATGAAACTTCAAAGCCATATTGTACTTTTTCTGTTCCAGTCCCCAGACAGACTTGGTGATCTATTTATGGCTACCCATGTATTCAGGTGCACACACGTACATGTACATGTGTTCCTATACTTCTCCATATTAAGACTAATATGGACTAATACTTTCAGTTCTAACCCATCACATTTCTAACTCTTTTATTCACAGAAAGACATCTAATTCTCCACCTATTCTTTTTGGTTTTTTTTAGATTTATTTATTTATTACATGTAAGTACACTGTAGCTGTCTTCAGACACACCAGAAGAGGGAGTCAGATCTTGTGACGGATGGTTGTGAGCCACCATGTGGTTGCTGGGATTTGAACTAAGGACCTTTGGAAAAGCAGTCGGGTGCTCTTACCTGCTGAGCCATCTCACCAGTCCCTCTCCACCTATTCTTAACACTAAAACACAGTTATTAGACCAAACCTCCCAACACAGAATTAATATTCCATAGCTACCATTTTCTCCCTCTTATGCTGCCAGCAAATATGATCTACTCTCATATTTCAATCCCCCAATCCTGTCTGCTCCCCTCTACATAGTCTCCTTTCTGATCTACCTCAGGCTCTAAAGCTCTTGTCAGGGTATGCCAACCCAGCTAGCCTGTGCAAAAATCCCTCCTGCTGTGAGTTCCTGCTGGGCGTGGTAGCCTAGATCTTTAATCCCAGCACTCAGGAGGCACAGAGAGGCTTATCAATTTGACTTTCAGACCAGCTAGGACTACAAAATGAGAGAATGTATCTCAAAACAAACAACAACAACAAAAATTAAAAATCTTTCCTCTTGCCAGACCTGGTGGCACACGCCTTTAATCCCAGCACTTGGGAGGCAGAGGCAGGCAGATTTCTGAGTTCGAGGCCAGCCTGGTCTACAAAGTGAATTCCAGGACAGCCAGAGCTATACAGAGAAACCCTGTCTCAAAAAACCAAAAAAAAAAAAAAAAAAAAAAAAAAAAAAGAAAGAAAAAGAAAAGAAAGAAATCTTTCCTCTTTTTCTTTAGATCCAATATCTGTCAACTATGACAGGAACTTGTCCTTTACAGAGATGCTTGCCTTGCTTGGCCCACAAAAATGGCGGTTGGGCCAAATTAGTTAAGAAAAGTAAGAAACCATCCAGGAAATGTCAGAAGATAGCAGGGCTGGTGGCAAGCTGGGTTATCCTGTTGGAGATAATTAGAAGAAGAATAAAAGCAGATGGCCAAGAAGGACTGCATATTTATTTAGTGAAGCACTGGGAGGCTCAAGGAAGATAGAGGCAGATCTGCAAGAGGTCAGAGGGGAGCAAGCATCCGAAGAGAGCGGGACTGAAGAGTATGAGGACAGGGGAGGAGAACTGCGGTAGATGCCTTGGCATCCGTTTTGAGAGATACTCAATCTGGGCATTGAATAGAAATTATCCCAAACAGTTCTTATTAAATATCCAGGTTATTCTGGGCCTTCGTGAGCATGGCAATTTCCTCAAAGCAGGATTTAGAAAATCTGAGTCATAAGACCCATTTTTGTGCAAATTTCTCCAACAAAGAAAAATGCATTTATAAACACCCCATTGAAACTGCAGGAAGAGTAGGCAAAAGAGTTGTTAGTGAATGAGAGATAGTACATGCATATTGGCAACAAAGAGCCCGGTTATTAACCAAGGTGTGTGGAATGCCATTAATACGTTTTGATTTGATGGATCTTTAATATTATATTTTATGAATAGAAAAACTACTCAGAAAAAATTCCATTAGGCCACTTCCAGTTTAATTATTTTAGCTTCTCAGATGTGAATTTCTTTGTTGTTGGATGTCTGAGGGATTTAACCTCCCTGATGGACAGAGAATGCTGTAGTGACACAGTGACCAATGCCAGCTGTTCTGAGGCCACATCCTACATCTGACAAACTTAAATCTTCACGGTATCATGTGATACTCATGGACACATCTCCATCTGTTTTATCAGTCTTTTCAAGATTGCTGTGATATCTTGAGTCAGTCCCTAAGTCTCCAGCCATTTCTATAAGGAGTCAGTGTTGAATAGTTCTGAGAAATGTCACTCTGTAAGGTAGCTGGCTCTAGGGAAACCTTGAAAAGCATCCAATAAAAATACAGCTGATGAATAACTCACTCATCTTTCAGAGATGTTAAGGTTTTTAAGGAATTAATTATACCACTTACATCTTAATGTTTGTTTCTATTTAAATATCTGACATTAAATTTATAACTAATGAGATTTCTAACAACTTAATTCTATGCTCCTTTTCTGTGTTGTGAGAGAAAAACTTATTAAAAGGGAAAAAAGAGTTTACCTGCCTCACCATACCTCCTAAGCGTACTGGCTAGGAGTCAGATGATGTAGTCTTAGTTAGTAGCTGCTACAATCTCCATTATTTTTCTGGCAAAAGAAAATGCAGAAATATTTTAACTCTGACAATATTAACTGTTCTAACATAAATTATTATTGCTTTCTATCACATGGGCATTTTCAAATGACCCTAAACCTGTATCAAAGAGTTTTTTGTGTCTGAATATATAAAAATGTTCTCAAAGTTGAGTTTATGGCATATGACTTTGTAAGAAAAAATGAAAATAGAATGGCAAGGAAGAGTGTCACATCAACATACTTGGGAGTAAGTTGAGACAACAAATTAAAACTCATCCCAGGAAATACAAGAAGTTGATTAAAGTGTGGGAACTGAGGTCTAAGGAAAGGAGGCTTCCTTGACTATACGTCAACTACGTGGCGGAATATTCTCACAGGAAGGATATAAGGGAAGGAGAGGACCCCTGGAGAAATGTAGTCTTCCCTACAAAAAAAAAAATCAGTGGCAGCCCAGAGACATGAAGCCTGACAGAGTCAGCTCTGTGAGAGGAGCTAGTTCCAGTCAGACTCAGCTTGCCAGCCAGTCATCTTGCCTTGACCACACCCTGGTCTCCTCAGCATTTTCATTCCATGTTGTTCTTAGCCTTGTTCTCTCTCTCTCTCTCTCTCTCTCTCTCTCTCTCTCTCTCTCCCCTCCCTCTCTCTCTCCTCCCCTCTCTCTCCTCTCTTTCTCCTCTCTCTTCCCCCCTCTCTCCTCCCCCTCTCTCCTCTCTCTCTCTCTCTGTATGTGTGTGTGTGTCTCTCTCTCTGACTTCTACTGTATTTTTACTCCAAAAGGAGATCAAGGTATAATCAATACAGATCATGAATCGACCCTGTAAACTACAAACCAACAGTAGAACTGGACTGTGAGTCAAGGGCCATGATGGAGACCTGGCTAGGAGGGAAGAAGAGGGAGAAGGTTGTATGTAATGGAGCATGTGCCTGCCAAGGGATCAGGATGGCGTGTTTCTTGAGCAATGCTCAGCCTTTCTTTGGGTTTCTGGCTTTTACTTAAACAATTATGGCCTTGGTGCACTTGATAAAAAACAAAAACAAAAACAAAACAAAAATTGACCGTGGCCCTAGTTGATGAAAAGCTTCATGTAGATTGCAATTAAAACCCGTGTTTAGTCATCTCTTCCTTTTTGCCTGGTTGGTTGGTTGGGTTTTCCCCGTGTGGGGGATTTTATCAACAGATTTCTAGTGCTTTTTTTCTTTTTCCCTAAATGAGCCAGGGAAGATTAAAAGCTAAGCAAGATGCAGAGACTGATTTCCCTCTGACCTTTACAAGGATGCAAACAGTGAGCCGTTTGGGTTTTGAAGTTTTCTCTTTACCTTCATTCATATCAGGTCTTTCCAGTCAGCCATTGTCCATGAGCTTCTCATATCAGGATGACCCTGATCACTGCTGTTTATAGTAACACACACCTGTCCCATTGAGGGGCACTTGCCTTGTTTCCAGTTTTCATAATGTGTTAATATCTCTGGTTAGAACTTATTTTTCTCATCCAAGTTATTGTTACTTTCTATAATTTTGAAAAATAAAAATATAATTACATTATCTCTCCCCCTCCCTTCATCTCCTCCCATATATTACCCCCCCTGGGTGTCTCTCAATTTCAGAACCTCTTTTTTTTTATTATTAAATTGTCCATATAAACAGATAAATATATGAGTACAACAGATTTGCTGTGTCTGCTTAGTGCTGCTCGAATGTCTATGATTTCAGTGCTGATCACTTAGTATTGGATAAACTATTAGAGGGCCCATCCTTGGGAGCCCAATTCTCTCTCCCTTGGCAGTTGTTAGTTGCACATAATTCTTATTCTGGGTGTGGATCACCATGAGATTCTCCCTTCCTTGTCAGCATGTCCATTGGTACTGTCATTATTTAGGTCTTGTTTAGGCAGTGATATTGTTGAGGTGTGGCTGTAGCTTCCTGTGAGTTTCCCCTGCTCTCGTGGATCATCTGCTGATACTTTCCATGAGGCAGTTGGAGCAGAGTGGAGAGGGGAGGTTTGGAAGCCCTGTGAGTCCGTACAGTTAATAACCACACTGGGACCAGCTGTTACAAGGCAAATCAACTTTACTTAGGGTGATTCAAGGATTATGAAGGTAGGAACATCCAGGATAGGCAAAGTCATTGGCTGGGGCACGAGTGCATGTGCGTGCATGTGTGTGTGCATGTGTGCGTGTGCGTGTGCGTGTGTGTGTGTGTGTGTGTGTGTGTGTGTGTGTATACCTGAAATGCCTCATTAACATGGGGAAGTATTTCCAGCATCTCAGGTGCTGGCTGAACCTGAACCGGTGTTTATCAGGAGAAAGGAAATTGACCCTGTAATTTAATTGTGGCCCTGCAACATGGCCAGAGGAGAAACCCCACAAAATGAAGGGAGTCCCCCATTGTACACCAAGCCCCAGAAGCCTATCTGGTCAATGACAGACTTCAATTTTAATTAGCAACATTTCCCCACAGCTTCTCTCTCATTTTAATGGGCAATAGATTTCCTGGTCCTCTGGCTCTTACAGTCTTTATTCCTCCTCTTCCAGGATGTTCCCTGGGTCTTGGATTGAGGAGTTGTGTGGTAGATGTATCAACTGAGGTTGGACACCTCACAATAGTTTTCTTTCTGCTCTCTGACTATATGTGGTTTCCTGCAATATTCTTTCTGTTGTGAAGAGAGGCTTCTTTTGATGAGGAACGGGAGCTACACTTTTATGTAGGTATATGGACAAGTCTAGAATACACTTAAGCATTATATTGATTTAGAAAAATGGCAGTGGTAGGTTCTCCTCAAAGATCTATGAGCTCACTGGCCCTAGCTTCCTACTACCAGTCATAACTTCCCTTCTGCCTGCCAAGTGAGCCTTAAGGCCAGTTAGAGAGTTACTGGTCACTGCCAAGTGTAAGTGCCACTGTCACACCTTTCAGGATAGCTTGCCATGCTGGAATTGTTGTGGGTCATAAGCATCACAACTGGACAGGACTACTGATTGCCTCCTTCCCTTGGCAGCTTGCACAACACACTTCTGGTGCTGCCATGAAAGCTATGAAAGCTAGCCCTCAGGGAGAAAGGAGACTGTCAGACGAGATGGATCTTAAACCCTCTTGACTCCTGTGTCCAAAGTATATGATATCTTCAGCAATAGGGACTAATCCTTCTATTTCTAGAGGCAGCCAACAACAATAGCAATAGCTCATATTATTTTATAAGCATATGTATATATAATATATTTATCTGCCTTTTATGCAATTTTAAATAAATATAAAATAATATGATTCCATTTGGCTTTTCAGACTTATTTAGTGTTATTAATTCCTTTTCCCACCCCTCTCCTATCTCCTTTTGTACTAAATTCTCGTTTCTCTCCATATTCAAGTCTCCCTCTTGATATCACTTGTATCCTGCTATTCAGCTCCCATTTAACTGTATTTTAATTTATTAGAAAATTGTACATAACTATATTCTAGTTCCCCTTTTCATATTCCCAGAACACTCTCCATAACAAAGTAGCTCACGTCAATCATTACAGTTGAATTTGCCTGCTGAGTTATAAACATTGGGCTTATTTTTATTTGTTCTAATACGTACTGTCTCCTCTAAACTTTTTAAAATGACATTTTTGAATTGAAACCGAAGTGTATATTATTATTATACAATTTGTATTATTTTTAGCATGTATTTCCATTTTCCACTAACAGAATAAAGACCTAAAGATCTTTGCTAATTATTTGTTTGCCAAACACTAAACTTTAGTTATGTTTATCATGTTTATTCTGTTGCACTACTGCTTATTTAAAATAGACTTTGCCATATTTTGTTTTCACTATTATATTTATACAAATACTCATCTTTTCTCCTGATGACAAATTCAATATTTTCAGTATTTAGAAAGAGTTTTTTCTCTGCAGAAATTCCATATGCTTCCTTCAGTTTATTTTCATTCTTAATCACTGAAGTCTTCAAACCCAGCTGGAAGTTTCCTCAGTACATTGTAAGGAATGCATTGCATTTGTTTCTCAGAAAATTATCCTGTGGCTGGGGATGTGCCTCAGTTTGTAGAGCACTTGCATAACAGGCTCAAAGCCTTGGGTTCATCCCTCAGCCTCAGTAAAACAGTTGGAGTGGCACATGTCTGCAACGCCAACACTTGGAGGACAGAGACAGGAGGATGGGGAGTTCAAGGTCACCCTTCGCTAGAGGATACCTTGTCTCAAAGAAGCAAATGACACTGTTCTTTCTATGTGCCCAAGTGTGTGCAAGGCATTGTTACCTTTCAGAAGGTAAGAGCTTAAGGAAATTTCTGCCAGCAAGGACCTTATTCTCCAAGGCACCATGTGGGTGGGTGTGTTCAGTAATAGTATATATAGTCTTACAATGTTACCAAGTAGAAGCTATGAAGAACATCAGGTAGCATTGACTAACCAGTTCTTGAGGAGCCACAGAAGACCCCCTCAGGATGAAAAAGAGGTGTCTAATCTGAAAGCTAAGAATCAAGAAGGAGTTGGTTTGGTAACAAGGAAATGAAGAGGATGCCGTCTTAGAGCTGGCACAGTGAATGCAACACACCTGCACCGGAATGGTAGTCCACCAGAACTTGAGACATCAAGGATTGAGATGATCATTGTACCAAAAGTATCTTGTGGAAAAAAGAAATAACTTTGTACTCATCTAAGAGGGTGTGGGGGAGTTGAATAGGAATGGGCACCATAGACTGGTGTGTTTGAATACTTGACCCATGGGGGATGGCTCTATTAAGAAGTGTGGCCTTGTTGGAAGAAGTGTGTCATTGTGTAGGAAGGCTTTGAGGGCTCCTATGCTCAAGCTCTGCCCAGCATGGAACCAAACCATCCTATTGGCTGCCCAAGGAAGATTATCTCTCCCTGACTGCCTTTGGATCAAGATGTAGTACTCTTGCCTTGATTCTAGAACTCCTGATTTTGAAGCAAAGAAGCATAGGCTCCATTATTTGTTTGGCTGCCAAGGATGGAGAAATGATGGATGTGTCATCTCTCATTTATGGGCAGAGTATAAATATGATTTAAAATAAATAATGACAAAAATAAATCTTATAAGCATATCCCTGACAGTAATAGTAACTGTCTTGAGGAGAACATATGGTGATTGGCTTACTGTGGGATAATAAACACATAGAGGGAAGTTCAATTGAAATTCAAGGTCATAAATGCAATGATTATCCATTGGATAGCACTGTACAGTGCCCTCCCCCACCTGAAGCAATATTCCATGCTTCTCAGAAGTAAACAAGGCTGGATACATAAAACATCTTGCAAAATCAAATCCTGATGCAAGTTATTAAGCCGGCTCAAATGTAATAGCTTTAAAGCCAGAGGGAAGAAATGTAAAAATTATTCTTAGAAAACTTATCTCCATAGAAGTTGCTTGGTATATGCAAGCACAAAAGTTAAAGCACACATAGGAGACTGGAGCAGTAGGAATGATCTGATCTCACTCTCTCGTTTTATTGAAGAGGCAAGCAGCTCACAACAAGTTAAATAATTAGCCTAGAGTTGGTATCAAAACTGGAACTAGAAAATGACAGTCAGACCCTCTGATGGATGTAGATTCCAGAAATAATTTACTAGATCATGTAATAATGAAACATCATCTAACTAGGAAGAACACATTACTTGCTTCATAAGCTAAGTATGCCGGTCACTTTGAATAGATCTGATATCAGAAACTGTGAATTATTACAGTATATACATTGCGACATAACTGGATTTTGGAAGGTGATCACACTTTTCTAGCAATCAAAAACTGAGTCCACTGGATTCCTCTAAATCATGAACTCTTCTTTCCCAAGATCCTGTCAAATAAAATAAATCCGACTCATATACCAGTTAGGATGCACGTTTTTAAAAGGAGGGATCGACCATAGGAGCACAACTTACAGAGCATATCTGTAAGCTAACATCCGAATTGTAGGTTTTAATTTACATTTCCATATGGCATCAGACAGCAGAGCACTAATAAGAATTTATTAGCTTTCTTGAAGATCTGCATTAATCTTAAAGATTAGCACTTAGGAGCCAGCCAGCAAGTAGAGTGCTCCAATTATGGCTTTAGATGTAGTGAGATTGGAAATGAACACACTGTCCTGTGCTTCCTGGGCCTCCCGTGGCCTAACTTTGCCTTTGCTGAAGAATGGCTGTGTGTAGAACAGGCATGTGCCTGGTCTTGACCTCTGCATTAGAGATGCAAATGGCTTTAGAGTAAGTTCTCTGGTTTAAGGTTTCATATCAGGACTCAGCCTCTATGGAAGTGTGTTCTGTTTGGCTATCTAGAAAGGGCTCTGTGAAAACTAGTGGAAATAGCTTGAAAAAAAAAAACAAAACAAAATTTAAAAACCCTGAAACTGACTGGTATTCAATGTGCTTAATAAGGGTTTCCTTCAGTATTCATGACTTGACTGAGTGAAGTCTGTCATTCTCTCTCTCTCTCCCTTCTTCTCTCCTTCCCTCCCTGCCTCTTTCTTTCTTTCTTTCTTTCTTTCTTTCTTTCTTTCTTTCTTTCTTTCTTTCTTTCTTTCTTTCTTTCTTTCTTTCTTTCTTTCTTTCTTTCTTTCTCTCTCTCTCTCTTTCTCTCTCTCTCTCTCTTTCTTTCTTTCTTTCTTTCTTTTTCCTTCCTTCCTTCCTTCCTTCCTTCCTTCCTTCCTTCCTCCCTCCCTCCCTCCCTCCCTCCCTCCCTCCCTCCCTCCCTCTCTCTCTCTCTCTCTCTCTCTCTCTCTCTCTCTCTCTCTCTCTCTTTCTTTTACCAGAAACCTTCCTTCCAGCTGATAGCACTGGGCCTTTGAGAGACCAGCATGAGAAGACAGAGGGATGATCATCTTCATGAATGCAGAATCCTGCACAGCACAGTGAAGTCCTAGCATGAGTGCCTGGAAAACAGAGGCACCAGGAAGCTCACCCAGAAAGGGAAGACCAGGCTGTTAACTCTTTCAGCCTCTGGTCTTTGAAAAGACTGGGAGGCTCTGTGCATGGTGTCAGGATAGGGGTGGTAGTGATGGGGTGGGGTGGGGCAGCAGGAAGATTTCCTACTCCACGATCAGGACTAAAACAGGAAGCAGAAAGCCATGTAAAGGAAAAGTCTTTGTCTTTCCATGGGAGCTGTCTCTCTTGTCTATCGGTAAATGCTGGGCTATCACCTAGCTGAACTATATTTCCCTTTTACCCCTCCCTCAGTCTTTCTCTTTCTCAATCCTCTCAACTCTCTCCTTTCCTGTCACATGTCCTGAGTCTTTGTTTAGACTCTCCAGGAGGCAATGGAGGGGCTGTGTACCATTTTAGGATGAGGACTGAACAAGTGGCCCTCCCGGTCTGTTTTGGGACTAGAACAAGAACAAGCTAGACATTTTAAGGCCTCACGGGATTTTAAAAATTCTGGTATGGAGACAGACAGCCAGTGCCACAGAGGAGACACTCATGAATGCTCTCACGTTCAGAGAGCTTGGGACCAGGAGGGCCCTGGAGGGCCCGTGAAGAGGGAAGTGCTCAAAGGGGATGCAATTGGCTTTAAAGAGGCTTCTAGGTGAGGCGTAGATTAGCGATGATGAGAAAGTTTTGTGGGTTGCCTGCAACTTCACCCTACAGTTGTTAACAGTAGGGTGATTCCAATAAGAATAGGAAATTCCACTCCCAACTCCAGTCAATTTAAATATGCTTAAAGGAAAACTCCCCTTAGTAATTAGCCAAGTAAGGTGGTCACAGTGAAGTTTGTCCTGCTGGGTGCACAGTCTTGTTTGTGTGGGACTTAGCCCAATCACCTTGAGGCTCTTGTGTAGTGGCCCTTATACCTGGCTGTTGAAGGATTCCAGAAGCCCCACTTACAAACATATAAATAAAGCTTTTGGGGCCTAGTCTGGGTAAACCTACTGTTTGAAAGCTCCTGCATGGTGCTAATATGTAGCCACCTTTGAGAGGTCTAGCTGATACTCGCAGCATTAGCTTTACTTGCAGGACTTCTATATTTTTTTCTCTTAAAAATGTTGACATAAGCCAGGCAGTAGTGGTGCACACCTTTAATCTCAGCACTTGGGAGGCAGAGGCAGATGGATCTCTGTGAGTTCGAGGTCAGTCTGGTCTACAGAGTGAGTTCCAGGACATGTCTCAAAAAATATCAACAAAACAGTTTTAATGTATCTTTATTTTTACGTGTGCATGTTACAATATGTATACATTTGTGTATGTATGTATGTATATATGTATGTACATATGTATATGATAATGTATACATGTGGTATGTGGGGAGGGAAGCAAAGAACCTTAGGTGTCCTGCTCTATCACACTCCTCCTTGTTCCCTTTGAGACCTGAGTTCAGGTCAGCTAACCCACAGGGCCTGGCTGTGTATGTGCCTGGAACTCTAGCACTGTAGTAGTGGAGAGAGGAGGACCATGGGGGCTTGCTGAGTGCCAGCCTAGCTCCAGGTTCAGAGTGAGACTCTGTTGGTTGGCCCATGCCTATAATCCTAATAAGTTCAACTACTTAGGCTTTGTCTCTTAGGCACAGCTGCAATCTACCCCCTCCTTCCACATTCACACATTTACTCCCATTTTCTCCTACAAAGCACAGTCGCTTAATGCTGGGATTCAAGGTCAAGTGTTTGACCTTAGGGTCCTACCCTATTCCCCATAGTTGGAATTACTTTGTTTCTTAAAGGGATTTTTTTTTCCTCAAATAAAAACAAACATGTATGAAGCAAGCCTATTGGAAGGAAACTGGTACTTTAAGAATCTGCCACATTCAATCACCATCTTCTGGGGTGATCTATGTTAAATTAAATGTCAGCCAAGTCGTAGAAATTATCTTTGAAGATGGATGAGGCAGCCTTCCTAACTACCAGTGGCCATCCCCTCTGTTATGAAAGCGATGAATTACTGTTTGATAGGAATTGCATAGTATCAGCCATCTTCAAGTTTCCCACTTAATCCACAGTGATGAATAGGGATCGAAGGAACTCAGGACTCCACAGAGAGGCAATACTCTAGCATAGGATCTGAGGGCTTGTGGAGCACCACATGCTTAGATTCTCCTCTCAAACCTTCATTTCTCCTGTGCCTTCCAGGAAGACGAGGTTCTTGGTCATGTTAACGACAGAGCAGTCTTCCGAAAGCTTTCATGGAAGGATCCTGGTGTGGATGCTAAGTCTTCCCCGGTGATTTGATCATCTCCCCTTCCTACTCTGATTTCTCACTTACACAGCCTAGTGTCAGGCTTTCCCAGCAGGGATCCCTGGCTGCCTGCTTGCTGGAGTAGGTCTTTGAGATCAAATGGGATGGAGAAGTTTTCAGAAAGTGGGCAAAAGGAAGACTTGTTTTCCCAGGTGGAAAGGGTTCTCACTCAGCTCTGAGCCAGGGTAACCAGAGAGACGGCGGGAAGAGACCCTAAGGGGAAGCAAGGACTAGTAAGATTCAAGTGATATGGAAGTGGAGACAGTCAGTCTGGGGTGGAAAGATTTAAGAGGGAATAGAGGTAGGGAGACAGAACAGAGAAAAGAGAGAAACAGCTAGCCCAAGCCATGGATATATGAAAAAGCATGTGGGAGCTACAACTGTGTAAACTAATTTAAAATATCATTAATGGGCATAGAGACATGATTCAGCAGTTAAGTGAATTTACCGCTCGCTCTTCCAGAGGATCCAAGTTTCATCCCCAGCACCCACAGGGAGGCTCAGAACCATCGACAACTGTAGTTCTAGGAGATCCAACTCCTTCTTCTAGCCTCTTTTGGTACCAGGCATGCACACAGTGTACCCACATAAATGTAAACAAAACACTCATATACATAAAATAAAGTAAATAAACCTTTAAAATCTAATAAACAAAGAAAGTAAAATGGAGATGAGACTGTTTCCAGGAGCTAGAGGCTATTAAACAAAAACATCAATGCCAGGTTTGGAAGACTTCCCTACATGTTGTTAGGGAGATCCCCGAGGCCTGCAAAGCGATCAAAGCTATTGCCTTTGCTCTTGGTCGCCCACCAGAACTTGATGATAAGACCCTATTGATAAAGGCAACACAGAATATAAGAGAAATGAAGCTTGAACTAACCCAAAGTCCTCCCTCACTGCTGGCTAGCTTTCACAGTGCTGGAAGGCGTCACGCAGGGTACCGCGGAAGAAACAGCATCAATAGTCTTACCTGGAAGAGGACTCTGCATACAGTATGAGCAGCCGGTCAGCAGAAGTGTCCACTGGTGCAACTTTGGCATGACTGTGACGTGGAAGCAATTGTTTCTGATTGGGTTTGATACATGTTCCATAGAAGTAAAGCCATGCCTGCTACTGTAAACTGGGTCAAAAGCTTTCAGCTGTGGAAGCCAGAGGATCTAGTGAGGCATCTACTATTGCTATCTTGCATGTGGCTAACGTTTTAAATATGGATGCTTATATCCATCAATTAGTGATGTTCTCAAGATTAGAGAAGTGTGAAACAGTTAATACAGAGATTCATAACTGGTCAGTGTTCCAAGGATAAGGGTCTGTTGAGTGATTCACCCCAGATGAGACACCTATAATACTCCACATGTGTGGTTCTTTTCTGTTCATGTGACACTGCTTTATCATCATCATCATCACCAACATCATTTAAAATCTTTTTCTTTGTTTTCCATCATGAGCATCTTTACCTGCTCATGTTCCAAGGTTGAAGGGCTGTGGAAAAAGCAAAAAGTACTACCTAGTACGGTAGTACTAGGCCACTGGCAACCTTCTCTTCTGTAACCAAGAGGAGGAGAGGGAGGGAAAGAGTCTGAAGATTTTGGGATGTTTGCAATGTCTGTCCTTGTCTCATTGCATTAAGAAGATGATGTACAAATCAATGTTAGAGGAGTCATGGGGGCCAAAAGGCAGCAGAGCCGCAGGATGAGCCAATAGGATGAATAGAGAGGTGTCATCTTTCCATAGGTTACACCCTGAAGGACATGAAGCTAGTGGGTGCTTGTGGGGATTCTGTCTGGTTGTAAGAAGGATCAACCTCCATATATAAGGACACCCAGGCACCGGAAAGTATGAACTTGTCTTTCATGTGACACAAAAGTAACTCTGTTCATGACACAGGAATAGGAGAGAGGGCAGGAAGCACAGAGGGACCTGACGCTTTGAGCTGGGAAATGAAAAGGGTTTGCAAGCCACTGGGTTTGGATGTGGTTTATCCTTCAAGCATTGTGTACCATTCCAATTTTAGTATATGGGCTTCCAGGCATCTGCTGGAAAGAGGAAAGGTTTCAGTGGGAGAGAGTGAAAACTACTAAAACTAATTATGTACATCTATGAAACTGTTAAAGAACAAAAAAACACATGGACGAGATAATATGTTAGAAATGGTAAAGAAAACACCAAGCCAGCAACATAAAAGGGAGAGCCAAGGGCTAATCAACTCATGGCAAAATGTTCAATCACGAGATTAAAGAGATTAAAGATCAAAAGTTCAATCACACGTTACAAGAATAAAGTAATTTTGCTTGCTTTAGAATAGAAAGCATCTATTTATTAACAATTTGGTCCTTCGTCCTTTAAGAGATGGTGCCTAGTGGACTGTAACTAAGTCACTGGGGACTCTGTCATTGAGAGGCGTTCGTGCTGGGTTCATGGAGTAAGTTAATTTTCAAGAGAATTGTTATCACACAAGTAACTCCAACCCCTGTCCTGCTCTAAGTTCCTTTTAAGTATGTGGTCTCTTCTGCCTACAGTGCCACTGTATTCTTACTTTGCGACCCACAACCATGGTAGATTGATGTGACAACCTGATCTTCAAAGGATTTACTCTTAGATGTTTTGTTTTAGTCACATAAAGCAGGCTAATACAGGACTGGAGGAAGGCACCGGATGACCTCTCGGTAATTTAGGAGAATGAAGAACTAGGCACACATTGCTTACTTTTCTTTCTCCCTAGTTTGTGCTCTGAGGAGTCCTTTCCCCTCCAATGCGTTGGAGGTCACATTCCCAGGACAGTGTCCCTCCCTTCCCAGGGGGCTCAGATTGCAATCCCTCAGCCTTGCACGAAGTGGAGGAGTAGTGTGTGTACAATTTAAACTTTGAATCTGTAACACTGTTGGAGAATCATTCCTCTTTTCTTCATGGTTAACTGAGTGCCAGTGACACCTTGGGTACCTTGCAGAACTATATCATATCACAAGTGAGGAAACCGAGCCACAGATGCTCCATCACTCCCAAGACCATCAGTCAGACACAAGCAGAACAGGCGCAAGCTGCTTGGTCTCCACGTCCACATCAGAATCCTTGCTTGTCACCCCCCCCCCCCCAAGCCTCCCTTGACCTTAACAAAGCCACTTCATAAACTGTAGTCATTTGCATATTTTCTCCCGCTCTGTGAACACACAAGATTCCAGTCTAGAGTCAAAGGACTTATCCTCGATAGCCTAATAACTTTCCATTCCTAAACCCAGTGGACCTTCCTAAGATGTGAGCTATTGGAAATCTCTTCTTCAATTAAAAAGGTTTCCCTAGAATGAACAAAATCTGTGGGCATTTCTGGTAATGTTAGTCACTGGAAACATGAGAAATGCACCTGTGGGCCTTTTGCTTTTGCCCATAGTGGGCTGGGCTCTGACTGTTCCTGCATGTTAGCTGCAGACTGTAAGCTGGGCAATGTTACATTTGTCTAAAACAACTGTGGAGTGCACATGGAGCGTGATGGGATTCCTTGATAAGGATACAGGAAAGAGCTCAGCTGCATAGCAGGCATGAAGAAGTAATAATTTTATGTCTTATCTCCTTAAGCCTCCTCTGCTACAGCATGTCAAGGGAACTTTGGTGTGCAATATGCTTTATAGTCTGTGAAATCTTTGAGTCTCTCAATGATTGTTGTGGTTTAAATGAGAATGGTGCTCCCCATAGGTACACACACATACGTAGGTAGGTGTGTGCATGTGTGCATGTGCGCATGTGTATCTGAATGCTGAATGTTTGGTCCCAGTTTATAGAACTGTTCGGGAAGGATTAGGAGATATAGACTTGTTGGAAGAGGTGTGTCACTGGAGATGAGGTTTGAGATTTCAAAAGACCATGGCATTCCTCCCTCCCTCCCTCCCTCCCTTCCTCTCTCTCTCTCTCTCTCTCTCTCTCTCTCTCTCTCTCTCTCTCTCTCCCTTCCTCCACGTCCTTTGTGCTTGTGCATCAGATGTGGCCTCTCAGCTACTGTTCCAACACCATGCCTACCTGCTACCATGTTCCCTGAATTGATGGAAGATGGTCATAGACTTATCCTCTGAAACTGTAAGCAAGCCCCAGTTAAATGCTTTATTATATAAGTGGCCTTAGTCATGATCTCTTCACAGCAACAGAAAAGTAGCCTAGGGAATGCTACATTATTTTAAGGGTTTATAATGAGGTTTACATCTTTTTGAAGGAAAAGCAAACTTTTATAGGAGGAGTAAAAATATTGTAGTTTGAGCTACAACTCAAATGAAGAATGAGTCCTCAAAGAGTCAGTGTGAATGCTGGCAATTCTGACCTCGCTGAAGGAGACACAGGAGTGGGAAGGTCCAATTCCTCTCCTGTGATGTGTGGAAGAACGAAACCACCCAACTATGAGCAGAGAACCTCAATCCTTGCTTTCCCAATGACTCAAAGATATGAAGCTTGGAACCTCAGCTATGGGCTGGACCCCTGTAATATTTCTGCCTCATACCCATGGGATTTTGGACACAGGGAGATAAAGTCGTGGTTAGTCTTGAGGATCTAATCCCTCTAAGGCTGTCACTAAAGGCGTAAAGAAAGGGATTTAAGAATCTTTCCACCCAATGTGAGTCATGGGGATGAAGTTTCCCCAACAGTACCAAGCATCCAAGAGAAATACCAGTCCATCCATCCATCCATCCATCCATCCCCTGACATGCATCATCTATCCATCTACCCATTTATCTACATTCATTCCTTTACTAAAAAACGCTTATTATGACTTGAGAGGTTCACACGGGATATATACATTTAGATAAACTCTTCAATATAATCAGACAAAGTTACAAAGTTGTATTTTTCTAGAAGAGAGATGCCTGTACAAGAAGAATTAGAAATGGCATTTCTCAGCAAAGACTAGCTAAAAGAAATGAAGAACACTTTGGTTTGAAGCTCAGCTGATATGGAGATCCAAATCTAGTTCCTATACTGAATCTTTGGCAATTACTTCCCCTGTGTGAGCCCACTTTCTCAGCTGGAAAGTAGAGTTGATGACATGCTGTAATGACTTTGGTTATAGGCACTTGGGTACCCCTAGACAGCTTTATATTCTATCCTTGTAGGCAGAATGAATTGAGGTCTTGACTGACATGGAAGCCTCTATGCTTGGCACCATATGCTTTTGTTTCAATGACTGTCATAAGCATAAACCTTGTTCTTGAATAGACTTGGTGTTGTCAAGATTCCTTCCTTTTCTAGGATAAGATCCAGAGCGTCCAAACTGAGTGGGTTTCTCTGGGTATTCTGATGAGCCAGATCTCTGGTGCTCTGGTTTGGAAGAGCTGACAGTCAAAAGGAAGCTTGGAAAATCTGCAAATGCTTAGGGTCTACAGAGACTAAACCTCAGTGGCATCCCAGGGCTGACTGAGCCACAGTCAATCCCATAGAACTCAGTAACATGGCTAGGTTCCCTCTCCTTAGCATTCAAATTTAGACAAGTTATTAAAGTAGTTTGTGCCTCAGTTTCCTGATGTGGGCTTAATAAAAGCACCTGGTTTATACAGTATTCCTGAGGATTAAGTACAGACAGATAAAAAAAATATGTTACCTGTGCCCAGGACACAGAGAATGATGGCTTTGCTTATTATCCACATCTGCTTGTTCTACAGGTGGATTCTCACAAACTCATTCACTGCTTAAAGCAATGGGGCACACAGTTTTCTTCTTTTGTGGAGAGGGGTCATTTTTTTTAAATAAAGTATTCTCTGAGTACCAATATAGAATACTTCTATTGAGAAATAACATTGAGAGACTGTCTGTATACACAGGCCAGACTTCTCCGGCTGCTCAGCTATTCATGGACAGATGGCTCCTGTACCCCTGCTACTCAACAAAGGGGATCCTATGTTTGTATCATGTTGCTTAGGAACTCAACAAACCCCATCCCAGTTCTTCTGGACTGGCAGGTACTCTGTCTTCAGTTTTGTGCTCCCTACCCTGAGTTATTTCAAAACAAGTTGTTATCCATACCTCCTAGATTCTTCTGGAGAAGGAAAGGGCTAATTAAACTGGAGACCTTCTGGAAACATAGTGCCTGGCTCTGTGGGATGGAGTGTTTGCTTCTCTCTCCACACCTGCCTCCAAGGCTCTCTTCTGCAGGTCTACGGGTGGTGTTTCTTTTTTTTTTTTTTCTTCTCAATTTTCGAGCCTTCCTAGAGCTCTTTCATCTTGGAGTCTCTGAGCATCTGTCTTCCCAAGTTGTTGTCAGACAAAGCACCAGAGGGAGCCCTTCTGGTATTTAAATCCTGTGACTTCAGGAAATACAAATAGGTTCTCCCAGAGAGCTAACAATTGTAGGCAGTGAGGGGATGGATAAGGAAGGAAGACAGCCAGTTGTTAAATGTTAGCAGCTTGAAATCAGCCAAGGTGGGAGGATTCACATCCTGGCACGTGGCAATTGCAGAGTCCCCTTTCTTCCTTTCAGGCATTTCTGACAAGCCTTACAAATAAGGCAAGACAAGGCTGGAGGCAAACCAGAGGTGCACTTTCTCAGATGTCTTGAGAGGTTGGCTCACTGCCATATAATCTAAAGTTTTTCTGTTCCCCCAAACAACAGCCAAGAGGCTGGTGAGACTTCAGTGCAGGCAGACAAATACCTATCTTTGTTGCCCTACTAAACCAGCTTCCCAGGAAACTCAGCCAGATAAATGAGAACGACAAAGGAGTGAAGTCTCCCAGGACCCATCAAGAAGGAATTACTTATTAAGGATCCCAGTGTGGGGTAGCTGAATGCCACTATTATTAAGCAGGTCCATGCACAGACTTTTACAGACCCAGCACACTGCTGGAGATGATTCCCTGCAGGAAGTAGCAGATGACCCAAAGGATTCCTCTCATTTCTCAAGCCTGAGATCCATGGTTCTGTTCTCAGTTTCTCTGGTCAAGCACTACCCTGTAGCTTTTCATCTGATTTTGCACAGGTCTCCTGGAGAAGAGGATCTGGGAGCTGATTTGCATGACATCTCCACCCACACCCACAGTAAACATATCACTAGGCAGGCAGGCAGCATAAGTAGATGTCAGATCCCGTACTGGAGTGGTGGTGAACAGGATGGATCATTAGTCCTCATATGAAGGCACCTAGCTGCTGGGGCTCCTCCTGTTCCTATCCAGATACCCAAGAAAGGCAGATGCTGTCATGTCTCTACTATAGTCTCATGGATTCAGTCCTGGTAAAGGTGACATTAGAATCACCAAGGTGCAGATTGGACCTTGATGTTAAATATTCAGTCAGACTGAGAGTTTGGAGTCCAATGAGGATGAACCATACCCATCAGCTTTGGACCCTCCCTCCCCCCAATATCCTGTATCCCTGGTGTCCTAGTTAGGGTTTTACTGCTGTGAACAGACACCATGACCAAGGCAAGTCTTATAAAAACAACATTTAATTGGGGCTGGCTTACAGGTTCAGAGGTTCAGTCCATTATCATCAAGGCATCAAAGTGGGAGCATGGCAGTATCCAGGCAGGCATGGCACAGGAGGAGCTGAGAGTTCTGTCTTCATCCAAAGGCTGCTAGTGGAAGACTGACTTCCAGACAACTAGGGTGAGGATCTTATACCCACACCCACAGTGACACACCCATTCCAACCAGGTCACACCTATTCCAACAAGGCCACAACTTCAGATGGTGCCACTCCCTGGTCCAAGGATATACAAACCATCACATTCCACTCCCTGGTCCCCATAGACTTGTTCAAAAACATGAGTCTATGGGGGCCATACTTAAACATAGCATAATGCAAAATGCATTTAGTGCAACTTTCAAAGTCCTCATAGTCTATAGCAGTTGCAACAATGTTAAAAGTCCAAAGTTCAAGGTCTCTTCTGGGATTCATTCAACTTAATTAACTGTAATCCCCAAAGCAAGGCAGGAAACCAGCTGGGCAAACTCCAAACTCTGCATCTCCATGGCTGATGTCAAAGTGGTCTTCAGATCTCCACTCCTTTTTCATCTTTTTTGACTGCAACAAACTGCTTCCTCCTGGGCTGGTTCCACTCCCTGTTAGCAGCTTTCCTCAGCATGTATTCCATGGCTCTGGCATTTTTAACATCTTTGAGTCTCCAAGGCAATTTCAATGTTACATCTTCTTCTTTCAGTGTCGGGGATTCCACTTGATGCCTAAGGGCTGGCATCACTTCTCCATCTCTGTCCTCTGTAGCACTCTATGCTCAGGTTGATCCACTCTATTACGGCTGCTGTTCTTGGTAATCATCCCATGGTACTGACATCTTCAATACACTGGGGTGTTCCACTCCAACTAGGCTTCACCAATAGCCTCTCATAGGCTCTCTTCAGGGTGACAAGCCTCAAATCCTTTGCATGACCCCTTCAATCCTGAGCCATCAACTACAGCTGAGGCTTCACCTTCTCCAATGGGCTTCCCTGGCCTCTCACAGTGCTAAGCCTCAGCTTCTCTCCATGATCCCTGCATTCCTTCACAAGCAGTACCACCTGAGTGACTCTTACACATTACCAAGTCCAGCCGCAGCATGAGGTACAACCTTGGGTATCTCTGGAACACAGCTTCTTTGTGATCCCAGAAAACAATTTCCAGAAGATTTCATCTCAACGATGCTGGTCTCTTCTTAATCACTGCTAATTCCTTAGCTCCAGCTAACCAGCATCAATTTTCCCAGTAGTTCCTTCCATTCTTAACTCTAGAGCCAGAGGCACATGGCTGAAGCTGCCCGAGTTCTGCTGCTTATAGGAACTAGAACATGATCCCCTTGTATTATTACATTATCACTAGCTTTATGTTTTCTAAATCCTTCACTACCTAAGCTTGGCTATCCTGGTTCTTGCTCTGTAGATTGACCTTGAATGTAGAGATCAGCATGCTTGTCTCATGGGATTAAAGGTGTGTACCACCATGCCTGGATCTAATTTAGCTGGGTAGGATCTTGCCCCAAGGTCCCACTCCCTTAATCTTTATCTCTTAGAACACAAGATTTTGCTCCATTTCACTTCCTGGTACTCCTTTAATACTCAAACCGTATATTTTATATTTTTCCTTTCTAAGCTTGCTATGCTTGTTCAAACTTTTCTTCATAAGACTTAACCAGAGAACAAAGTCTCTGCCCGGCTTTTTTGAAACTTCTTTTGTCAATACAATTAATCCAAGTCTCTTCACCTTAGTCTCAGACAGACTTTTCAGACAAGGGCAAAAAGTAGCCACATTCTTCACCAAAATACCACAAAACCAGTCTTTATGCCACATTCTGAAATTCTTCTCCTTTGAAATCTCTTGGGCCAGGTCAACACAGTTCAAATCAATCCCAGCAACAAAGTCTTCCATATTCCTACTAGGATGACCCATTAAGCCCCATTTAAAGCATTCCACTGCTTTCCAAATCCAAAGTCCCAAAATCCACATTCTTTCAAATAAAAGCATGGTCAGGCCTATCACAGCAATACCCCACTCCTGGTACCAACTTGTCCTAGTTAGGGTTTTACTGCTGTGAACAGACACCATGACCAAGGCAAGTCTTATAAAAACAACATTTAATTGGGGCTGGCTTACAGGTTCAGAGGTTCAGTCCATTATCATCAAGGCATCAAAGTGGGAGCATGGCAGTATCCAGGCAGGCATGGCACAGGAGGAGCTGAGAGTTCTGTCTTCATCCAAAGGCTGCTAGTGGAAGACTGACTTCCAGACAACTAGGGTGAGGATCTTATACCCACACCCACAGTGACACACCCATTCCAACCAGGTCACACCTATTCCAACAAGGCCACAACTTCAGATGGTGCCACTCCCTGGTCCAAGGATATACAAACCATCACACCTGGTAACAGGCTAATTTTAGGGAAGAAAAGTGTTAGGGTTGCCCCTCAAGATTTGAAACACCACATGAAAGGACATGGGGGAAGATGTCAGCTGCAGAGCTCTGTTGAAGGTCATGAAGGACAGGCTAAGTCTTAGTAAAGCATAACTGTTTTATAGACTTTAATTTTTAAAGTTCACTCAGTTGTATGGATTTTGGTTGGTTGACTGGGCTCTGAAGTATATGTCTAGCCCTCAGTGAGGGCTTGCCATGACTGCCAAAAGATGGGGCTGGAGAGCTGGATCAGAGGTTAAGAGCTCTGGCTGCCCTTCTAGAGGACCTGGGTTCTGTTCCCAGTATGTGGTGGGTCAAAACTCTCTGTAATTTCAGTTCCCAGGGATCTAGTGGCATTTTCTGACCTTCATGGGCACTGCTCACACACACACACATGGGGAATGTGCATACATGCATGCAAAATGTTCATATACATTTTAAAAATTAAAAATGTAATATTCTAAAGAAAAACTTCTAGAGAATAATAAGACTATAAAGATGTAACTATTGTTCCCCCCTGCCCACTTTAAGGTTTCATCCAAATGGGCCTGTTGTGACAGAGAAAGAGACTGTCTCAGGCACTCTGAGATATGTACTTATCTAGCCTTGATGCTGTTGCTTACAGACCCTCACTAAGTCTAACTCTGGCCCCTGCTCTCCCTTCAGGCTGACCAGCATTCTAAGCCCATGTATCCTGACACTGGCCATTCTCTTCCTCATGTGGCACTTGCAGATTTCTCATGTTGAGCATGTCTGCTTGTCCTTTCCTTCCTTCCCTCCTTCCTTCTTTCTCTTTTTTAAAGATGTGTTTTAGTTTTATGTGTATGATTGTTTTGCTTACCATGTGTGTGCAGTGCCAGAGGAGGTCAGAAGAGGGCCTCAGACTCCCTGGAACAGGAGTTACAGACTTGTGAGGTGCCCTATGGGTACTAGGAACTGAACCCAGCTCCTCTGTAAAAGCAGCAAATGTTCTTAACCACTGAGCCATCACCTAGCTCTATAGTCATCTCAAAAAATATTAACCATTTTCCTTTTATTATTATTGTTGTTGTTGATTATGTTTTTTGTCATGCTATTTAGCCCTGACTGGCCTGTAACTTGCTATGTAGATCAGGCTAGCTTTCAGTTTTCCTCCCAAGTGCTAGGATTAAAGGCGTCCACTCCCTTCCCCCATGTGGTGTATCTGCTTTCTTGATCTCTAATTTCCTTCCTCTTTCCCAGCGAATCCATCTACCTCTTCCTTGCAGCTGCAGAGATCTCCAGCTTGCCTGCCCTGTTGTGTTTGTCTCTCAAACTCCAACACAATTAATTGTTCTTGAGTTTCTTTCTGAATCTGTTTTATGTCCCAGGATTTTCCCTGTCCAATTACATTGGTGCAGAAGAGGCCTGTGATTGGACAGGGAAAAGGGAGGCAGAGCCAAGAGTTGCAGAGACAGAGAGTGTCTCAGGAGAGAGGAAAGAGGAAGGAAGATGGCTGTGGACATGAACCCAAGTGGCATTTACCAGGCACAAGTAGTTGTTGTATCGTAAGGTTAGATGAATTGGGATAAAGCATTTATCATTATCAATTGGCTCTGAAATTATTGTATTGGCATCTTGTAAATTGTAATATTATTGATACATAAATCTGATTGGTTAATTAAACTTTAAGAGTCTTGATTTTACTGGGTTACTGGGTATTGTGATATTAAACCATGAGAATGGTGGATCTATTTGGTTACTGGAATGTGGGACAGAGCCAGCGGACCCAGCCAGGACATAGTGTTGCGGCCTGCCAGTGCCAGTACTAGCACAGGAATATGCCAGGTTGGTTTTTTAATATTTTCCCTCAACAATTTTATCTAGAAGACTAAGAGCCTCAAAAGAGACCCCATTTCCATCTGGAACTTGATCTTATTTGATCTCTGAAGCTCATCAAGGGCAGGGCTTGGTTAGAACTTGATGGGAGAGTCACTGACCTAAACTGAGAGGCTGCACACCCAGCCCAGAGCTATCTGTTACTTCTCATACTGGGTTAAACAGGACAGACCCGTGGGGACATGAAGGAACATGAGGGAACATGAGGCATTTTGGTTATCCCAGAATGCTACACTGCTCTTGGTATTTGAGGCTTAAGGCTAGGTGCATTAAAACCTCTGTATTTTGTAGAACAGTCTTTACAATGGTAAATGCCAAACCTCAGAGTGGTTATGTGTGGAAGGTGAAACATGCTGGATACACACACACCTGTCCCCTGTAGAGGAAGGAGGAGGCACAGTTGGCTTCCAACCCAGCTCTTGGCAACACAGCAATAGAATGCAGGTGCTTTCCCTGGATGGTCAAGAACCTGCTCGCAGAGGCCTCTCTACAGTGAGTTTCTGTGAGAAGTGTGGCAGCGGCCTGTGTGCTGGACATAAACTACAACACTCTGTGTGTTTTCCCTCCTTTCTGTTTTGCAGAATCTTCTCAACATGAATGCAAGCCATGGCCATGGTGCCAGACATAAGAGGTTGAGGAAGAGCGTTCGTTGTGATGGTGGTGCCATTCCTAGACATGAGAACTCTCTTCAGAGAACCCAATCCTGCTTATATCACCACCAATGGGAGCTGAAAATGTCTATGACTTATAAATGAAAAGCCAGCTCAGAGAGGATCCCAGTCCTGGCCTCTGTCACTTGTCTAAGGAAGCTTTCAAATTATAGCAGTGTCAGGTTTTTGTCCTGAATCATGTGCATCAGAGTTTCTGCCAGGAAACAATCATTGCTAAGCTTCCTGGGTTTGGTGGCCATACCTTAGGGGGCACTGGAGTAACTACCCACGAATCTCCTCCCTTTGGGTGTGTGAGAACTTTGACCTGCCTCTAACCCACAGAACATGGCCAAGACTGTCATTATACTGTCAAGGTCAAGGGATGTTGCAGATATAACTAAGATCCATAGTCAGCTGACTTTTGGTCATTATCCATGGTACAATCCACAACTAAGAAACAAGGCTAAGTAACAAGGCAGGCTCGGGGCCGGGCGTGGTGGCGCACGCCTTTAATCCCAGCACTTGGGAGGCAGAGGCAGGTGGATTTCTGAGTTCGAGGCCAGCCTGGTCTACAAAGTGAGTTCCAGGACAGCCAGGGCTATACAGAGAAACCCTGTCTCGAAAAAACCAAAAAAAAAAAAAAAAAAAAACAACAAGGCAGGCTCGTAGATCTCCCTTGGAAGAGGAAGTAGAATAGATTTTGTGGGTGGACTGGGGACAGGTGGGTATGTAAACAGCGGGATCATGAAGACAGTTTGAGGGACATTGGGAGAGATGACTGGAATGGGGAGGCATTTGGGGGCTCATCTAGAAGCATAGTGCAGTGGAAACTCTCTGGAACCTATGAGAGTAATGGGGGATACAGAACCCTAACTGGTCATCTTCTATAAATAGGCAAGGCTCACAGCAGAGAGACTGGGATATCAACCCAGCCACAAAACCTTCTACCTACAATCTGTCCCACCTGCAAGACATGCTGGGGCCATGGTGCTACAGACATTGTGGGAGTGGCCAACCAAAGACTGGTCCAACTTGAGACCCACAGCATGAGAGGGACGCAGCCCCTGACACTGCCTGAAGGACCAGGAACCAGAGGCAGGACAACCCAGAGGCCCAGGATAGAACCAAACACAATTGGTAAAAAAAACAGTCATAGGTTGGTGCCTAATCCAACTGTCATCAGAGAGGCCTTATCCAGCAACTGATGGGAGCAGTCACAGTGTAAAACTCACAGACAAACAATAGGTAGAGCCTGCAGAAACCCGCTGAAGAGGTGGGAAGAAGGATTGTGGGAGTTAGAGAGGTTAAGCATATCATGAGAACACAGCCCACAAAATCAACTAACTAGGGCTCACAGGGATTCACAGAAACTGAAATGACAAACAAGGCCCCTGTACGGGACTGACCCAGGTTTTATGCATGTATCATAGTTGTGTAGCTTTGTGTTCTTGTGGGACTTCTAACTGTGAGCAGGGGCAGTCTCTTACTTTTGCCCACTTCTGGGACCCTTTTCCTCATACTGGGTTGTCTTGTTCAGTCTTGACATTCCTAGTCTTATTGTAACTTGTTATGCCGTGTTTAGCTGAGATCCCTGGGAGCCCCCTCCCCCCACTTTTTTTTTTAAGGAAATGGAGGCAGAGTGGATTTGAAGGAGAGGAGAGTTGGGGAGAGGGGCTAGGAGGAGTGGAGGGAGGGAAAACTGCAGCCGGGATGTAGCATATGAGAGCATTAAAAAAACAAAAGCTTATTATCCTTTGTGGAGCTGACACCATCAGGTGAACCCTTTTTGAGGATGTCTGAGGCTCTCTTCAGCTCTGGATCTGAGAAAGCAAACTGCTTGAGTTGAGCAGTGACTGACCCAGTCATCCCTGAGATAACTTCACTAAGTTTTTGGTCATTTTTATCACAGATAGAAAATGAATAAACAGTGTGTGTGTGTGTGTGTGTGTGTGTGTGTGTGTGTGTGTGTGTGTGTGTGGTGTGGATTTGAAGGTCCAGCTAATGCTGAATGCCCAAGGACTGTGACAGTCTGTCCAATTTGGGGATGGGCTAGAAAAATGAGGTTTTCTCCAGGTAAGAATTATTGACTATCCAGAATTCAGAAATGAGGCAAAAAGATGAATGTATATTTCTCTCTCTCTCTTTTTTTTACTCTTATTTTTTATTAGGTATTTTCTTCATTTTCATTTCCAGTGCTATCCCAAAAGTCCCCCATACCCTCCCCCGACTCCCCTCCCCCCACTCCCACTTCTTGTCCTTGGTGTTCCCCTATACTGAGGCATATAAACTTTGCACGACCAATGGGCCTGTTTCCTCTGATGGCCGACTAGGTCATCTTCTGATACATATGCAGCTAGAGACATGAGCTCCGGGGGATACTGGTTAGTTCATATTGTTGTTCCACCTATAGGGCTGCAGACCCCTTTATCTCCTTGGGTACTTTCTCTAGCTCCTCCATTGGGGGCCCTGTGATCCATCCAATAGCTAACTGTGAGCATCCACTTTTGTGTTTGCTAGGCCCCAGCATAGTCTCACAAGAGACAGCTATATCAGGGTCCTTTCAGCAAAATCTTGCTAGTGTATGCAATTGGTGTCAGCATTTGGAAGCTGATTATGGGATGGATCCCCAGATATGGCAGTCTCTAGATGGTCCGTCCTTTCGTCTCAGCTCCAAACTTTGTCTCTGTAACTCCTTCCATGGGTGTTTTGTTCCCAATTCTAAGAAGGGGCAAAGTGTCCATACTTTGGTCTTTGTTCTTCTTGAGTTTCATGAGTTTCACAAATTATATCTTATATCTTGGGTATCCTAAGTATCTGCGCTAATATCCACTTATCAGTGAGTACATATCATGTGAGTTTTTTAAAAAATGTCATTACTAATTGGCCCAATTCAAGGTTCAGTTGTGTAGGGCTGTGAAACAGTTTCTGACTTTATTATTTGGGCACATTATTGAGATACTATGTTCACATGTAAACTTTTTCCAGTGATGATAAAAACATGTCTACCTCATAGAAAAAAATTCCAAAGGTCGTTGTTTGTTACACTGTTGTTGGTTTACCAGTTCATATAGGCTTAGAAAGTGCATCCTGAAATTCTGCCATTAAATTATGAATAAACACCCAGCTACTTATGTGCTCTTAGAACCAGCCTTACTATTAATAATTCCCTCATTAACTAATTAAAAATCAATCACTGTCCCTCATTCATTTTATATTTGTATATTTCTGAATTCTGATAATTAAGCCTTGACAAGTTTTCAAAATGATATTCTTTTTTAATTTTTAGCTTAAATTTATTTTTATTTTAGAGTCCATTATAATTTTTTAAGATTATATTTTAGTTACACATTTTTCCTGTCAGGCTTCCTGTCTGCCTCTCCTCTGTGGTGCCCAAGCACCACTGGCAAGCCACTCAGGGGAGACAGAGCGCAGTACATGATAGGGGTCCCAGCCTGTGTTTCTCCAGATGAGAAACACTGAGGTCTGGGACAGATGCTTGGTTTCTGGCCTCCTGTGTACCCAGATGCCACTGGGGTTCCATGGGGAGTTGGGGTGGGGGTCTGAGGTGCACCGGGCAGGAAGAGAATGGCTGAGCCTGGGACTGGGATGGAATTCCGTTTAGTTCCGAGTGAGTGCTGAGAGAACAGAGGGGCTGAAAGAGAGGCCCTTCTCTGGGAGACTTAGGATTGGTTCTTTATAACAAAGGCCTTCCATCAAGGTGGTCCCTGATGAAGGAGAAGGTCCTTGCTTATCCAAACTGTTTTATTTGCTGCATGTGAACACACTCCTCTTATTCAGGGTGAACCAGGGATTAAATACTTTTTTGTGGGAAGGGATGCCCAGGAAGGGAAGCTCTTGGCTAAACACCGGGGCCTATCTAGACTCATTAGCATGGAGAACCCCAGGTTTTTATGCTACATGACTGACTGTCATAGTCCTCCTAGTGGGCTGTCATGGTTAGTGTTCCAGATCAGGCAGTTTGGCAGGGAGCTGGCTTCACACCTACCGTTCTCAATCCTAAGATTCCCCAGGGTTTAGGCTCACTCAACTTCACCAGTTCTGTCTGGTGGCACTGTCCACTTGCCCTACATTCTCCATTAATTTCCTCTCTCCAAATTCTTCCATAATCCACCCCCATCCTCCACCCCACAATTCTTTAAATTCTTGGCCTCTTTTCTCACTAATTGTTTTTTGCATGCATATATGAATATATATATATATATATATATATATATATATATATATATCCATGTATACATATAGTCCTAATTATAACCTTTCAGTTCTATAATGCTACCTGTTTGCATATTTAGTCTCTGTGTGTCTCAGTATCTGTTTAGGTCCACATGCCAATGCTCACACACATGGAAGTCAAAATGAAACACTAAGTATTTTCATCTATAACTGCTTGCCTTACTGACAAGACAGGGTCTGTCACCGAACTAGAATTTAAGCAAGGCTGGCAGGCCAAGAAGTTCTCAGGATCTGTACCCCAAATTCTAAGTTCCTCATGCTTGCAAAGCAAATGCTACTCTACACAAATCTATCTCTTCAGCTTCAATGATAGGATTCTTATATTCAACATCTTATTTGATGCTACAGAGCATAGGCTGAAAGCATCAATTGTATACTCACTTCACAGATGAGAAAACTGAGTCATGGGGAATACTATAAAAGTGGAGGTCACTTTAGCAGTGACTCTGAGACCTATCTCTGGGTATGATGTTCTCTTTCCTTTATCTCTCTCTCTCTCTCTCTCTCCTTTTGTTACTCTTTGAGACTGTCACAAACTATGTTTTGGTTGTATTCATCCCCTCTCCCACCTTCTCCCAGATCCACCCCCACCTCCTACCCATCCATACTGTATCCCTGTGTATGTATGTTTGTTTGTTTAAACCCACCGAGTCCAGTTCACGCTACCCATATACTCTTGGATATATGGCCAGTCACTGACGAATGGTCAACCCTCCTTGGGCCACACCCTTAAAGGAAATGACTTTTCTTTCTCAGCAGTTGTCATTTGCCAGTAACTTCTCAGCTAGGGGTGGGACTCTGTGCATCTCCTTGCTCCATGATGGAATTTTGTCTGCACTGAGTTTGTGCAGGTCTTGTGTGTGCTGTCACAACATCTGTGCATTCAAATATGCAACTGCCCTGCTGTGTCCAGAAAACATGGCTTCCATTTTTAACCTGCTATCCCTCTGCCTTATGCCAGCAACAGTCTCTGAAGCAGGAAACATTCTTTCATGTTACTTTTAAGATACTTTTGTGGTAGGTACTGTCTCCATTTTAAAATGTAGAAGCAGAAAGCAGAGTTAATGTAACTTGCTCCCAAATTAGAGTGGGGGCTGAGTCAGCATTTGACCAGGCAGCCCCACCTCAGCAGCTGTCCCTCCAGTCCTAGGCAATGGCTCTCTGCACTGGGCTTGAGGAGCGATGATGGCTCACTGGCCCAGGCTCCCCATAGCCACCTGGAGGATCAGCCTGAGAGATCAGGAGGTGGAAAACACTCTGATATGAGGTCTTTGTTGAAGAGATTAAAAAGCTTGGCCTGAGTCCAGATAAAGGATCCTCAACTTCCTCTGCTCAGTTCTCAAGGCTACCTCTATTTTGTATAGCAGCTTAGCTGTGTGCAAGTGGAACATGGGAATTAGCAAGCACCATCATATATGAACTAATCAGAGCCACCTATCCACGGAGATCTTTGATGGTGAATGAGAGAGAGAGCTATCCTTTCTGCTAACAAGAAAGACACTGGCAGTAATTTACTGAGGCAGTGAGCTCATCCGAGCAAATACAGTTGAACTGCAAGATTTTTAGAGGCAAGAGGCAAGATTCAGTCCATCAGGACTGGAAAATGACTCAGTCGTGCATGATGTGTGCATTTCAAAGCCCTCTGGCTGTTCTGTGTCATTTCTAATTTCACTTTACCTAGATCCAAATTTGCTTTCCTGTCAGAACCAACTTTAAAATATCCATTGCAAGAAAATCTGTCTTTATTTGCCTGGAGATGGGTGCTCCGGAGCACTCGGTGGCACGGTTTGGAGGGTCTGACTCTGCCGTGTTAATCATGATGCAACAAACTTGGAGTTTGGGGGGTGTACCGCTGTGTGAGCAGCTGAGCCAAGTCAAGAGCAGCTCTGTGACAAGGACCCCTTCTGAGACGCAGAGGGAGCTGAAACCCAGTCCCCCTCCTGCTGCTTGGTTTGATATTTACTTTTGTGCTTGAAAGAAAGGGCTTCTAATTCACACGCAGGGGTGAACAGAGTAACTGCTGTAGTCTTATCTCATGTAAAAGTCAAGTAGAAAGTTCTTCAAAACGTACAAGCCAGAAACGCATCCTGGTTTAAGAGCACCGGTTTCAAAGGTAGTCCCTGGTTATCTTGGCTCGTGACAGTATTAAGTCATGCCAGTAGACTTTATTTCCCACAGAAACAGTATTTTCTGGTTGATGTTTTCTCTTACCACCTGTTATACTTCGGTGGATTTCTCTTTTTTATCTTAGCCCTGTAATTCCCCCCAAGAAAAGCCTTGATCCTGAAACTCTTAATCACAAATGATGTTAAGAAATTGTTTAGTATCTCCCAACAATGAGTCAGTATTAAAAAGGCTTTGGTAGGGCCCAGTTTGCTTTGAGGTGGGGGAGCAGGGGAATACAGTGAACTTTATTAATGATATTCAAGAGAGTAGGGCTCCCTAGGCCCCATCAGGTCTGTGGGGTCTGCTATGGAAACTGTGAGGGAGATGAGCAGTGACAGGGGCTAAGTTGAGACAGGGACTCCTCAGCAGCCAAGGGCCTCTCTCTTGGTCTTGTGTCCTTGCTAGGGTGGGTGGTCCAGCATTTCTTACTTCTTGGAAACCATGCAGGCCATGAAGTTCACCACCCCGTTGCTGTAGCCATATTCATCATTATACCAGGAAATGAGCTTTACAGTGTTGGCATTGAGAGCAATGCCAACCACAGCATCAAAGGTGGAAGAGTGGGAGCCACTGTTAAAGTCTCAGGAGACAACCTGGTCCTCAGTGTAGCCCAGGATGCCCTTTAGTGGCCTGCCCATTCCTGTCTCACTGCTGTCTTGAGGTCATTATACTTGGCAGCTTTCTCTATGTGGCATGCCAATGGGCTCTGGTTCCCAGCAGTATCAGGAAAGAAAGCACTCAATAGCTGTACTGATGATGCTGTTTTTAAGACCATGGTTCCCTGAACTGATTCTCTTTTTAGGACAGATGATTCATTTATAAATTTGCCTCTGTGAATCCAATTTTCTGGAAAGAACCACACCTCATATAGAACCTTCAGCAAGGCTAGTGAACATAGCAGTGAGTTAGGAGTTGGAATGTTGCAAGTCCACAGATGAGGGACTGGGGCTATCCTTTATCCCTTCAAAAGCTGTTGCCCACCTCAGTATCTAGCCTAACACCCTTTTGACTAACAGCTGAAACTTTGGGGGCATGTATTCACAGACCCCTAGCTTCCACCAACCTAAAGACTAGGATTTTCATTAGACAGCACCTGAAATCTATGGCTGAGATTCCCTGCTTTGGCACAATCTATTTATTTGATGGCACCACCAATGTATTTGAAAAGTGCCTTGATTTATAACTTATTTTGTTCTCTTTCTATAAAAACTTCACAACACTGTTACCATATTAGAACATTTACTAGGTCATGGCCAATCATTTGGATTCAGAATAAACTGTCTTTTATCCCCTTAGAGGTGAGAGCTGTGATTTTTGTGCCAGTGAGTATCTTTCCCTCTAAAAAGCTCTCCTGTCACCCTGTCTTTGGCTGTACATACAAGTCAGAGATGCTGTTGCTTGCATCTTAATCCACAGCAAAATCACAGCCACATTTGCTGGGTTATGATCCCATGCACTACAATGAAATCTTGTTAGAAACAACATAATGGGTTTCACAGACACTGATGACCATGTGATGACTTCCACAGTCAGGATGGAACAGTCGTATTAAAGTGAGACAGTTCACTGTCTTCTGCAGCCCTTTCTCTAACCCCTGCTGTCTAGTCACCTATTGCTTTTTCTTCCCTTCCTCCCTTTCTCCCTCCCTCCTCTTTGTTTTTTGTTTGATTTTTTCTTTCTCTATGTAGCTTTGTGTTTTGTTTTGTTTTGTTTTGTATTTGTTGTTGTTTTTTTTAAAAAGAGACTGGTTCAGTTACTGGTTGGTGCCCATAGATTGTTTCTTTTGTTGCTGAAGGACACACCATTGTGTAGTTGGACAACATCTTGTTTAATCTATTCATTATTTAAAGGAAACACTTCCTGTTTCCGGGAATTATGAATAAATGTTCATGTCTAGGTTTTGATGTGAGATTAAGTTTTCATTTTTCTTGAAATAAATATGTAAAACTGAAGAGATAGCAAGGTATGTTTATCTTAAGAAACTTAGGGTGGGAAGAGAGGTAGCTAAGTGTACTTGCTGCAGGAAATCCAAAAAATCACCAGAGCCTACTACAAAAGCCTAACTCAACAAAGATGGAAAATCTGGATGAAATGGATAGTTTTCTAGACATATACCAGGTACCAAAGTTAAAAGAGGATCAGATAAACCATCAAAACAGTTCCATAATCCCTAAGGAAATAGAAGCAGTCATTAATAGTCTCCCAACCAAAAAAAAGCCCAGGACCAGATGGGTTTAGTGCAGATTTTTGTCAGACCGACAAAGCAAACCTAATACCAATACTCTTCAAACTATTCCACAAAATAGAAACAGAAGGAACACTACTCAATTCGTTCCATGAAGCCACAATTATGATTATACCTAAGCTACCCAAAGACCCAACAAAGGAGAACTTTAGACCAATTTCACTTACAAATACTGATGTAAACATTCTCAATAAAATTCTCACAAAGTGAATCCAAGAACACATCAAATGATCATCCATCATGATCAAGTAGGTGTCATCCCAGGGGTGCAGGAATGGTTTAATATATGGAAATCCATCAACATAATCCACTCTATAAACAAACTCAAATTAAAAAAAACCACATGATCATTTCATTAGATGCTGAGAAAGCATTTGACAGAATTCAACACTCCTTCATGGTAAAAGTCTTGGAAAGATCAAGAATTCAAGGTCCATAACTAAACATAGTAAAAGCAATATAGAGCAAACCAATAGCCAACATCAAACTAAATGGGGAGAAACTCAAGTAATCCCACTGAAATCAGGGACTAGATAAGGCTGCCCTTATCTCCCTACCTATTCAATATAGTACTCAAAGTCACAGCCAGAACGATTAGATAACAAAAAGAGGTCAAAGGGATACAAATTGGAAAGGAAGAAGTCAAAATATCACTACTTGCACATGATATGATAGTATGCTTAAGTGACCCCCAAAAATTCCACCACAGAATTCCCTCAGCTGATAAACAACTTCAGCAAAGTGTATGAATATAAAATTAACTCAAACAAATCAGTAGCTTTCCTCTACTCAAAGGATAAACAGGTTGAGAAAGAAATTAGGGAAGCAACACCCTTCCTAATAGTCACAAATAATATTACATACCTTGGTGTGACTCTAACCAAGCAAGTGAAAGATCTGTATGACAAGAACTTCAAATCTCTGAAGAAAGAAATGGAAGAAGATCTCAGAAGATGGAAAGATCTCCCATGCTCATGGATTGGCAGATTAATATAGTAAAAATGGCCATCTTGCCAAAAGCAATCTACAGATTCAATGCAATCCCCATCAAAATTCTAACTCAATCCTTCATAGAGTTAGAAAGAGCAATTTGCAAATTCATCTCGAATAACAAAAAAACCAGGATAGCAAAAATTATTCTCAACAATAAAAGAACTTCTGGTGGAATTACCATCCCTGACCTCAAGCAGTACTACAGAGCACTAATGATAAAAACTGCATGGTATTGGTACAGAGACAGGCAGGTAGATCAATGGAACAGAATTGAAGACCAGAAATGAGCCCACATAGCTATGATCACTTGATCTTTGACAAAGGAGCTAAAACCATCAAGTGGAAAAAGACAGGATTTTCAACAAGTGGTGCTGGTTCAACTGGAAGTCAGCATGTAGAAGAATTCAAATTGATCCATTCTTATCTCTCTGTACAAAGTTCAAGTACAAATGGATCAAGGACCTCCACATAAAGCAAGATAAACTGAAACTAATAGAGGAGAAAATGGAGAAGAGCCTCAAACATGTGGCTACAGGGAAAAATTTCCTGAGCAGAACATCAATGGCTTATGCTCTAAGATCAACAATCAGAAAATGGAACCTCATAAAATTGCAAAGTTTCTGTAAGGCAAAGGACACTGTCAATAGGACAAAATGGCAACCAACAGGTTGGGAAAAGATCTTTACCAACCCTAAATCCAACAGAGGGCTAATATCCAATATATACAAAAAGTTCAAGAAGTTAGACTCCAGAGAACCAAATAACCCTATTAAAATGGGGTACAGAGCTAAACAATGAATTCTCAACTGAGCAATACTGAATGGCTGAGAAGCACCTAAAGAAATATTCAACATCCTTAGTTGACAGGAAAATGCAAATAAAAACGACCTTGAGATTCTACCCCACACCAGTTAGAATGGCTAAGATCAAAAACTCAAGTGACAGCAGAAGCTGACAAGGATGTGGAGAAAGAGGAACACTCTTCTATTGGAATTGCAAGCTGGTACAACCACTGTTGTGGAAATCAGTTTGGCATTTCCTCAGAAAATTTGATGTAGTTCTACCTGAGGACCCAGCGATACCACTCCTGGGCATATACCCAAAAGATGCTCCAACATATAACAAAGACACATGCTAGACTATGTTCATAACAGCCTTATTTATAATAGCCAGAAGCTGGAATTCAGATGTCCCTCAAGAGAGGAGTAGATACAGAAAATGTGGTACATTTACATAATGGAGTACTATGTAGCTATTAAAAACAATGACTTAGGCAAATGAATGGAATTAGAAAATATCATCCTGAGTGAGGTAACCCAGTCATAAAAGAACACACATGGTATGTACTCACTGATAAGTGGATATTGGATATTGTGTATAAAAGCTTGGAATACCCAAGATACAATTCACAGACCAAAGATCAAGAAGAAGGAAGACCAAAGTGTGGATGCTTCAGTCCTTCTTAGAATAGGGAATGAAATACTCATGGGAGGAAATATGGAGCAAAGTGTGGAACAGAGACTAAAGGAAAGGCCATCCAGAGACTGCTCCACTGGGGATCCATCCCATATATAGACATCAAACCCAGATATTATTATGGGTGCTGAGAACTGCTTGCTGACAGGAGCCTGATATAGCTGTCTCCTGAGAGGATCTGCCATGGCCTGACAAATACAGAGGTTGATGCTTGCAGCCAACCTTGGACTGAGCACAAGGTCCCCAATGGAGGAGGTAGAGAAAGGACTGAAGGATCTGAAGGAGTTTGCAACCCATAGGAAGAACAGCAATATCAACCAGTCAGAACCCCGAGAACTCCCAGAAACTAAACCACCAACCAAAGAGTACACATGAAGGGACTCATGACTCCAGCTGCATATGTAGCAGAGGATGGCCTTGTTGGACATGAATAGGAGGAGAGGCCCTTCGTCCTGTAAAGGCTTGATGCCCCACTGTTGGGGAATGCCAGGACAGGGAGGTAGGAGTGGCTGGGTGGGTGGGTGAGCACCCTCATAGAAGCAAGGGGAGGGAGGATGGAATAAGGGATTTCTGGAGGAGAACTGGGAAAAGGAATAACATTTGAAATGTAAGTAAATAAAATATCTAATAAATAAATAAATAAATAAATAAATAAATAAATAAATAAATAAATAAATAAGAAAGACTTGCTGCTCTAGCAGAGGACCAAGATTTAATTTCCAGCATCCACATGATGGCTTAACACAATCTGTAACTCCTGTCTCAGGGTATCTGTTACTCTTTTCTGGCCTCTTTGGACACAGGTTCTCACATGGTACACAGCAACACATTTAGGCAAAACACTCATCCACATAAAGAAAAATTAATTTACTTAAAAACAAAAAGAAACTTAGGGTGTCTGTGAATTTGTATTTCTACCATCAGCAAATTGGAATTCTCATGGTTTATACCTTGCTGTGGCCTGTATCTTCCCATGGCTGATACCTTTCCACAGTCTCATATCTTCACAAAGAGAAGTTCTTTTATATTTAAAAAGAATTATTTATTTTTTTTTTAAAAAGAACCTTTGCCAGGGATGGATTTTGAAATTTTATCAAATATTTCTCTACATCTATTGATATGATGGTTGTTCTTTCTCCTTTAGTCTATTAATCCTATGAATAATGCTTAATTTTACATGTTGAACCAGGCTTGAACTCGTAGGTGATGCTATTTATTTCATAATGCTGTAATCTTCCTGGCAAGAGCAAAGATATTCTAATGAGATGATAGTGCTCTTTCTATTGTCTATTAGAATATTAATGTAATGGGCCTCAAGGGATTGGAATTTCCCCAGGAATCTCATGTTGGAGACTGAGAAAAGCTCAAGTCCAGTGACAGCAAGAAGGAATACTTGCCCCTTTGTGAAATCTCTCTGATCCTGGCAACTTACCACCTTGCCAGGCAGACTGGCTCTAAGACAATGGTAGATTTTGAAGATAGAGGCCACTGGGATGTTTTTCTTCCAAAAGTAGCCAAATTGATTGTACTATGTAATTTTAATTTTCAACGCCTACTTTTATTGATGGTTCTTAAATGATTTAACCTCCCTTCTACTCCACCACTCACCAGAAATAGTGCAGAAGAAAGGATTTGGGGAGGTAGACCTGTTTAGAAATGGTTCTTTGGAGCAACTCCTAACAGGAAATCAGCAGTTCTGTTCACAGGTACGCAGTGGCAGTTTGATCTACTGGTGAGCATTTTATGAATATACTGGCAGTCCAATTCAGTAGTGTCTGGATAGCAGCAGTGGTGGCACAACCTAGCAGCCAGCCAGGCCTCAACCAAATCAGCACAAGTCAGCAGGAGGGACCATGATCACCAGGATCACGAGGAAAGCCAGGAGAAGTTCTCAGCTGTGCCTCTCAACCAAGCGCTACATAGCTAGCTCTACCAGCAAGCCCAGCTCATCTCTGTCACTGTCCATTGAGTCCTATTTATACTCACTCCAAATATCACATGTCCTTCACGGGTCTTGCCTCATCACTGGTCTTGCCTCAGCACATGAGTCTGACTGAGAAAAACTCCATGTGAGTCTGTCTCAGCTGACATCGCTCTGCAAATCATCTCAAGTCCTCAGAATTGGCAGGGAGCTGCAGCATACTATCAGTGTTTTGGTGTGTTTCTCTCTATGGAGCCCCAACAAATGGAGTTCAACTCTGCAATGCAAGGTAGACCAATACATGTGTGTTGTTAGGGAAGAATCCTTCATCGCGTGTCCTTTTATGTGCTTGTTTTAGCAGAACATCCTTCTACCTGTGTCTGCTTCAGTGAAAACATGGCTTCATGTGTTTGCCTCAACAAAACACCATCTAACACAACTGGCTTTACAAAGAATTCTTAAGTTTCCAATTCAGTTCAGTATTAGCCAAGGTTCTCTAGAGGAACAGAACTGGTGAAATGATGAAATGAACCCTTCCTTCTAATCTCTCTCTCTCTCTCTCTCTCTCTCTCTCTATATATATATATATATATATATATATATATATATACACACACACTGTGTGTGTGTATGTGTATGTATGTACATATACATATATACATACATGATTTATTAGAGTGGCCTACAGTCTCTGGTCCAGCTAGTTCTACAGTGGTTGTCTACCAATGGAAAGTCCAAAAAATCAGTCATTGTAAAGTCCATGAGGTTAGATTTTCAGCTAGTCTTCAGTATACTCCAGGATTCCCAAAGAAGTGGGTTCTAATGCTAGCAAAGGTGTGACCTTGCCAGTATAACCTAAGGCAAGCAGGCAAAGAGCAAAACCTCCCCCCCCCCATGTTTTCTATTTTGGCTGCTACCAGAAGGGATGGCCCAGATTAAAGGTGGATTGTCCCACTTTAAAATATACAGACCAGAGATGGATCATTCCACTTCAAATGATTAAGTTAAAAAAAAAAAAAACAACTCCTCACAGATATAAACCCAGCCCCTTGGGTTTTAGTTAATTCCAGACATAGTCAAGTTGACAAGCAAGAACTGCCATCCCCAGATCTTTGGTTCTAGAGACATTTTGCAATGTGTGAGTTGGCTCAGCACTTCCTATATACTCTCTGCTCTCCAGTGTCTCCCTTACTCCTTGTTATTAGCCCATTTTCAGTCCTGGTAACTGAAGCTGGGGTTTAAGTAACTCATGGAAAGTACAAAAGGCAGGGTCAGAATTTGAATTCAGTCTGTTTAACTACAGAGCCCTCACAGTTAACCATGCTACACTGCAGTGAGGTAGACAGTTGCTGCGCTGGTTTCTATCACACATGCCCTACCCCTGTCATTTTCTGAAACTGTACTTCAGGAGCTAGGGTGTAGCAGTCAATTATGAGCTGTTTTTAAAAAATAACTAAGGGTTTATTTTCTTCTAAATCTGAAGCGCATGGTTATTCTGTACTCACAGCATTATTGGTTTCCCATTTGCCCTCTTCAGGGCAAATTGGGATTATTGTTGCAATAATCCAATGCTGGGCTAGGTTAGCTACTGTACTATGTTAAAACATTACCCATTGTCATGTGGGTTATGACAAGGAAGGTTTGAGAACTTCTCCTCCAGTCACAGATGTCTGTGAGGGCGTGATTCAAAGTGGGTCCTTTTCTTTAACTAAAATGTAAGTGTATTTATAAATAAGTGCAGTGGAGATTGTGAAGTAAGTTCTTTTCTGAAAGAGAGATTGACGTGTTGGTATTCTCAAGGTAGATGTGCTTAATCCTTATTGTTGCTGGATGAATGGGACAATTAAATATTTTCCAGCAGTCAGTGTGTGCCTGGGAGCTGTTTGATGTACATAGAAAATCCTAAAGACCCAGAACACAAAATTCCTCTTCTGCACAGGCAGGATGACTGAAGGCAGGGAAGCGTTTAGCTGCAGGACAATCTCTTACTGCTAGAGATGTGTGATATAGAAAGAGATGCTCTTAAAGTGAAGGGTTTGTCTTATAGCATGAGAACATGAGTTCAAAACTTTTAGACACAAACTTGTAGTCCCAGCACTGAAGAGGCAGGTACAGGAGAATCCCTGGGGTTCACTGTCTAGCTAATCTAGCTTAATTGGTGAGCTAAAGGCTCACAAAACACAGTGGCTTAAATGTGGGGACAGCATTTCTGAGGACACTTGTTTGCCTTCTGACTTTCACACTCATCTGTTCAGGAGTGTATGCACATGTACATACATAGATACACACACACACACACACACACACACACACACAGAGAGAGAGAGAGAGAGAGAGAGAGAGAGAGAGAGAGAGAGAGAATGTGTCTTCAGACTATTTCAAGTCTTGAGGGACACTTTCAGGGGAACTGATGAGTTTGAACTATTTCAAAATTGATCCAATGCCTTATGTGCCCTTTCTACCTCTATTCCTTCATAGTCCATAGTGAATTGTTCAGTGCCTACATAATGTGGCAGTGCCACAGACTAAATATGTGTGCATCAGCTGCCTTTCCCCTGGCAATGTCTGTTCTGTGTCCAAACTTTCACTTTTACAATGACACTAGTCATTTTAATATAAAATAAAATAAAATATTTTTTATGTACTATGAAATTAGGGGCCTTCCTAGTCTAGTCTGATCTCATCTATACACACATTCCAGGGTATTGATAGGAATTTGAAATCTTAAGAGACTCCCTTCCCTCCAAAGGCTTTGGGGTGTCAGTGCCTAGATGTGTAAATGTCACTTTTATTTCCTCAAAAAATGGGACGACATGAGAGCTGTACCCAAGCTCTGTGATTTTGTGGCTTGGGCTGAGTTTCTTTGTCTAACTATCCTTAGGCCTTGGATTGAAAGCTTCTGACCAAGCCAGCTCAGTCAACCAAACAGGTTCTCAAGGGAGGGAGTAAGGATTGAAAGAAAATGACAATTAGATAACATTATAACATGACTCCAGCCAGTGCTGAGGGTGAATCAGGTTTATTTTTTCCCAGTCTGTTTTTATACCATTCTAATTACATGAAAAGAATAAGGTTAGTTCTAGGTCAAGGAACAAACAAGGCAATAAACAAAAATAGTCAAGGAACAAATAAGGTAATAAACAAAGTCCTGTGGTATCTAAGGACTTATCAAGATGATCAAGATCTTGAGCCTACCTCTTGTCCTATCCCAATGTCAAATTCTTGCCAAATTTCTGGAAGCTGCACCAAGAGAGCTCTTCACAAGCATCTAATCTTCCAAACTGACTGATTCAACCTAGAATCTCTTGTCTTCTGACTGAATTGTTCTGCTTGGCCTCATACTAACTCTGGCAATATATTTTAATCTTCTTCTGGCTTCTCATTCTTTGGCTCATTCTGCCTTCACCTGTGTCTAGCTTATTCTCTCTGCAAAACATCCTGGTAAAATACACACCACCCCATTCTCCCTCTCTCTCTCTCTCTCTCTCTCTCTCTCTCTCTCCTTCCCTGTGCTGTTTTCATGTAAGTTGGGTGTATCCTATCTCTGATTCAATCTGTTAAATATTTCTGTGATTTATCATTTTGTCTGCCCCTCAATTAGACATTACTTTCAAACATGGATGTTTCCTTCTACAAACTAACCTTACCTTCATTGTTGGGGATTAAAGGTGTGTAGTAAGAGTGTTTCATATTCTGTCAGATCAAATTTTAATTTGTATCTGCATTCTATCCAAATAATATAGACCTAGAAGGTCATTGGATGTGATCCCTTGCCAGAGCAGCCATGTTGCTGGAATAGAGCACTGTGAATACAGCAAGCTCAGGAGATGCAGGACCTGCTTATTACATACTTGGCCGGAAACACTCTTAACAAGGTTGTGAGCTGCTCACCAAGCACTGACACACACCGGCTTCACCTGGAGCACGGCTTCTCTCAGAGACTCTGGTTCTTGTAGACAGGTTTGGAACAGAACAATTTACACTTGCTATTGGCTACTGAATTGCATTTCTAGTCAGAAGGATCTGGAAAGCACATTTCTCAATCTGGAAATCATCAGGGAGTTTTCATGAAGACAGATGCTGCCCACCCCTCAGGATAACTACAGGAACTTTGCTTAGAGAGGTATGAGGACCCACATGCTTTGGTTTTGGTTTTGGTTTTTTAATCAAACTTGACAAATGAGTCTCATTCACATTTCTGGGACTATGGGGCTGCTGCTGTAGATTCTTGGTGTAGACTGTCCCTAAAGGTTTTATATAAAAATCCCTTATACTAAGACTTTAGCATTTGATATTAATCTGGAAGAACAGGAGGAGACCATATCTGGGATGGGGGAGATGTCTCTAATGTCCCCCAAGAACCTTTTAGACAAAGAAGAAACCTGGGGGTATAGGCAATAACAATCACAGAACATGAGGGAAGCCTGGACAGGATGTCTCCCTAAGAAAGGGATGGTTGAAGACAATTGTACCTCAAAGCCAGTCATTGTTAAAAAGATTCTATTCTGAATGTAAAGACTGGAAAAAAATCAGCTGCCAAATAACCCATTTCCAAGGAGAAGGAATAGGTGAGGTCAGGCATCTGGAACAGAATTCCTTCCCACTCTAAGGCAGTGGTGGAAGGTCAGCAGGCCAGTAGTCTCTAGCTACACACTGGGGTCATCTGGCTCATATAAAATAGGACTGACCTGTGGTACACTGTGAATATTCCCAGCTAATGTGGGTGTACAGCTAGACCTCTGGGTTCCTCAGATCTCTTGGTAAAACAGATACCGTCTTGCTGAGACTGCAGTATAGGATAATGCTTCAAGTTTAGATCAGACAGCTCACCCTATTCAGGGGTATTGGATTCAGTTTAGATAGAATATGTTTTTAGGATGTAGTGTATGTGTGTGCATAAGACTACATGCTACATGTATGTAGGTACTTGCAGAGACCAGAAGAGAGCTTGGGATTCCCTGGCACTAGAGCTATACACAATTTAATCAACCTGATGTGCATAGTGGGATCTGAATCCTGGTCCTCTGAGAGGAATGAGCTTAACTACTGAGCCACCTTTCTGGCCCCAGATGGAGCTGTTTCATGAACAGAACTTTACAACAGTCAGTGCCCTAGAAGGCGGCTAACTTAGGCACAGGACATTATGACTTGGTACCAAACCTGTCATTCACATTTGTAGGTGATGGAGCGCATGCAGTAAGGAACAGAAGCTTGGAGTTAAAGGCCAAACTGGAGTGGAAGACTGTGAGTGCTGGAAGTAAGGGCCCAGCTGTAGACCCTCGTGGAAGGCTGGGGACATGAATCCAGGGAAATTGTCTGTACTGCAATTTACATCTATGCCTTCTGTCCCTTAATGTCAGGTCTTGGTTCAAGGCTCCTAGAATGTCTGCTAGGACCATTATCACACTAGACTTCATATCAAGCAAAGATAGCAGTGGACAATCACGTGTGGCCATGAAGATGATCTGCAGATTGAGTGGAGGTCCAGAGTCAGGTGACAGTGAAAGCCATTCAAGGGGATGGGATTAGACCTGTGACAGCTCCCACATGCAATCAAACAAAGGCTTGATCCAATGTCATTTGGGTATTAAAGGAAATAGGGCTGGTGATATTTGAAATATCAGAATTTTACAAACTCTAAGGGGCAAGCTATGTTGCTGGTGAGGCTCTCTGGATGGTATAATAAGAAAGAAATTGTGACAAAGAAAATTAGAAATACCTCTTTCTCTGTTCTCCTCACTTTCAATCAATATGTGGTGGCCATTAAGCTCCTCTAGCCAGGTACAAGGTAGAATTGCTTTCACTACCTCTGAGCCTTGGTACCACCATGTGACTCATTTCCTCTAGTGAAACGTGTGCAGAACTCAAATGTGCCTTTACCAGGAGGATTTTCACAGCCAATGTGATGTTTGCTGAGTTTTCGGTTCTCTCCCAGCAGTTGCTTTGGGTCCTGGCTTGCTTTTCAGGTGTAATGATAAACACTGTGATCTGAGGCACCTTAGAATAGAAAAGGATGGTTTTCATCTTAAATCCATTACTGAAGAAAGTCAGGCAGGAGCAGGAACCATGGAGAAAAACTGCTTTCTGGTTTGTGTTCAGTCTCTGTTCAGCTAACTTTGTTACACAGACCAGGACTCCTTGCCTAGGGAGAGTCTGTCCTCAGTGGGAGGGGCCTACCTACGTCAGTCAGCAATCATAGAAAAGCCCCACAGAGAATCCCATAAGCCAATCTGATCAAAGCAATCTATCAGTTGAGATTCCCTAGGATAACCCTAGGCTGTGCTGATAGCTGAAGCTAATTAGGAGACTGTCCTACACAGGGACTGCTGCTGTAGGTCTGTAATAGGATCCCTGAGCAAAGCTCTCAGCCTTTCTTGATGGATATGTGGCATAAATGAGAAGAAAATGCTTTATTTATTCTGTTGACATTTGTGCCTTCTTACTGTAGCGAAAGCTAACTCACCTGAGCTAATGTACATGAGGGAGAAACTGGCCTACTGGAATCCTAAGAGAGAGTTGAGTGCACCCAAAGCTCCCCTGTCATCGACACAGCTGGACTACAGGAACTCAGGAGACACGCTGGGGCCACATTGAGCTTTGCCTTTTCTTGTTGAAGATAGAGTGACTGGCCCACACCCTAGCTGGTTTCAGAGACATGTTTCCCCTTGGGCTTCCTTTTGCTCAATGTAATGTCTTAGTGTGGGCTTCTAGAATAGGCTCTCATAGACTGCTCTAAATGACAAAAGATTAAGTACAGGGTCAAGGTGCTGTCTGATTTGGTTCTTGGAAAAGGGCTCTTTTCTGGCCTTTTAGCTGTATCTTCTCAAAGGGAGAGTGGGAGGGAAATGGGAGGGAGAGAAGGGGATCAAATTCTCTGGGCTTCTCTTATGAGGTAGTAAGTACCATCTTCCTGAGGGTTCCACCATCATGGCTCAGAGGCCTTGTGTTTAAATATCACCAGACTTATTAGTTACTCCCTTTAACACTGCATCACTGAATTATGGCTCACAGTTTCAGAGGGTCCTGCCCCCCATAGGTGGGGAAGAGTAGAAATGACTGTAGCAGGGGGAGTGTGTGGAGAAGCTGCTCCTATGATCATAAGACCAGGAAGCAGAAGGCTCAGGCTATGGCCAAACAAGGGTATCACCTTCAAGGTGTCCGATTATCTCCCCAACCAGGCAGGCCTCATGTTGAAGAGGTCCCGCACTCCCCTTAAGTAACACCAGCAGCAGCTGAGGACAACACATGGGCTGTGGGGGACATTTCATTACTGAAAATGTAAAATGGTTTCAATACGTGAATTCTGAGGAGAAATGACGTTAGCTCCTAGAGGTGGGAAATTGAAGATTTTGTGTTTTCTTTCTGGATATGTGAAATCCAATGGGAGGGAAAGATCTGGCAAATAAACAAATCCAGCCAATCCCGATGTTAGTAAGGAGAGAGATAGTCTCCATTCAGCCTGGGTTGTTGGTGGGATGTTGGATTTCATAGCGAAGATAGTGGTTTAAAATCTTTCCCATTGATACTACAGCCTGCTCTACACTAGTCTAGGGACCTCTAGTCACCAGTGTTCTCTTTAGAGTGTTAAAGACAGACACCAAGGAAGAACAAAGTAGTGTGGGTGACCACTGTGCGGGCGAAGTGGGATTTAGAGTAACCCAGCCAACAAGCACAGAGTTGGAACCCAGCTCTTTAAGGTCTAGAAATTCCCGAATCTCTGAGAGAACCAGAGTCCTAATTAGTGACTGGACATAGGATGCTTGAAGTATGAGAACTTAGGCACCATTTCTAACAGTGCAGATGACAAAATAAAGAGATGTATCATTAAAGTATCCCTGCCAATCCATACATTTCAAATACATGTAATTTCCTTTTTTGCTAATGAAAGCCCATTTCTAACATTCATTCTGCTAATGATCAAGACTCTGTTTCATAATTGGGCCAATTTATGATATCCACTTAGCTAATTAACAGGGTAGGACATTTATTGTGACATGGATTATTAAGTAAGGTCTAGCTTCTCCCCTGGAAGGAGTTCTGGGATTTTGTGAGCTGGCCACATCAGAAATGAAAGATCTTTTTTCAGGCAGTTGGAAATTTGTGTGTGGAGAGCCATGCCGTGAGCAATCGCCATTATAAGATGGCACTGGCTTCTGCTGTGCCTAACTAGTAAACAAGCCTTGTGCGCAAGCGCAAGAGTGAACTCACGCCTAGTCCCTGCCCATCTCGGGACATAGTAATGAGGTGATGGGCGAGCAACAAATCAGGAGCTGACATGCCACATCAGGTGCTGCAACGCCGCCACGCTGAGGGCTATATAAGCAGCACCATTTTCCGGGGTCTGGGTCTTCCCTCCTTAAGAAGCAATAAAGCTTGCTGCAGAAGAATCTGGTTGTCCGAGTGTGATATTTGTGAAGTTAAAACTTACAGCTAGTTAGCTAATCATAACACTATCTTCTGTGTGTTGATGGATATTTTAAAGTGACATCTTAAGTAATAATGGTACCCATCCTGGAATACTTTATTATTGAGTGAACTTTGGGGAACAGTTTTCTTCCTTCCTGATTTCTTTCTGGAAATTGCTCCTCACCTCCAATGAAATGATATCCATGGAAATCAGTATTTGGAAGCTGACCCCCTTAGACACAGAGTATCATCCTGGGGGTGGTCATGACCCAGGCATGACCAGTTACCCTCTTCTCACATGGACCTGGGGACTGGGCTCAGAGGAGGGTTGGTGACTTACTGGGCACCTGATCCCAGTTCCCTGGGCTCCCAGTTTAGGAATGGAGGAGTAGGAGTTGTCAGTCTGGAGGGAAATGGAAGAACAGTGCACAGACAAAATCAGAGGAGAAACATGGAGAAGGGGGCACCCTCATTCCTCAACAGACTTTGACACCTAGTCTCAGTGGCCATGAAAACACTCCATTTCCAGAGATTTCTTGCTTTGGGGAGTAAAAGGGGACAATAGCTCAAGCAGCTCCTTTGTATGTGATTATCTTCAGTTGTCCCACAACTGGCCAAGACAAAGACCCTGTCCTGAGGAGCCATGCAGGCTCATTCCTGTAAGACATGGGAACTCTCAGACTGTAGGAGTTGGTAGAGACTGTTGAGATGCTCTCAGAGCTCAGCACAGCTCAAGGCTTCTCTTTTCCCAGACCTGCCTCCTCTCTCCTCCCTACACAGGCGTCAGATCTACATGATGGTCCATAGGCTCCTCCTGTCGTCCCAGCTCCTTCATATCCTAGGGACACTCATTCCATTTAAACTCCTCTGCAGCTAATCCACCTTGAGTGTCAGCCTCTGGGGGACCTGAACCAAGGCAGCCTCCAGACCTCCTATGATCTCTAAATATATTGCTCCTCTTGGTTTTACAAGCTGCCTCTCAAGTCTAAGAATAAAGCTTGACTGCTAATTCTTAACCCACTTGTTCTGTTATTTACAACCCAAACAACAGAGTTCCAGACACTGGGCATTTTGCTAAGCATTACAAATTTTCTGAATCTGTGAATTACTATAGGTAAGCATACATATTTTTTGCCATATTCTGGAGGAGGGATACATTTCAGAGGTTGAGTGGTGTAGGCATAAACTTTTTGCAACCTACTTTTAATAAGGGTTCAACCTCTCCTCTTGCTCACAAGCCAGCAGAGGTAGTGAAAGAGAAAAGTTATTAGGATATGGGGAAAGTGAACCTATTCAACAATAGTTCCTTGGGGGCAAGCTTGATCTTCGTGGGCAGCAGTTCAGTCCCATAGCAAACACCAAATACAATGTAACAGCTGCAGACCAGTCCTCTAGGCAGGCACCAGGCATGAACTAGCAGCCACAGTCCAGTTCTTCCAGCAAGCAGATACCAGGAAGCTGTAGTTCAAACTTGAAGAAACCACCACCAGGCTTGCCAACCAGCCTGAGGCAAGGCCACAGAAGCAGCAAGCTATCACAGGAACCTCACAAGCAGTGCTTGGGCAAGTTTCTCTCAATGGAAGCATTACTACAAGTTGAGCTTAACAACACTATATAAGGAGAACCAATACATGACTGTCATTAGTGAAGAATAACAAGGTGGAACAAATCAAACCAAGGCTCAATGCTCCTCCCCCACTCTTTGTGAGGCTATATTCATACTCCTTCATCAAGTGTCCTTTCAAGTGTTTGCTATATTAAAACAACCCCTGCCTGTTTCAGGAAAAGTCTTTCACGTGTTTAACAAGAAATCCTTTTACCTGTGTGCCCAGTAAAACATCATTTGACATAACAAACTTTCCAAAGAACCAGAAGTTTCCACTTCAGAGTGGTTTGCCTAGAATCACAAAATGGATCCTATACAGCTTTAGGAGTAGCAATGTCAATATTTGATCCCACATTCTTTAACTTTAAAATCTGTACTCTATTGTACTACATTTTTGTTGTTGTTTAAAGATTTATTTATTTATTATATGTAAGTACGCTGTAGCTGTCTTCAGACACTCCAGAAGAGGGTGTCAGATCTCGTTCAGATGGTTCTGAGCCACCATGTGGTTGCTGGGATTTGAACTTGGGACCTTTGGAAGAGAAGTCAGTGCTCTTAACCGCTGAGCCATCTCTCCAGCCCTCTATTGTACTTCTATTGTACTTACTGCAACATACTGATCTTTTCAAATGTCAAAATTGCCCCACTTTAAATAAACATATCAACCAATAAATAAATAAACATATCCAAATAAGTCACTTATGCCATCACTCCATTTCATGGGGATATATGTTTCCTGGACCCAAATAACCCATTGCCTTTTCCTTTTTGCACCTTAATTAGCTTTATTGAAACACTTTTCAGTGACTTCATCCTGTGAACATGAAACATCCATGTGTTCCAAGGCAATCAGCTGCGTTATTACCACAAGTGAGGATAGTGGAGCTGTCCTGGATACCCTCTCCACAAATAGACTTCATTTACATTGTATCAGAAAGTGCTGTACCTTCCATGAGGATGCGCTTGGCGACTGTGCAGAGGGAACTGCAGGCACTTAATATATTGTGACTCCTCTTCTCTTCTCTTCTCTTCTCTTCTCTTCTCTTCTCTTCTCTTCTCTTCTCTTCTCTTCTCTTCTCTTCTCTTCTCTTCTCTTCTCTTCTCTTCTCTTCTCTTCTCTTCTCTTCTCTCCTCTCCTCTCCTCTCCTCTCCTCTCCTCTCCTCTCCTCTCCTCTCCTCTCCTCTCCTCTCCTCTCCTCTCCTCTCCTCTCCTCTCCTCTCCTCCCCTCCCCTCCCCTCCCCTCCCCTCCCCTCCCCTCCCCTCCCCTCCCCTCCCCTCCCCTCCCCTCCCCTCCCCTCCCCTCCCCTCCCCTTCCCTTCCCTTTCTTTCTCTTTTCCTTCCTTCCTTCCTTCCTTCCTTCCTTCCTTCCTTCCTTCCTTCCTTCCTTCCTTCCTTCCTTCCTTCCTTTTCTGAGTCAGGAAGAGAGGTTGTAGCTCTCTCTAAGTTTTAAACGAGATGAAGCAAATGTAACTCCAGTGACGTTTTATAGATACTTGATAAATGCCACTGAAGCAAGTGTTTCACTGCCTTTAAACCATGCAAATTCTGTGATATAATGTATGAGGCCCAGTCTTGGGAAGAGCACAGGAGGAATACAACTATGGTAACAAAAAGCAGGCAACCTAATGGGCTCCCTTTCTTGGGAGAACTAACCCATGCCAAATGTGTTGCTTAACTAGAATTTATATCTTTCCTCTGCACTCCCCTTAGAGCACTGCCAAGATCAAGGTGATGGGTAGGCAAGCAATAGACCTACCAAGGACTAGCACTCTGGTGCTTTTTGTATCCATAGTTTTCCTTAGGATCTGGCCAGACCCTGCTGAGACAGCATGCTTTCTTAGTGGCCTTCTCTGACTCAACCTGCTGGTTGCTTCCAGTTTTGAGAGCCCTCCTCTGGGAAATCACATCTACAGGAATCTTCATCCCAGATTTTGTTCCTAGGAAACCTAATCTAAAGCAATGGCATTTAGGAGTTTTCGTTTGACAGGGCTGAGATGAAGATTAACATCTTGGACATGTTCTTGGAGTGGTAGAGAACAAGTTTGTGAACACTTAAGTTCTTAAGGAAAAAGGGAACAAGAATAATGAAAGAAGGCAGTAGAGAAATGAAGGAAAACAAACAAAAATACATCTAACCAGGGAGACTGCTCAGTGGGCGGTCAGGAGCCCAGGATAGATGGATTCCAGTGTTGTTTCTCCCTGTCTCCTGATGGTAGGGGAGGAGGTATTTTGAGTCTGTTGCAACAAATACTCTTCTTGGACCTTGAGTCCTCCCCTTTCCATACTTCCTGATTTGGTTTTATTTTTAAACATGAAAAAGATTGCCCTAAACTTACTTCCAGTCAGATTCAGTGGGGCCTTCAGTTACTCACAGAGATTTTGCATTCCTTCAGCTCACAGCTGGCATTGCTCATTCTTCCTCGGGACAATTAGAGTGCCGGTGCCTCTGTAGAGCGAGGCTTCTGTAGATGATTTACCATGCAGCTGAAGGAGGGTCTAGAATTAGTCACTTCCTTTTCTCAGAACACGCAGAACTACCACCTAAGAAGGACATGTCTGGGACTCAGGGTGACATGAGGTTCTTTAGGTAGCAGTAGAGTGGCTCAAAGTGAGTTTTTTTGATCAGTTTTACCTTTGAATGCCTGAATGACAACATAAGATGACACTTTTAGAGCTTTTAGTGCAAGACTGTTATGAAGTCATCCACGATGGTGGACCTCTCAGGATTGATTTCACAACCTGACCGTCTGTTCTCCATTCACTATCAACTTACTGGTATTTCAATATCTATAGAGCAGCCTCTATTTTAGAGAATGACCTATATCATCCCTCTTTGATCTTGAACTTAGCTGCCCAAGTCTATAGGACCCACCTCTAATCATTGATTTCAGCAACTTATAGCTGGCCTACTCATTCATGCAGACATAGTTCTTGCTTCTCAGCTTACCTTCATTTGGATAAGAAATGTTCTTCCAATGGACTGGAGCTAAGAGTTACATGGACTCCTTGAATCTGTACTTATCTTCCCATCTGCTGAATAGAAGGAAACTCAGCTTGCTTCTGCTTTCAAGGATAGGCACTCTGGGGCTTTGGAAGAACACATACCCTGGCCCTTTTTACCTCCTTTGCATCAGAGGCAGGGCCTATTCTAAGTGATGTGTATGTTTTAAACGTGTTTTTAGTGTTAAATTAGTTGGATCCTTGTAATCATTAGTTCCATTAGAGTGGGGACTCACACTCTGCCACTGTTTCACTAGACACACTTAATATTCTACATCTTTACAGACCAAGTGCATCAACTGATAAAAGATGAATAGAAAATTTATTGCAAGCAATTGGAGAGATAGCTGGGCATGTACTTCTCTTACAGAGAATTTAAGTTCAACTGCAGGTAAATTCTACTTCAGGGGGATCTGACATCCTCTTCTGACCTCCACAGGAACAGGCACTCATGCCATGCCCATATAAGCCCACCCCACAAATATATATAGTTAAGAATAGCATTGCTTTAAAAAAAGAAAGATCAACTTCTTTGTATTCTGTAGTCCTTAGAAGTTTAGGGTAAGTGTGGGGGCAGATGGGAGATAGTTTTGGTTTCTATTTGATGCTGCACTTAAAACTCCACTCAACGTTCTAACCTTCGAGTTTCTGTACATTTTCTACCTCATGAGCTATACCAGAGCACTCCTCCCTACTGATTCTGGTACCCTGCCACACACAGTGTGTGGATGTGAAGATCCTGATCCCAGACAGCTTTTGCTGGAGCTCATTCACGACACCTGAGAGAGAGAGGCAATCACGGAATCCCAGACAAAAGAAACCTGAAAAGAAATCTGTGTTTATGCATTTTAAATAATAATAAAAAACCCTGTCCTACTATATGGCTAGAATTTTCTCTCCCTGGTCATTTTGTTGGAAGCAAAAGGCTAGACTCCACTGGGAATCCCATTTAGCAGCCGTGGCTTCAGACATGGCCTTTGTTTAGTTAAGACTTGGAGTCTGCTTCTTTTGCATAGACAACACTACCAGTGGAGATTTCCTGAGGATGCATGGGGCTCCAAACACACATCATCTACCAAGTGGTGGATATTAACATTTAAAACTTCAAAGGTCAGTCATAACATATATCCACTGGGACAGGACCTTTACACTGAGTAGATCAAAGTTTTCAGAATGTTCACCAAGACTTCCTGTAAGGAAGAGTATAATGAGATGAATAGACCGTGGGATTAATGCCCAAGGATGTTTTATTTGCATTTAGTAGGGTTATAAGAAACAAAACGATATTGTTCATTTTTATTTCTTATATCTCTTTGAGATAGAGGTGGGAAAGGGGAGAGGCATCGGTATTAAGGGTGGGAAATAAGGCTTATTTATCTCTAGGTATTGTTAATTTGTGTTTGTGAATTATTAGTACAATAAACACTGATTTCATTCAGAGCTAAGTGGGGCCATTTATGTTTGAATGAGAAGCACACGCACTTGCTCATGTAAAGCGCCATTGTAAATGAAAAAAAAATCAGCTTCTATTGTTCCAGCAACCACATATTAACCAAAGGCCGCAAATGAAGCTTCTGAGACTCTGGAGCACAAATCTGGAATGCTAATGTGCCAGGGTTTGTGTGCTGTCTCTTTAGGTGGGTTGGGGCTTCACAGAGGTGAACAGGCTCAGGGATAATGCTGTGGCTGCTAAATGATCCTGCCCTGGCGAGGCACCAGACACAGCCAAGTCTTAGATCTCTTCACAGGGTTAGAGAGAATGAGTGAACAGTCATGGCCAGAGCAGCTGCAGTCATGTTTGAGAGTCTGGCTTTAGGTTTGAGAAGCAAACAAGAAGAGTTACAATGGCCAAGCCGGCAGGTGCCTTTGGACTTCTTCACAGATTGCAGCTCTGGGGGAGTTACAGAGATGCCACAGCTCACACTGCATTCGCCTCAGCTGCAGGGGTATCCAGCCTTCTGACCCTGGGCCATGTTCTTGTGGTTTATAACTGCATGGTGTCACATTCATAGTTATTCTGGATGCCTCTGGTACATGGGCTGAAAGATGAGCATGCCTGCCTGGAGCTTTCTCTGCAAGACTGCTTTCAGACAGTGATGCCAACCTGGATGTTTTACACCCATGTATATGATGAGACTGCCACAGACAATGGAAAATTCCATTTTCTCTGGTTTTAAAGGGAATATGTGTAAATTGCTAGTTAAAAAAGTAAAAGAGACTGTGTTCTTTTCACTTCCCTCTAAGACAACCTTTGTGACTAAAGGCCACGGACACTTAGCATTGTACCTAGAAGGAAGTAGAGACAGACAGCAGCTGCAAATACTTCATATGCAATTGTTCTTTGCATTTTCATATGCAATTGTTCTTTGCATTTTCATATGCAATTGTTTTTTGCATTTTCCTAGTTATATGCAAGACAGTATGCGATGACTAAATAGTTAACAGATATTCACCAGGAACTGTGATATGGAAAGGAGAGAAACGATCTATAAGGGAGATCAGATTTGGTTTCTTGCTATTGAGAATTTTAGTAGAATATACAGTTGGGGAAATGAGCCATGACAACATGCAGAGAGGTAACCCAGAGCAAGCCCTGTGCAGAGGAGCAGGTATTTTAATCCTGGCTGAGGTCATCTGGAAAGACTGGAGTGGCATGCAGGGATTACATTGCTAGTGGAGTAGAAGTGAAAAGAGGCTCTCCCACAGAGAAGACAGACTGTGCAAAGATCCAGAAGAGAGAGCTCACTGCTGGCTGTTTAAGGTCCTGGTGTGGACTTGTTAGCGCCAGAATAAACAGTGGCTCAGGAGACTGATGGTGTGAGGACCAGAGGGTAGGATGGGATGAGGGAGAAAAGAGGGCAAAGACAGCAGGAACAGTGAGCAAGGATGCTGCACACAACACGGATTCTGCACACAGCAGGGGTTCTGCACACAGTAAGGATGCTGCACATAGCAAGGATACTGCATGTGCTGCACACAGAAAGGCTGCTGCACACAGAAAGGATGTTGCACACAGCAGGGATTCTGCACACAGAAAGGATGCTGCACATAGGAAGGACACTGCACGTAGCAACGAGGCCAGTGGTGTAAAGAGCTTGGGAAGATGCTTTGTGTGAAGACAGGTTTTAACCTGAGGGTGAGTGACAGTCACTGACGCAAGGAAAGAGGCTCACAGTCTGACTTGTGCTGTAAGAATATTGCTCAAAAGTAATACAAAGCAAGTTGCTAAATAACAAATAATTTCACTTGATATACAAATGTAAAATCATAAAAGGAGCCTGCCTTTGAGCTGGGGATATAGCTCAGTGGTAGCACACTTTACTAGCATTCAGGAGAGCCTGACTTCAGTTCTCAGTATCCATATGTTTGCCTGTCTGTCTGTCTCCTCTTCTTCCGTGCCCTCCTGCATACCTCATTATACTTTGAATAAATAATAAACCTTAAAATTATAGATGCTTACAATAAACAACACTGATACCATGACAATTTGAACAAGAGCAAGTGGCGAGAGAGTCATTCCATGCTAAATTTTGACTTGGAAAAGCATTTGTCAGACTTAAAACTGACAGTAAGTAATATTTTTTTCAGCTTAAAGACAACAGGTAAAACATAAAACCACACTTAAATAATATAAAAATGGATCTGGGGAAAGATTAAAAAACATTTCAATCAAGAAAAGGTGAAGTGCACACAAGTGAATATGAGAAAGGATCACTTTGAAGACCTTGGTTTACATTGCCCACCTGGGTAACCCGGGACGTTTTCTCTACGTTAGGTCACTCAGTTAGCTACTCAATTCCATCTCTAACTATAATTATCTTTCTCATGTAATCTAGCGCTACTACAGGCACTGCAGTTGGAACATACCCATATTGAGCACACTTCTGGAACTATTATTCCACATTTTGACCCATCCACCTGATTCTGCCTTTTTCTATCTCTTTCAGTAAGACAATATGTTCTTGTTTGTTTTTTAAATGTTCAATCATGCATGTATAAACAAAGCCAACTGGAATTATCTTTGTCAAATAAGTAATAAGACACTCTGTATGGTCTGTGGTCTGCTCTTTTGTGTATTTAGTAATACATCCTGGTGATCTTAGGGAGAACTTCCTTGTTCTGAGTATATTTCTTTCTTTCTTTCTTTTTTTTTAATTAGGTATTTTCCTTGTTTACATTTCCAATGCTATCCTAAAAATCCCCCATACCCACCTCCCCAACCCCCTACCCACCCACTCCCACTTTGTGGCCCTGGTGTTCCCTGTACTGGGGCATATAAAGTTTGCAAGACCAAAGGGCCTCTCTTTCCAGTGATGGCCGACTAGGCCATCTTTTGATACATATGCAGCTAGAGACAAGAGCTCCGGGGTACTGGTTAGTTCATAATGTTGTTCCACCTATAGGGTTGCAGATCCCTTTAGCTCCTTGGGTACTTTCTCTAGCTCCTCCATTGGGGGCCATGTGACCCATCCAATAGCTAACTGTGAGCATCCACTTCTCTGTTTGCTAGGCCCCAGCATAACCTCACAAGAGACAGCTATATCAGGGTCCTATCAGCACAATCTTGCTAGTGTATGCATTGGTGTCAGCGTTTGGAAGCTGATTATGGGATTGATCCCTGGATATGGCAATCACTAGATGGCCCATCCTTTCGTCACAGCTCCAAATTTTGTCTCTGTAACTCCTTCCATGGGTGTTTTGTTCCCATTTCTAGGAAGGGGCAAAGTGTCCACACTTTGGTCTTCGTTCTTCTTGAGTTTCATGCGTTTAGCAAATTGTATCTTATATCTTGTGTATCCTAAGTTTCTGGGCTAATATCCACTTATCAGTGAGTACATATTGTGCGAGTTCCTTTGTGATTGGGTTACCTCACTCAGGATGATGCCCTCCAGGTCCATCCATTTGCCTAGGAATTTCATAAACTCATTCTTTTTAATAGCTGAGTAGTACTCCATTGTGTAAATGTACCACATTTTCTGTATCCATTCCTCTGTTGAGGGGCATCTGGGTTCTTTCCAGCTTCTGGCTATTATAAATAAGGCTGCTATGAACATAGTGGAGCATGTGTCCTTCTTACAGGTTGGGACATCTTCTGGATATATGCCCAGGAGAGGTATTGCGGGATCCTCCAGTAGTACTATGTCCAATTTTCTGAGGAACCGCCAGACAGATTTCCAGAGTGGTTGTACAAGCTTGCAATCCCACCAACAATGGAGGAGTGTTCCTCTTTCTCCACATCCTCGCCAGCATCTGCTGTCACCTGAGTTCTTGATCTTAGCCATTCTGACTGGTGTGAGGTGGAATCTCAGGGTTGTTTTGATTTGCATTTCCTTGATGATTAAGGATGTTGAACATTTTTTCAGGTGCTTCTCCGCCATTCGGTATTCCTCAGGTGAGAATTCTTTGTTCAGCTCTGAGCCCCATTTTTAATGGGGTTATTCGATTTTCTGGAACCCACCTTCTTGAGTTCTTTATATATATTGGATATTAGCCCCCTATCTGATTTGGGATAGGTAAAGATCCTTTCCTAATCTGTTGGTGGTCTTTTTGTTTTATTGACGGTGTCTTTTGCCTTGCAGAAGCTTTGCAATATAATGAGGTCCCATTTATCGATTCTCGATCTTACAACACAAGCCAATTTGTTGCTGTTCTATTCAGGAATTTTTCCCCTGTACCCATGTCTTCCAGGCTTTTCCCTACTTTCTCCTCTATAAGTTTCAGTGTCTCTGGTTTTATGTGGAGTTCCTTAATCCACTTAGATTTGACCTTAGTACAAGGAGATGGGAATGGATCAATTCTCATTCTTCTACATGATAACTGCCAGTTGTGCCAGCCCATTTGTTGAAAATGCTGTCTTTTTTTCCACTAGATGGTTTTAGCTCCCTTGTCAAAGATCAAGTGTCCATAGGTGTGTGGGTTCATCTCTGGGTCTTCAATTCTGTTCCATTGGTCTACTTGTCTGTCACTATACCAGTACCATGCAGTTTTTATCACAATTGCTCTGTAGTACAGCTTTAGGTCAGGCATGGTGATTCCACCAGAGGTTCTTTTATCCTTGAGAAGAGTTTTTGCTATCCTAGGTTTTTTGTTATTCCAGATGAATCTGCCGATTGCCCTTTCTAATTCGTTGAAGAATTGAGTTGGAATTTTGATGGGGATTGCATTGAATCTGTAGATTGCTTTTGGCAAGATAGCCATTTTTACTATATTGATCCTCCCAATCCATGAGCATGGGAGATCTTTCCATCTTTTGAGATCTTCCTTAATTTCTTTCTTCAGAGACTTGAAGTTCTTATGATACAGATCTTTCACTTCCTTAGTTAGAGTCACGCCAAGGTATTTTATATTATTTGTGACTATTGAGAAGGGTGTTGTTTCCCTAATTTCTTTCTCAACCTGTTTATCCTTTGTGTACAGAAAGGCCATTGACTTGTTTGAGTTAATTTTATATCCAGCTACTTCATTGAAGCTGTTTATCAGGCCTAGGAGTATTCTGGTGGAATTTTTAGGGTCACTTATATATACTATCATATCATCTGCAAAAAGTGGTATTTTGACTTCTTCCTTTCCAATTTGTATCTCCTTGATCTCCTTTTGTTATCGAATTGCTCTGGCTAGGACTTCAAGTACAATGTTGAATAGGTAGGGAGAGAGTGGACAGCCTTGTCTAGTCCCTGATTTTAGTGGGATTGCTTCCAGCTTCTCACCATTTACTTTGATGTTGGCTACTGGTTTGCTGTAGATTGCTTTAATCATGTTTAGGTATGGGCCTTGAATTCCTGATCTTTCCAAGACTTTTATCATGAATGGGTGTTGGATTTTGTCAAAGGCTTTCTCAGCATCTAACGAGATGATCATGTGGTTTTTGTTTTTGAGTTTGTTTATATACTGGATTACGTTGATGGATTTCCATATATTAAACCATCCCTGCATCCCTGGGATGAAACCTACTTGGTCAGGATGGATGATTGTTTTGATGTGTTCTTGGATTCGGTTAGCAAGAACTTTATTAAGGATTTTTGCATAGATATTCATAAGGGAAATTGGTCTGAAGTTCTCTATCTTTGTTGGGTCTTTTTGTGGTTTAGGTATCACAGTAATTGTGGCTTCATAGGATGAGTTGGGTAGAGTACCTTCTGTTTCTATCTTGTGGAATAGTTTGTGAAGAACTGGGATTAGATCTTCTTTGAAGGTCTGATAGAACTCTGCACTAAACCCATCTGGTCCTGGGCTTTTTTTGGTTGGGAGACTATTAATGACTGTTTCTATTTCTTTAGGGGATATTGGACTGTTTAGATTATTAACCTGATCTTGATTTAATTTTGGTACCTGGTATCTGTCTAGAAACTTTTCCATTTCATCCAGGTTGTCCAGTTTTGTAGAGTATAGCCTTTTGTAGAAGGATCTGATGGTGTTTTGGATTTCTTCAGGATCTGTTGTTATGTTTCCCTTTTCATTTCTGATTTTGTTAATTAGGATGCATTCCCTGTGTCCTCTAGTGAGTCTGGCTAAGGGTTTATCTATCTTGTTGATTTTCTCAAAGAACCAGTTCCTCGATTGGTTGATTCTTTGAATAGTTCTTCTTGTTTCCACTTGGTTGATTTTGCCCCTGAGTTTGATTATTTCCTGCCTTCTACTCCTCTTCGGTGAATTTGCTTCCTTTTGTTCTAGAGCTTTTAGGTGTTTTGTCAGGCTGCTAATGTGTGCTCTCTCTAGTTTCTTTTTGGAGGCACTCAGATCTATGAGTTTTCCTCTTAGAAATGCTTTCATTGTGTCCCATAAGTTTGGGTATGTTGTGGCTTCATTTTCATTAAACTCCAAAAAGTCCTTAATTTCTTTCTTTATTCCTTCCTTGACCGAGGTATCATTGAGAAGAGTGTTGTTCAGTTTCCACGTGAATGTTGGCTTTCTATTATTTATTTTGTTATTGAAGATCAGCCTTACTCCATGGTGATCTGATAGGATGCATGGGACTATTTCAATATTTTTGTATATGTTGAGGCTTGTTTTGTGACCAATTATGTGGTCAATTTTGGAGAAGGTACCATGAGGTGCTGAGAAGAAGGCATATCCTTTTGTTTTAGGATAAAATGTTCTGTAGATATCTGTTAAGTCCATTTGTTTCATCACTTCTGTTAGTTTTACTGTGTCCCTGTTTAGTTTCTGTTTCCATGATCTGTCCATTGGTGAAAGTGGTGTGTTGAAGTCTCCCACTATTATGGTGTGAGGTGCAATATGTGCTTTGAGCTTTACTAAAGTTTCTTTAATGAATGTGGCTGCCCTTTTATTTGGAGCATAGATATTCAGAATTGCGAGTTCCTCTTGGGAGATTTTACCTTTGATGAGTATGAAATGCCCCTCCTTGTCTTTTTTGATTACTTTGGGTTGGAAGTTGATTTTGTTAGATATTAGAATGGCTACTCCAGCTTGTTTCTTCACACCATTTGCTTGGAAAATTGTTTTCCAGCCTTTTACTCTGAGGTAGTGTCTGTCTTTTTCCCTGAGATGAGTTTCCTGTAGGCAGCAAAATGTTGGGTCTTGTTTGTGTAGCCAGTTTGTTAGTCTATATTTTTTTATTGGGGAGTTGAGTCCATTGATATTCAGAGATATTAAGGAAAAGTAATTGTTGCTTCCCATTATTTTTGTTGTTAAAGTTGGCATTCTGTTCTTGTGGCTGTCTTCTTTTAGGTTTGTTGAAGGATTATCTTCTTGCTTTTTCTAGGGCGTGGTTTCTGTCCTTGTACTGGTTTTTTGCTGTTATTATCCTTTGAAGGGCTGGATTCTTGGAAAGATAATGTGAGAACTTGGTTTTGTCGTGGAATACTTTGGTTTCTTCATCTATGGTAATTGAGAGTTTGGCTGGGTATAGTAGCCTGGGCTGGAATTTGTGTTCTCTTAGTGTCTCTATAACATCTGTCCAGGCTCTTCTGGCTTTCATAGTCTCTGGTGAAAAATCTGGTGTAATTCTGATAGGCTTGCCTTTATATGTTACTTGACCTTTTTTCCCTTACTGCTTTTAGTATTCTATCTTTACTTAGTGCATTTGTTGTTCTGATTATTATGTGTCAGGAGGAATTTCTTTTCTGGTCCAGTCTATTTGGGGTTCTGTAGGCTTCTTGTATGTTCATGGGCATCTCTTTCTTTAGATTTGGGAAGTTTTCTTCTATAATTTTGTTGAAGATATTTGCTGGTCCTTTGAGTTGAAAATCTTCATTCTCATCCACTCCTATTATCCGTAGGTTTGGTCTTCTCATTGTGTCCTGGATTTTCTGGATGTTTTGAGTTAGGATCTTTTTGCATTTTCCATTTTCTTTGATTGTTGTGCCGATGTTCTCTATGGAATCTTCTGCACCTGAGATTCTCTCTTCCATCTCTTGTATCCTGTTGCTGATGCTCGTGTCTATGGTTCCAGATTTCTTTCCTAGGGTTTCTATCTCCAGCGTTGCCTCACTTTGGGTTTTCTTTATTGTGTCTATTTCCCTTTTTAGGTCTAGTATTGTTTTGTTCATTTCCATCACCTGTTTGGTTGTGTTTTCCTGTTTTTCTATAAGGGCTTCTACCTGTTTGGTTGTGTTTTCCTGTTTTTCTTTAAGAACTTGTAACTCTTTAGCAGTGTTCTCCTGTATTTCTTTAAGTGAGTTATTAAAGTCCTTCTTGATGTCCTCTGCCATCATCATGAGATATGCTTTTAAATCCAGGTCTAGCTTTTTGGGTGTGTTGGGGTGCCCTGGACTGGGTGAAGTGGGAGTGTTGGGTTCTGATGATGGTGAGTGGTCCTGGTTTCTGTTAGTAAGATTCTTATGTTTACCTTTTGCCATCTGTTAATCTCTGGCGTTAGTTATTATAGTTGTCTCTGTTTAGAGATTGTTCCTCTGGTGAGTTCATTACCCTCTATGAGCAGACCTGGGAGACTAGTTCTCTCCTCTGAGTTTCAGTGGTCAGAGCAGTCTCTGCAGGCAAGCTCTCCTCTTGCAGGGAAGGTGCACAGTTATCTGGCGTTTGGACCTCCTCCTGGCCGAAGATGAAGGCCCAAAACAGGATATTTCCGAGAAGCTGTGTTGCTTTGGCCAGTCACAGAAGCCGTTGTTTCAGTAGTCCACACTCTCCCCTGTGTAGACTACTTTCTGTGGAATCCTGAAACCAAGATGTCTCCAGCAGATCCTGAGGCAAAGGCCTCCCAGGCTGGGTGGACACCTGTCCTCTGGCCAGAAAGGTGGCCGGTTGTCTGTAGCCAAAAATGGTGCCACCTCAGGAGCTCTGTGGCTCTCGCCTGTCCTAGAAGCTGCTAGCCTCTGTAGTCCACACTCTCACCTGCAGACTGCCTGCCTCAGAGTCCCGGAACAAAGGTGGCTCCCGTGGAACCTGAGGCGGAAGCCTCCCGGGCCGGGCGGATACCTGTCCTCTGGCCCCAAAGGTGGCTGGTTGTCTGGAGCCGAAAATGGCGCCACCTCAGGAGCTCTGTGGCCCTGAGTATATTTCAATGTACCAGGAGCTACTGTTATTCTTAAATGGTATTTCAAGTCAAGGGAAGAGATAAAACAGTTGGATAGATGACATTGGGGTCACAGAGACTAATGCACATTTGCATGCACACGCACAGTAGCACACACATGTGCACACATGCCCGTGCATACCATAAGTCCTTAGCACAATATCTAGAAGGATAGATACAGAATTTACTAGAGGATACATTTAAGAGAAGGTAAAATAAGGATAAAAGGTCACATAGACATTTTATGTAATATATCCAACTAATATAAAAACTTACACTAATATACATTTACATGTTACTTAGACATAAAATAAAACTAAAGGACCCTCTAAGTGCAATATAAAACTGTTTCCTAGCCGGGCAGTGGTGGCGCACGCCTTTAATCCCAGCACTTGGGAAGCAGAGACAGGCTGATATCTGAGTTCGAGGCCAGCCTGGTCTACAAAGTGAGTTCCAGGACAGCCAGGGTTATACAGAGAAACCCTGTCTCGAAAAAAAAGAAACAAAACCAACCAAACAAACAAAACAACAACAACAAAACAACCAAACCAAACCAACCAAACAACAACAAAAAACCCCTGATTCCTTATTTGTATTTACATTTATTCTGTGTTTTCAAAAATAAAAATTTCATATCGGAAGTGATATATAGCATTCTTGTAAGGCAGCTCTTTCCTCTGGGCTAGATAAGACCCTCACTGTCCTGAAGCAGAGTGGCTGTGAAGATCTTCAGAGATTCTTATGAAGTTGGATTTATTAATATTCTCTTATGGGTGGAGGAGGATCAAGGCTCATGAGACTCACAAAACTCTCAAGCCTTCACAAGTTCATAAAGGTGTTCCACCCTGGAGATTTCGAATCACCTTTATGTCAGGAGTAAACCACAACTGACTAGGGCAGGACTTCTCTGAGGGGTACCTGGCTGTGATTGCCTGTGCTGCTGTAACACCAATAAACCTACCTGCTCACCAACCTGGACTGGCATGGAATACTTTCAGTGTATGCCTTATATGGGATGAATAGATGTGTCTTTATACCCACCCAGGAAAAGCCAGGCAAAGGCTCTCCAGACATAGTCTCTTGAATGGTCTCACACACCCACCAGGGTGTGTGGGAGGGCTCTCTTTTTCATCTATAACTTAGTCAATGGGACTTTTTGTTTTTCTGTACACATTTTCTCAAATGTATAATAGGAGTCTAGTATGTTATCAAGATTAAACTGAGTTATTTAATTTTGCAAAATGCTATTTTAAAAACAGTGCTAACATGACATTTTAACTGGAATAATTTTTCTGGAGGTGACCTGTGTTCTTTAGGACCGTCCCATCCATCACTCATATGTATGCAGGAGTGGTGGAGGTGGAGGGCCCCATGTAACAGGGCTGTGGTTCATTCTCCTAGGGGGACAGAGGAAAAGAACATTTACCAAATGCACACTATGCGCCAAGTGATGTTGCCTGCAACATCCGTCCCGTGAGTTTTACTGTTCTATTTCCTACAAATTCAGGGCCAGATTGCTTAGGAACTATTGAAGTTACACAGCAAGCACCTGTATGTTTTCACGGCACACCACACTGTCCCTCCCTTACTTTATTCTCATGAACGTTCAGCAATGCCTTCACCGTGTGATCTTTCCCTCCCACACATCTGCTCCACAGCAAAGGAAATCAGACAGAAAAAAAGTCATGTTTTTCCCTGCACTCCCCACCCTGTCACCTGTTTTCTGCTTTGACTGTTATTCAGGGGTATTAGAAGCCTGCTCGAATCAGGAGACCTGCCTTGTCCACATTAACCAGAGTCCTCTGCTTCTGGGCAGCACAGGCTCAGGTCTCTTAGAGCAGAAGCTGAGCCAGGTGGAAAGTCATTGGGGATCTAGAAAGACCCAGTCATTCCCCTAAAGGCAACTTTGTTTCTTGACAGATCATTTATCCAGGTATTTGGCCTGGACCTGTAAAGCCCTTCCTCACTCAGCCTGGCCATTTGTTCAAGCACAGGCATCTGGTGAGTGTTACTGCTGATGCCTCTGGGAAGCCATATCTCTGGGCAGGTCTTGGTATGCAATCGAAGCATCTGTGTGGACCGAATGGGTCCTTTCAGCTTGTAGGATGTGTGGTAACTTGGAGCTGTTTGCTTTAAAGGGTCCATTTGCATTATCAGCAAAGAATATGGAAAACAGCTCAATTTCAGTTGATTACCCACTGAAGCACTTGGGAGCCTCTCTGTAATTTTCATCGCGGCTTGCTGGGCTCTTCAGCAAACTTTGCAGGCGAACTTAATGGAAAGGATTCTGAATGGCAGACAGAGAAGGCTCCAGCTTCCTGTTCCCTTTGTTTGGAAGCATCTGTTAGCATATCATAGTAAATATTTTTTTTAAACCATTCTGAGAAGAGTTATTTACAAAGTGCTTCTGCAGTGTAGCCATAGACAAAGACTTAGATCTGTCTCCGTGCCCATCCCAACAGAAATTGTGTGTAGGGCTCAAGGTCAGTGGAATAAATGCTAGCACTGACTTCTACTGAATGATTTCTGGCCATCTAGTGGCTAAACTCTAACATTAGTTAGGATCAGATGATTAAAGTCTAGATTCTGTGGTTTCTCAGATTACTGGAGTTTTAGGTCCAGAGCCTTGGACCTGGGCTCCACCACCCCACCACAACAAGCTAATTAAAGGGATGTGTTATAATAAAGACAGAGAAAGGAGATTTAAATGATGTTGTATATTGGGGAAAGGAATAGTCAACAGGTCCAGTGACCATCGTCCATTGTCATAGCACTTAAAGGGGATTTGAGTTTAAAACAAAATAAATGGGTGGGGAAGGGGAGAGAAGCAGGCATAGTCAGACAGCCCTGGTCCAGATGAGACCTCTTTGATTATTGTCTTAGCTTTGGTCAGAAGTCTTTATTGCTTGAAGGGTAGAGCTGATTCTTCGGAGTTGGTTATTGTTGCTCCAAGGCACATCTTCACCAGAGTAGACAACTGCTCTCATCTGGGGAGTAGTCTGTTCTATAAGTCGTTGCAGGTTCTGGAATCTATAGTGACTGAAGGCTTTGGATGAGATGGCTTAGAAAGCAAGGTTACCTGCCATCAAACCTAATGACCCAAGTTTGATCCCAGGGATCCACAGGTGTTAGGAGAGAACTGACTTTTGCAAGTTGTCCTCTGACCTTCATATGCATATGGTTACATGTATACCCATATTATCTGTCTGTCTGTCTGTCTTTCTATCAATCGATTGATTGACATGTCAATCTATTGATCTATTGTCTATCTATCTATCATCTGTCTATGTATCTGTCTATTATCTCTCTATCTATCTATGTATCTATGCATCTCTATCTGTCATCTATCTGTCTGTCATCTATCTAAGGACACTTTTTTCATAGTTGACAGTCATTCATAATTTTAGTATTAGCTTTGAAGGGATGAGAGATAGTTTGGGTATCACCAGTGCTTAGATAGATCCTATTTGAGTGACTGAAGTACTTAGGCCCAAAGGTGAGCAAGTGGCACCCAAATTAAAGGGGACAGGTACAAAATGAAGTCAGAGATGCCAGACTTTGTGCTACTTTTAGTCACCTTGAGGACCAGAGTAAAGAGTAAATACTGTGTGATAGGATGGCATGGCATTGCTGTTGTCCATTTAAAAATTGATTTCCTATCAAGATTGACTTGGCTGTGGCTAAAGTGCTTGCCTTGTAAGCACGATGAACCGGTTTTGACACCATTGCTAACATAAGCCACTGGGTGTAGATTCATATGTTTGTCATCCCAGTCTTGGGGCAGCAGAGACAGGCAGAATCCCCGAGGCTCACTGGAAAGCCAGCCCAGCCTAATCAGCCAGCTCCAGGGTGATAAAAGATTTTGTCTCAAAACCGAAGTGAACAGATCCTTAGAAGCCATACCTGAAGCCATACCTCTGGCCCCCATGTGCACACTCATACATATGACACATCCCTCACATTTACACACTCACAAAAGGATGCCCCATATTTGTGCTTCTTGCACTCCTCTGTGCCTGTCAATCAGTGAGGACTGGGGCCAGTAGGTCGGGGTGGGCCTTGGGCTCTGCATTTCTAACAGGATCACCCTCATGTTAAATGGCAGGACACTATCAATTATGTGAACGTACTGTGATTCTTAAAAAAAAATCTGAATGTAAGCTGTAAGGAGAGCAAGTGTTGGACAGTACATCTGGTATATTATCTTACATGTGTGTAGGTATAGATGAATGTAACTAAAACATAGCTTACATTTTGAATCCCCACCATCATTGCCTCTAGATAAAGATGCTATTAAATGTTTTAAAGGTCATTAAAAATGCTTCACTAGCTGGCTCCTATAAGCAGCTAACTTTTTTCTCATTTTAGGTAATAACTAGTCTTACCATAGTCAGGTTCCAAATCCAGTTTCTAGTGAGCACAAAACCAAAGCATTGCTCCACCCACCGTGATGCTCAAAGCTCCCCACTGACTTAGCCCTAACTGTTTCCTCTCCACAGTGTAGAGCTGGTGCAAGGAGTGGGAAGAGTGTGGACTGTTCTCCTGGGGCCCACATTGTGTGACCCCGATTCCTACATCCAGGGATTGCCTGGCAAATGCGGGTGAGTCAATCACGCCAAGCAATGGTCTCTCTAAGCAACTCTGGTGTGGACTGCTGCCTCCGAGTTCATTAATGAGTAGGGATGGTCCAGGGCTGGGGGACAAAGCACTGTCCTCACCTGGACTGGAATTGATGCCAGCTGCTGGTCTATTCCTATTCAGTGGATATAGCTGGGTTTGGTCAGGCCCAGTATTAGCTAAAGCCAAGTCTCTTGGAGCTCTGGGTGGGATCCTCAAATTATATATAAAGACAGGTTTTTATAGATGTTTATGAATATGTATATGTATTAAAATATACACACATATGAATATATCTACATACATTCATATAAATATACATTATTTGTAGGTATATGAACATGTTCATATGTGTAGATGTATGTGTATTTTAAAACATATATCTACCTATACACATATATGTTTCTATGAATAGGTTACTCATATAAAGTGGAAAAGACATTGTGTCAGAGCATGGTAGCCATTGCATGACAAGCAGCTTTTATTGAAATGGAAGTTTTCTGTATTGTAAGAATGATTAATTAAAAACTTCATTATTCCTACAAAAAAGCTTACATAAAATTATAAAGAAAATATTTTCCTCCAAAAGCTTTTCTTCCCCAGTTGATCTCCTTGAGCTGTTTGTAAGGACACAGGAGACTTTGAGCCCACTGCTGTGGGTAGTGAACCATTCTAGGAATACAACCTGCACAGTGCTGGGTTTTATAGGTGACTGTGACACGGTCTGATACCTGGGCTCACACAGTTTCTGAAGGTGTGTCAAAGATGCTAACTTGGTTGATGGATGTTCTCCAGGGCCAACCTGTCATTTCTCACTGATTCACTTCTTCCTAGATCTCTTGTTTCTTCACAAGTGAAGACCCCCTCCCGCCCCCACAAAACACCCACCTGTCATCAGTGTGATTTCCCATCTTAACTATGCCACTTCACCTTTCTCTCCGGTGACAAGCCTGGGAAGCTCAGGCCCCAACCGCCCGCAACTTTCAACAAGCAGCTGATATTGACCAGTCTCAATGAATATCAGAAATGCTGCAGGTGTCTATAGTACCCTTCAGGTCAGGAAGGTTTGCCTGTGGCAACTGAGGGTGACTCCAAGGAAGGCCATTCCTCAGCTAGAGCACAGCAAGTCGAGATGTAGTGGGAGCCAGGCCTGTGCTGAGATCCAGCAAATTCCCAGCATCTCCCTCATGTGTGCTTTGTGCAAATGTCACAATCCTGAACATGCAGAACTGAAAAGCCATAGAAGGCCAGAGAGCTCCAGCTTCAGGGTGTCCCATTTAGGCAGTACACGCATGCGAATGCTCATACTCAGTCTAAAAGTCTATCTTTCTTTCATTTTAAGTTTATATTTCTTTCATCTTAAACAGGCTGAGAAAATAGTTAGGGAAATGACCCCCTTCACATTAGTCACAAACAATATAAAGTATCTTGGTGTGACTCTAACCAAACAAGTGAAAGATCTGTGTAACAAAAACTTCAAGTCTCTGAAGAAAGAAATCCAAGAAGACCCCAGAAGATGGAAAGATCTCCCATGCTCATGGATTGGCAGGATTAATATAGTAAAAATGGCCATCTTGCTGAAGACAATCTACAGATTCAATGCAATCCCCATAAAAATTCCAACTCAATTCTTCATAGTGTTATAAAGAGCAATTCTCAAATTCATCTGGAATAACAAAAAACCCAGAATAGTGAAAACTATTCTCAACAATGAAAGAACTTCTTGGAGAATCACCATCCCTGACCTCAAGTTGTACTACAGAGCAATAGTGATAAAAACTGCATGCTATTGGTACAGAGACAGGCAGGTAGAATAGGATTGAAGACCCAGAAATGAAAGAGGTGAAAAGTCTCGAGCACATGGGCACAGGGGAAATTTTCCTGAACAGAACACCAATGGCTTATGCTCTAAGATCAAGAATCAGCAAATGGAAGCCGGGCGTGGTGGCGTATGCCTTTAATCCCAGCACTCAGGAGGCAGAAGCAGGCGGATTTCTGAGTTTGAGGCCAACCTGGTCTACAGAGTGAGTTTCAGGACAGCCAGGGCTATACAGAGAAACCCTGTCTCAAAATAACAAAAACAAAACAAAAACAAAAACAAAATCAGCAAATGGGACCTTATAAAATTGCAAAGCTTCTGTAAGGCAAAGGACACTGTCAATAGGACAAAATGGCAACCATCCGATTGGAAAAGATCTTTACCAACCCTACATCCAATAGAGGGCTAATATCCAATATATATAAAGAACTCAAGAAGTTAGACTCCAGAGAACCAAATAACCCTATTAAAAATGGGGAACAGAGCTAAACAAAGAATTCTCAACTGAGAACACTCAAAGGGCGCAGAAACACCTAAAGAAATGTCCAATATCCTTAGACATCAGGGAAATGCAAATCAAAATGACCCTGAAAGTTCATCTCACATAAATCAGAATGGCTAAGATGAAAAACTCAGGTGACAGCAGATGCTGTCAAGGATGTTGAGAAAGAAGAGCACTCCTCCATTGCTGGTGGGAGTGCAAGCTGGTACAATCACTGTTGTGGAAATCAGTCTGGCAGTTCCTCAGAAAATTGGACATAGTACTACCTGAGGACGCAGCTATACCACTCTTGGGCATATACCCAGAAGATGCTACAACATGCAATAAGGACACATGCTTAACTATGTTTATAGCAGCCTTATTTATAATAGCCAGAAGCTGGAAAGAACCCAGATGTCCCTCAACAGAGGAATGGATTCAGAAAATATGGTACATTTACACAATGGAGTACTACTCAGCCATTAAAAACAATGTCATGAAAGTCACAGGCAAATGGGTGGAACTTGAGAATATCATCCTGAGTGAGGTAACCCAGTCACAAAAGAACACACATGGTATGTACTCACTGATAAGTGGATATGAGCCCCAAAGTTCGGAATACCCAAGATTCAATTCACAGACTATATGAAGCCTAAGAAGGAGGAAGACCAAAATGTGGATGCTTCAGTGCTTTTTAGAAAGGTGAACAAAATACTCACAGGAGGAAATATGGAGACAAAGTATGGAGCAGAGACTGAAGGAAAGGCCATCCAGTGACTGCCCAACCTGGGGATCCATCCCATACACAGCTACCAAACCTGGATGTTATTGTGGATTCCAGGAAGTGCTTGATGATAGAAGCCTGATATGGCTGTTTCCTGAGAGGCTCTGCCAGAGCCTGACAAATACAGAGGAGGAAGCTCGCAGCCAACCATTGGGCTGAGCTCGGGGGTCCAGGATGGAGGAGATGGAGGAGATGGAGAAGGGACTGAAGGAGCTGGGGGGGGGGGTTGGATCCCCATGGAGGATTAATAGTGTCAAGAGGTCAGACCCCCAAGAGCTCCCGGGAACTGGACCACCAACCAAAGAATACACGTGGAGTGACCCATGGTGCCGGCCACATATGTGGCAGAGGGTAGATGGCCTTGGACATCAGTGGGAAGAGAGTTCCTCGGGCCTCAGGGTGTTCAAGGACCCAGGGTAGGGGAGTGCCAGGGCGGGAGGATGGGAGCTGTTGGGTGTGGGAGCACCCTCATAGAGGCAGGGGGAGGGCGGATGGGATAGGGAATTTCTGAAGGGGATACTTGGAAAGGGGATAACATTTGAAATGTAAATAAAGAAAATGTCCAAGAAAAAAATTCATAGTTATTTTTTATCCTAAAATATCTATTTTTGGAATGCCTTTTTTTGTTTGTTTGTTTTTTGGGTTTTTTGCTTTGTTTTGGCTTGGTTTTTGTTTTTTGGGGTTTTTTTTTGTTTTTGTTTTTGTTTTTGTTTTTTTTTGTTTTTGTTTTGTTTTGTTTTTGTTTTTTTTGGTTTTTTTGAGACAGGGTTTCTCTGTGTAGCCTTGGATGTTCTGGATCTCACTCTGTAGACCAGACTGGCCTCAAACTCAGAAATCTGCCTGCCTCTGCCTCCCAAATGCTGGGACTAAAGGAGTGCGCCACCACGCCCAGCAGAATACTTTTATTTTAAAATTGTTTTCTCTTAAAATCAATGTTTCTTACCAAAACAAAACTGTAAGGCCCAAGCCCACTTGTTCTTTAACCTCTGCTCTCCAAACAAACCACTCAACTGTGCCCCACCCGTTGAGGACTTCCTTTCTCAAAGATTTTACATTGTACTTATGTGTGGGTGTCTGTGTGTATACTCAGGTACATGTGGGTACTTGTGGAAACCAGAAGAGACCAGGTCAGCAAGACCAGAAAATGCTCTCACATCTAAGCCACCTCTCTAGCCTCCAGCTTATTTAATTCATAGAATTGCCTGGACTAGAATTTGGGTCAAATTAGAGCATTCTCCTAGCATGAAAAAAACAAACCAATATCAAAACAAACAAACAAACAAACAACAACAAAGAAAAAATAAAACCAACCAAAACCACTTGCAAGTCTCTGGGCTCCTCTTAGAGGCTGTGACTGTGTCTGGATCAGTTTTTACTTCCAGGCACCTTTCCTGTCTCCTGATGCTTCCCATGGTCTCCTGCAGAGCCCCATGCAGCTTCCCTTGCTTCACACAGCCCTTGGCACAAGTATGCATAGGTAAGGGATTCAAGACCACTAGCCTTGCTCTATGCTGTGTCAACAACATCTGGTACAGACTGGATTGTGTAGGTAAGTGCTCAGAGATATTCATAAAACACTGGAGGGGAGAGAACATGTGGAATAGATCTACTTTTCTTTTATACAAGTAAGATGCATTGGCAGGACACCCCCCCCCATATTATGGAAGAAATGTAGAATGATTTTAAAGCAAAAACTCTACTTTAACAAATGAACTCAATTCTCAAACTCTCTTTAAGATTTTATCTACACATCCTTGTTTTAATAGTTATAAACTTCATCTTGTTTGCTTACTTCTAGAGAGCCACCCCCCATTCAAATATTCAGCATCTCCAATAATATCAGCCATGTGGGAACCAAACTTCGAACACATGAATACATGAGTCTTTAAAGAGACATTTCCTATTCAAACTATAAAAACAAGCTATACCCTTAACAGTCAAGCCCACAGTGCACCTTGTAGAGTGCATTCTCTAAGCTCAGTAAGGTACAGGCATAGGAATAGTGCATCCTCTAAGCTCAGTGAGGTACAGGCATAGGAAGTCCGCTCCTCTCTTCCAACCACTACCTCCCAGTCCTGCTCTTCAGTGATATCTCAGGCCAGAGATTTGCTAATTTCTCATTACTGAAGGTTCTGTCTGGTACCAATCTCACCTTCTCTTCTCCCATCCATCTATGGCCAAATCATGATGTTTAGAACTTGTGGTTGGAGAGAATACATTTTACTTTGTCAACTTTTCTTGCTTAAAGGGGTGAAGTAGAGTGGAGGGAATGGAGAGAAGAGAGGGCCTGTGCCCCATACTGTCACTGGTGTACAATGGCCCTGGTCTCAGTTGCTGGTAGGTCTGCGGATGGTTTTGGTCCATCTATTACCATCCATGTCCTTTTGAATCCACACCTTGGCTCACACAACCAAACCACTGTGCTGGTTAAGCAGCGTGCCTTTCTCTTTACCCTTTAACTCCCTTATATCAGTGAAGAAAGCTAGTAGTTTCTCCTCCCAACCCTCCTGGGACAGGGGATGTCAGCTGCAGTGTCATCTTTTACGGAGCTGACTGATTACATCATAACTGAGAGCTCCCAGCATGAGTTGCTGCAGCAAGTTCCTTCCCTCAGAGATCTGCAGCCAACAACCAACGGACCCTCAAAGTGTAGACTTCGGACTTTGCTACTTAGCCAGTCTGCTAGTGAGTGTGTGCTCTTCCTGCACAAGACACTTGGTGAGCTCTTTGGAGTCCCACAGTGAGCATACTAAAGGAGAGAGGAGAGAGGAGGGGGAGAGGGGGAAGGGGGAGAGGGAAGAGGACAGAGGAGAAAGAAAGGAGAGAAGACAGGAGAGAGGGGAGGTGGAGAGGGGAGAGGGGAGGGGAGGAGGAGGAGAGAGAGAGAGGAGAGAGAAGAGAGGGGAGGGGGAGAAGAGAAAGGGGGAGAGGAAAGAGAAGGGAGAGAAGAGAGGGGAGAGGGGAGAGAGGGGAGAGAGGGGAGAGAGGGGGGAGAGAGAGAGTGGAGAGGGGGTGAGAGAGTGGAGAGGGGAGAGAGGGGGAGAGAGGGGAGAGAGAGAGTGGAGAGGGGAGAGAGAGGGGGAGAGAGGGGAGAGAGAGAGGGGGAGAGAGAGAGTGGAGAGGGGGAGAGAGAGTGGAGAGAGAGAGAGAAAGTTCCTCTGCTTGAATGCTACACTCTGGTGGCTCCAAACTCCTCTTGCTAGGGTTCTGGGAATGTGGTATGCTCAGTAAGCGGCTGGTCTGAAATGTTTTGTGTTCAATTGATACTATTGGATATGGTTTCATTTTTATCTTGGATTTCTGATATATATGCATATAAAAAACTCACCAAATTAAATTCTTTGTGTACCATCCATTGGATATTAATAAAACTGTTTTAAAATGTAAGGTACACTTTTTCTGGGGCAGTGAGTCATGTGTCCCAGGACAGCCTCAGAGTCGCCATGTAACCAAGGATGACCTTAAACTTCTCATTCCCCTGCCTCCACTTCCCACTGATTACAACCAACAACCTAGATGAACTCAAAAGTATACATTCTACCCTGGAGCTTCCAGATAGGCAAATAGCCTGGTGCTCGCCTTGACTGTGGCTGAGACTGCAGACAGAGAGACAGCAGACACACACGGATTTCCGACCTATAGAAATGCAAGCTGACGAGTGTTCTTTCAATTCTTATTTTATGTGTACACAGGTTTTGCTTGCACATGTGTACATGCATCACAGGCATCGTAACATGTGCTGGGATTGCAGGGCACATCATCATGCCTGGTTTATACAGTATGGAGGATCAAACTGAAGGCTACCTGCACAGTGGGCAAGTACTCTACCTAGGGAACTGCATCCACACTCCCCCAAATGTTGGGAACACCTTCTGTGTGTCTTCTTCAACAATGAGTCATTACATTGTCTTCCTAAAGAGCTGTGCTGGCTTCCTAAGCACACAGGGGTGATAGTAACCTTATGCTTTAGTGTCATTACACACAAAATAACCATTCCTGCCCAACTCTTGGATCCTTATGGATCCTGGAGGAGGGGAGCCACTGTCTTCAGGTATACATCCAGTGATGGGTTACCCAGACTCCACGGAGAGCTCTGACCCTGTGTCCACACAGACATTCTTGGTTAAAGTCAGTGAGTCACAAGGTAACACAAGAAGACAGTGTGGCAAAGGGACTTGCAGGGAGGAGGGAGAGGTGACAGGGCTGGGTGGGAGCTAGAGAGAGAGGAGGGCAGACAGAACCTACTCTGTATGTGTGTGAAACTCCCAGAGAACAAATTTAATCACTAAAAAAAAAAATGAAAAGCAGCATTTTTTGTTCCTAAAACTCTCATTTCTGTGACTAATATGAAGGATAACATGTATGCGTATGTTATGCCAATTTGTGTATGTAGTTTGGAGAACTGTTTGTCCTGATATTTTATTTATCCAGTGGGGTTATGATGTTCCCTTTTGATTTCTGTAAATGATGTCATGACGCTGATTGTGAACTAAAACGCGTAGTATTTCACGGGAAGTCCTGGGAGGATGTTGAGAACAAATTGACCAGAGTGGGCAATGGTTACGGATGGCAGCATCCACCAGCTGCCTCTTCTGGGTGCTGGAACAATGTTTCTCTTACCAGTCCAGTTGTGGCATCCCTGCAGGAATGCACCTGGACACACACACACATTTAATTACATGGATGTAAACCTGCTCAGTCTGCTTGCTGTTACTTGTCTGTATGTTTCAGGGCTGACCATTTGGTATTGAATAAGCAGTTGGTGTGCTCTTCCCTGGGGAAGACTGCTTCTTCAGCTCATAGCATTTCTTAGCTGCCTGTAGAAGATTTATTTTTATTTTATATATGCATGTGAGTACCTGAGTGTTTTTATGCACCATTTGCATCAGGTGTCCAGGGAGGGCAGAAGAGGGCATCAGATCCCCTGGAGCTGGAGTTACAACCAGCTGGGTGCTGGGAATTAAACTTGGGTCCTCTTTAAGAACTGCCTTAAAACTGGTGTCCTTAGTGACTAAGCTATCTCTCCAGCTCTTGGAAGCTCATCCGATTAGAGCTTCTGTTTCTTCCAGACACCACTTCCCTGTCCTGGTCTTCAGTGATTTCTCAAGATTATTCCTGTAGCCTTAGCCATTTCTCATCAAAATTAGGAACTTTCTATCTCTGTTCACTTCCTGGTCCATGGAAAGTGAGAAGAATGAGGTGAAACTGTGTGTATTAAAAGGTTCATGGAAAAAAATCAAGCTCTAGCAAAAACAATTGTTGAATCTATTCATTTATTTTAAATCTTATTATAAAATGTTGCAAATGAAAGCACACATATACCAAAATTAACTGATGTAGCTATTTTATCTTGGGATTTCAAATAGTGTAAAAGAATCTATTAGTATGAGGTATGAATTCATGTTTTAAGTTTAAAAAAAACCAAATTAAATCTGTGTGTGTGTGAGTGTGTGTGTGTACACACGCATGTGCGCGCACACATGTACATGTGTATATGAGCATGTGTGTGCATGTGTGTGTGTGGACATATGTATGGCATGGAGGATTTATGGAGGTCAGAGGTAACATGGAAGAGTTGGTCCTCTCCTCCCACTATGTGGTACCTAAACATTGATCCCAGATTTGGTCAGGTATGGCACAGTAAATTCTTTTTACTCAGAGTCACTTTGCTGCTAGACCCATATTCAAAAATTTTTGAATTGTCCCCCTACACACTCTAAAGACATTCAGTGCTCAAAACCAAGTCTGTATTTAGATAAAAATCAAAATAGACTCATCCAGCCGTACGTGGGACTGAAATCACATGCCCAGAAGGTTCTGCACCCAGAAGCATTCTGACTTGGCCATGACTTGGGCTCCTGCGGTCTAGGGGGAACCAGGAGCAACTGCTTGCAGCCATGTAGCAGTCAGCCCCCAGGGGCACACCAGAAGGGGAGGTAGGGTTTCATTTCATTTTGCATGAAATGGTGCTGGTGTGAGTGTGTGTGTGTGTAATAGTCTATATCATGTAAATATCTAATTTAATACTGGTAATTTTAAAGAAGCCTATTTGTTTGTTTTAAAGAGTTATGGCGAAGAAAGCTATGTAACTGTGAAAACCACTGAAGGAAAAGGATGAATGATGAGGCATGAGAAATCAGCCACCCTCTTAATGAAAATAATAATTTCACTCAATGAAAGTGACTCAGTAAATCATGATCCTCTGAAGAATTAGTGACTGAAAACTGAAATAACTTAGACTATCCAAATGACTTTAAAATAAATATGCTTAATTTATTCAGATATAAAAAGAAATAATAACCATAAAAGAAAAGAATTAAGTAGTGTGTACAAGGAGCTAATTTTAAAATAGAAAAACTAGAAAATAAAATTTAAATGAGAATGAATGTACCAATAAAGACAAAAGGAAGGAGGGCAACCTGGCTCTGGTACATGAGCTGATGCAAAGGATTTCAAGAAGATGAGGACAAATTCACAGTCATAACAAAAACTTTAGCACATGATATCAGAAATAAATGAACAAATACTATATAAAAGGGAGATGCAAATTTAAACAACAGAATTAAAAAGTTTCGTGTGGGAAATGTTTATAATTATATTAAGACTTCTATCGGTTATAGATAAATCATTTACAAATGTATTGAAACAAGTCATAGCATTTATGTTTTCGAAAGTATGCCTCTTGAGCCATTAAGGAATCAACTTAGGTATCAATAATAGAAAAGTGTATGTAAAATATGCAAATGTTTGTAAATGAAATAGTATAGTTCTAAATTAACTTCTGATCAACGAATAAGTCTAAAAGAAAACTAACTGGTATTTAAGCTGATTGGACGCCCAGTACATACAGCTGTGAGACAGCATGGAAACTGTTTTAAAAGCAAAACTCAAAGCAGCAGACATCTTTATTAGAAAAGAAAGAAGGCCTCAAATCCGTAACACTAACTTCCACTTTAAGAAAATGGGACGATCTATGTTTGATCATCAAACACTATTCATATAGTGTTGAGATCTTATACCGTAGCTCATTAATATGCACCATCATCACAGATTAAGAGTAAAATATAATAAAAAAAATAGAGTAGAAAAATTCAGCCCATCCGAAGTAGAAGACAGGAAGTAATAAGTGTAGACAGGAAGGAAGAAGTAGTAGAGAGGAAATTTCCATGTGGGAGATGGAAAAGCAACTGTCTCACTTAGATCCACAGCCTTGTTAACCTTGACTGTGCCACACTAGGAAGACACAATTTGCTGCTCAAAAGACAAGGGTCACATGACTCCAGAGTCTACCTATACTTAAAGAATAAAATGAGGATGCTATAAATAACTTCAGGCTAATAAATTTGATAACGGGGATGAAATGGGAAAATATTCTGAGAGACTCCAAGTATCAGAGCCTTCTTAGGAAGAAACAGGTCAATTTAATAGCCTCTAGGAAGGCAAAGAAAAGTTTCAGTTCTAGATGGCTTCACTAGTGAATTCTGCCAAATATTTAAGAGAGAAGGTGAAAATGTTACAAAACCAGCTAGCAAAACCTACAAACTACAGGAAACTTCAAGTGATATTAAACTAGAAGGAAACCAGGGGACACATGGCTTATACATGAGGATATTCAATACTGTTAAGCTGTTGGTGTCCCTACATGCATTTAATCCAACCCTAACCCAAATTGATTAGGCTTGAACAATTCTGAAAATTATCAAGAAAACATGATGATCACCCTAGCAAGTAAGCAGGTAATACTGCGAGCTTTGCAATAGTAAAACACACACGCTGCCATGGTTTCACGTTCTTCTACCTTGAAGAATGTATTTGTGCATCCACAACAGTGGCACTTTTGCAATCACTCATGACCAGATGCAGGAAAACAAAGAAGCTGATTTCCCAGTTGAGGTTGGCAGTGCCTTCCTGTTTCAGTTCTTTGGGTTAGACATGACCTGTCTGAGGTTAGGTATTGCCAGGGCAGTTCTACACAGTGTTCTTGTTTCATTCTCTAAACGACCCCTGAGCACAGTGCTTGGGAGACTTTCTAGACATTATGTCCAAGAGTGCTGACACGGATCTTACTGAGAAGGCACCTTAGAAAGGCTTCCCAGGGGCTGGAAAGATGGCTCAGTAGTGAAGACTTTGGCTGCTCTACCAGAGGACCTGGGTTCAATTTCCAGCACCCACATGGCAGCTTACAGCTGTCTATAACTCCAGTCCCAGAAGATCTGACACCCTCACACAGATATACATGCAGATAAAACACCAACGCACATGAAATAAAAATAAGTAAACAATTTTTTAAAAACACTTTTACAAGAGAGAGAGAGAGAGAGAGAGAGAGAGCAAGAGAGCGAGAGAGCGAGAGAGCGAGCGAGCAAGAGAGAGAGAGAGAGAGAGAGAGAGAGAGAGAGAGAGAGAGAGAGAGACTTACTAGGCATGAGAGTACTGTTGGCCTTAAATTCAAAGTTAATACACACACACACACACACACACACATAGAGGAGCTTTTAAATAGACAGTAAGAACTTGAAAATCTGGTAAGGACAGTAAAATAAAAGTAGTTTATGTTATCTGAGTGGCAAACACTTTTCAGTCTGACCAAGACTTTTTTTAAGATGTGGAGAACATAGGACCATTGGTATAAATGCCTAAGAGAGGTTTAAATTGTTTCAAGCACCACGGAGAGCAGTTTGACAAATCTAATCAAGATGAAATCTTATATTGCTTTTGGCTTCTGGAAACAGAATCTACGAGAACTTGTAAGACTTTTTAATATTGATAGTAGGCTAACATCTCTGATATAGGCAGTATTTAATTGAGATGTGGTGGGACAACATAAGACATTCTCAACTGTTACACTCATGGTGTTACCTAAAACTACATGAAGACAAAATGTAGCCCTTCTAAGATTTAGTCTGAGGATGCTGCGTGTATGTGTTAGACCAAGTGACTGATGTCCAATCATGGCCCCTTGTCTATCCATTTACTCACATGAGAATCTTCAAGTACCTCTAACACTTGAAACTGCTTTGAAGAGAGTCTTTGTAGAACACGCACACACACTCACACGTGCACATGCACACCCACCCACTCTCTCTCTCTCTCACACACACACACACACTCACACACACACACACACAGTATATTCATTTTGACTTATAAGATGACACTTTAAAGTACTACTTCTGAGTTATTGTATACTTATAATGCAATACATGTAATATAACATTCAACACGTGAGGAGGAAGAGGAGGAAGAGGAGGAGGAGGAGGAGGAGGAGGAAGACATTAGTACCCATAGTTGTCTTAAACCAGCTGGAGAAACACTTCATTCAGCAAACTAAACACCCTCTTCCTGCTCCTCCAGCCCTTGCTTGCCTGAGCCCTGGAGCCAATCATTGTCTTGGTATTATGGAACTATTAGTTAAATTATCTCAACAAACATGGTATTACTTAGGAATTTCTCTTTCTTCTTGGGTCAAATTGAGTAGGAATGTGTCTATATCATATATGGTTTCAATATTATTGGCACAAATCCGTTTATAATTTCCTCTCATAAACATTAAGTATTGCAAATATCTTCGTTTCCTCCCCTGCCTTCCTTTCCTAAGGAGCCCTGCCAGGGGTGCCATGACTTTGTCTTTGGAAAGCACTACCTTTGGCTTCGCTGATCCCATGATTCTATCTTTTCCAACTTCGTAACTTTTGCCCTAATCTTTATCAGTTCCCTATTTTCTGGCTTCTACAGTTCTTTCTCTCCTTCTAAGATTTTTCATATGGTAAGTACTCAGCTCTTTAATTTTCTCCTTTTTAATACAAGTGTTTAATGCCCAATTTATCTTCCAAGTGACACTTCAGCTGTGTTTTTTAACAACTTTTGACATTATCATAATTTCCATTTTTATTTCTTCTTTCACCAGTTACTTAGAAGAGTTTCAAGTTAACAAGAGCATTGGCATTTTTAGATCCCCTTGATCCTTTATTTCAACCTTAAAATGTCCCTAATGTTACCAATACCTTGAATTTGCTCTATACCTGTTTCATGGAAGACTATAAGGCCAATTACAAATATGTAAGTGTTAGAAAACATGTAAATTCTCCCTTTGTTAAAATCGTGCTTAAATTATGTCCTGCAAAATCTGTATTGTCCTCATGTCAAATATTCCATTTTGAAACAATCTATTAATTATTGCATGAGATAACATGCAATAGGATTTTTCAGTACATGATTGAGTTGTTTTTCTTTGTAAATACGAAAACGTTTACTCCTCTACCTTGGAAATGTATTTTCTAAATTAGTAATTTTATTTTTAGAGAAATGCTACAGTTTCCAGCGAATGAACACATAATAATAAAAAGTTCTCCTCTCCACTCTGCTCAGATCTTTTCCTGTTTTTGTTCTATTGCATTAGTATGGTGTTTGTTTCTGTTTATGAGCCAAGATAGGTACATCATATTGACTAGTGTGGGGACTACTTGTTCTGTACAATTCTGCGGGCCTTGACAAATGAGTAGCTCCAGGAGCCCACCTCTGCAGAACAATACACAATGTTTCCAGAGCCTCTAAGCATCCTGGCTACATTGATTCACTCCCTCCCCCTCCCAGCACCACTGACTCCTTGCTGCCTCTGTGGCTCTGTCTTTCACAGAAGGTTCTATAACTATGGTTCATACACGGTGTGGACAGACTCATTAAATATTCTGATCCTTTCATAGCGTCTTGTGACTTGCTTCTTTGAGTGATTTCTCATTTGTAAGGACATACGGATGCCTTCTATTCGTGCACCTACTGAAGGACGTCTTGATCCCATTTTTGACAACTATAACATAGCTGCATCAGATGTGCTCAGTACTTTTGTGTGGGAATAAAAGTTCAATTAATTTAGCCAGATACCAAAGATTATGACTGCTCAACCACACAAAGCAAGATTATGCTTAACTTTGTAAGATATTTGAAGATATTTGCTGACTCCTGATATTGCACACTTGTACTGAATTCCTGCCAACAGGGAATGAGAGTCCTTGTCACTCTGGACCAACAGTGTTTCCTACTGCCAGTGTTTCCTTTGAAACTTTAGCCATGGTCTCCCTTGTCCAGCTACAGCACACTGCTGCCAAGGTCCACAGATTTCTTGTGCCATCCGTCTGTGAACCAGCCTCCATGCACTGATTTGATTTGCCACCTGTCTATTTTCTTTGATCTTTCTGCACAGATATTTTAGCTCGACTGTTCATTTTCTTGTTGTTGAATTTTAAGATTTCTTAGTGTGTTTTGTGTACAAATGCTATCAAATTTCTATTTTTATAAATATTTTTCCTAGCCTCTGTCTTTTCATTCTTTTAATAGTGTCCTTTGCAGAGCAGATCTTTTAAAAATTAAATTAGAATAAACAACGTTAATTGACAGATGGATTTGTGGTGCTGGGGCCTTGGACATGCTAGAAGCTGGAAGCTGAATGAGGTCCATCTTTAATTGCTCCTTTCTTGGAGTGTGCTTTCCTATTGCATGTTTGAAGGGTTTGCTGCCCTTGTGGAGGACTGGAGATCTGTCCTCAGAGTCCACACCCTCCTGTAACTCCAGCTCCAGAGGATTACACTCTCTCCTGGCACACACAAACATGAAATAAATCTTTTTAAAAATCTTTTTTCTTAGTATGTTCATCTTGTAGAGCTTTTATTGCTGTGTCAAGTCCACTAATTTAATTTGAAATAGCTAATCTGCTATTAATCTTCTCCAGGATATTTTCAATTTCAGGCATTATAGTGTTTTTTTTTTTTTCCTACTAGAGGTTTTATTTATGCTTTGCTTATATCTTTATGTCTCTACTTAACATTTTAACACTTGCTATAAATGTAATGATTATGTTTTTCTCTTACTAATTCTAACATCTGTGACAGTTCTGATCATCTTTGCTCGCGTTTCTCCTTATTATAGGTTATATTTTCTTGACCCTTGCATGGCTCACCATTTTTGTGAATTGTACCCACTGAGTGCTGTAACTTTGCATTGCTCTCAGCATTCATGAACTTGGCATGGAGTTCAGGCACTTGGAAGTCATTTGACCATTTCAATCTTGCTTCTGAAGGTTTGTAAATGGGACAACATTTAGTACTGGGCTGGCTTGTTTGTTTGTTTACTATAGCTAAGGCACGGGCCTTCTGAACACTCATCCAGGGAAATGTGAGGGTTCCCATTCTGGTTGGTGGCATCTCTGCTGCTCAGTGTAGGTACTTGATATGATTCTTCTCATTCTTTCTAAATTTCATTTTATTATTTTATATGTAAGAGTGTTTGCCCTGCATCTATTTCTGTACATCATGTGTATGCCTGGTGCCCAAGGATGTCAAAAGACTTGTAAGACACCATGTAGATGTTGGGAATCAAACCTGGGTTGCCTGCTAGAGGAGCTGGTGCTCTTAAACTCTGGAGTCAACCCTTCACCCCAGTTCTTGTCATCCTGTGAGGGGACTTTATTCCCACTGGATACTTTCCTTGTATGTGTGCACTGATCGGTTTTCTCCTGAGCACACAGGAAGGGCTTTAGTATTCCATAAAGGCCCCAGATTCTTAATTTGTGCATTATAAAAATAAATAAATAAATACGTGAAATTAAAAAGGTATTATTCTCCTTCATTTGGAAATAGAGCATGCTCTCTCCCCTCCCCCCCTTCACCTTCCCTCTCCTCTCTGCTAACTGATCTTATATTTAACTTCCCCCCACCTCTCTATTTGTGTTAGCTCTCCATCCCAAGTTCTCTGCACTTCTCATGTGTGCACACTTTCTCTTCTTATGACAACAATCAGACACTATATCTATAAAGTGACAGGCCTTGGTTATGTTGTTTGCACAGCTTTCTCATGAAATCTAATGAGCAAAAGAAGGAGGCAGTACTCACAGGCTTCTTTTAGATAAGAAAAAGAGGAGCCCAGACTCTTAATTACTTCCTCAGGCTTATAGATAGAGGGTGATGGCCATGTCTTTTATTCATAGATGGCTTCAAGCCACCAGTGTGAAGCTGAGGCATCCCCTAACTAAGCTGAGTCCTCTGTTTCCTAAGAAGATGTTCCCTTTGGATTGAGTGTCCAGTGGCTGCGTTGTCTCACTGGCCTTTCATTCATTATCTGAGGATCTAAACCACAGTAATTCCAGCTTAGGCTGCCAACAATTCATATTAGGAGGGTCAGTTAGAGTAAGTAACAAGCACAGACTGCTTCCTGCCCCTTGGATCCACAGTCACTTATGACTAACTTTAGCCTAGGGAGATGGAAGAAGTGATGCACTGTGACGTCTGGGTCTAGACAGTACGCGCAGTTTTGCAGGTTGTATTTCCCTTCCTGGCATCCATTATACCATGCTCCCTGAAAAAAAATGAATTAGGTCAGTGAATAGCAAGAGAGTCTATGAGGGAGGGAGAGACATGAGGACAGGGAAGAGAGACTGATTCAGCTGGCCCAGAGGCCATTCTATCTACTCCAACAGAGTCAAACGGCCATGGGAATGAAGCTATCTTGAATTGCCAACCCCTCAGAGGCCCCGACATCATTGACCCCAGGATCACGTGAAGGCAGGGCTACACTGAGCCCAACCCAACCCCAGAATAATGAGAAATAAAATATTCATGTTCTAAGACCCTGAGATTTAGAAAACTTTGTTGTTGAAAGTATAATTGAAAATTTAATCCCTCCTTTGAATAGGGATTTGGTCAAATTTTGTTGTTGTTGTTGTTTTGACTGTGTCTAGCACAGTGCTTGGTACATTCAGACATCCAGTCACTGTGGAGTAAATGAATACCCGGGCAGGTGAAAGGTATAACAGATGATGTGTACAGACCCCTTTAGCTCCAAAACTTAGTCACACATACCACTTGCAGATGCAGAGGAAAACCATGGACAGTAATTTCTCCCTCCACGCTGACATGGGAGGATGATAGAACACTATGCAGAAGAGCTGAGGTGTCCAGAGACTAAATCCTACCCTTGAAGTTACTGTCTGAGTAACCTCAAGCCAAATTAACATCCACCTACTCATTATACACACAGAGGCTTCTTCAAGGAGTCCTTGGCCAACGTGAAGTTCTCTTTGTCTTTCTCACATAAACCTAAACCCTAAACACCCAACATTTCCTGAGGTGAAATTAACATGTGGGCTTCTCAGATGCTCAATCAGATTTTTAGCAAACTTCAGACATAAACACAATACAGAGGAATATACAGGCCAACTCTCCAGTCACAGAGTCAGGCAGGTGATGCTGAAGGGCAACTACAATGTCAGGTACCAGGCAATACTTCAACTGGGGTTTGACCCACATTTGTTCCACCTACAGCTTTGCATCCCTCTCCCTAATGAGAATTTCATCATCTTCATTGGTCTCCTAGGACACCCCCCAAACTCATCCTAACATTGTCCTCCTGGGCTATTCCCAACCATCGCTAAGTCTGAGTGACCAAATGACCTGCAGCCCCACTCACGGGTGGGAGCTATTTTCAGGCTGGAGTGATACAGCACACGTATCTTAATGTCGGTCTTCACTTTCGGGTGCAGGGACGGAGTGCTCATGTTTAATTGCATTTCTTCTCCAAAACCTTTCATTTCTCCAGAAAGACATTGCCAGTCCCAAGGCTATTCCTACGGCCAGTGTGTAACATGCCATTGGAAAGCATGATCTCCCTTTCATTTTTCAGGCCCAGGTCCCACCATGGGGTGCAGACTTCCTGTCTCTCCATTTGTTCTCATGGCAGCTCTGGGGGAGAAGTAGCCTTGTGCCCTGGGCTGGTGTAAGTTTCCATCTCTGTCTGAAGACAGAAACAGCGCACAGTAGTAACTTTAAGAAATGTGAAGGTGGTTAGAGTTTACCATTGCTCCTCACTCTGAACAGTGTCTGCATAACTATGTCAGAAGGAAGAAGGCGCATGGAAGTCATGCCAGAGCTGGTAGAGTGGATGTCAGCTTACGTCTCTAGGCCTCAGTGTCCTCATCTCTAAATCATGTCAGTCCCCTTCTTCTGAGTCTCTTGGGACAGCAAATGGGAGAAAGCCAGGCAGGCATACAGCACATCTGGCTTATCATCATCTCAGTACACACAGACTTTAAAAAGGTGCAACATCCTGCAATGCTACAACAATAAGGAACTCCCATGGTTCGTCTCTTCAGTTTCATCCAGTGAAAAACTGAAGCTCAAAGACCTCAGAGCTCAGACTGTAGCATTTACAGTCTATACCACACCTGAAACCCCAGGGTTTGGGAGCACAGTGCACTTTCAGTGGGAGTGGGCTTATTGCTGCCTTGTCTTTTTGCCACACAGCTTCTCTGTTTTGGGGTTCCATTCTTTTCTTTTGGTCCATGTATCGGTTAGCTAGATCTTGCTATCAAACACATTTTTTCAGAAAGGGCTCATGAATGCTGAACTCTAAGCATCCAGCATTTTGCCAGGATTGGAATATTCAGTAAAGACACAATTCCCTTATGGCCAAGCCTTGATCTTTTGAGGCCAGTGGGTTCATTCCATAAACCATAACAGAAATGAGGATGGATGCATAGACCATACATAGATACCAAGTCCTTGGGCTAAACTAATCACTTGTCTTTTCAGAGCACACAGCAATAGATATGTAATGAGAGGAGGAGACCTCTGTAACTCTGGGCTAGAAGGAATTAAAATGTGGTCCAAAAGATTTCACAGCATGCATCAAACATGTGGCTGGTTAGGCGGTGATCGCAGTAGGCCCAGTGGTCCTCATCCAGCAAGAGGTATTCTTGTCTTCTATTTCTCTTCTGCTGCCAGATGATAAATGGAATAGCTGAACTCCCAACTGATCAGTTAATTAAATATCTTTTCAGATGCTACTTTGTGGCAGTAAACACAGGCATCTTAATAGGACCACCTCCTGAGGTTGGCCGGCTGGGAAAAGTCTGATATTCATGTCAAGGTGGGCCTATCATCGGAGACCTCTCTCCAGAGGGAGGACACAGGTTTGGTAAATAGCAATGAGAGGAGATAAAAAATTATCTCAAAAAACCACTGTTAGTGAAAGTGTGAGCTTAAGATGTAGCTCCCAGGGGAAGATGGGATTGAGCATCTCTGAAATTTATTGGGGAAAAGAATCATCTAGAGACATCAGCCACACAGCTCTAGTGTCCTTGTGTGTTCTCTCTACAATGGGCACTTAGACTAGCATGAAGTGGGATGGGCTAACACAGTCTTTTAAGTAATAGCCAGGACCACCCAGCTACTGCTTAATACTAGGCGGATGGAATTGACAGAGGTGAGCCTATTTTCTTCTCCCAGGCTGGCTGTATTTATTGAGCTTCACTCCCCACTTTGGCTAAAGGAGGAGAAACTATTATGAACATGGGTTAGGCAGCAAATTACCTTCTCCCTTCCTTTCATTCTCTGCTTTGCAGTTATGATTCAGGCCATCAAAAGTCTCTCCCCATCTTACAGAGAACTGACACAGTCATTGTACTATGTCACTTCTCCGACTCTGCTGCCGTCATTTCTGCTAACCTTAATTTAAAATACTGTCAGCATCAGCTAGAATCCCTTACAAACGGAGCGCCTCATCACCATACTAATTGAACGAAAAAAAATGGTCCATGATTTAAATACCTATTGCTTCATCATTTCCCCAGTCTTTGGCTTCCATTTTGTCAGGCATGAAGTTGGTGATTAAACCCAAGGCGTAATTATTAGCAACAGAAGCGCCTCTGTCCCATCTTGCAGTTTCCTGACCAGGTGCAAATGCTCGGATCCGCACTGAGCATGTCTGTCAGTCTTATGAACAATCCCAGCAGAATAAGTGACTGATTTTCTCTTTATAATCATGGAGGCGCTTTTCAGAAAATTGTCACACTAGACCTCTACTTCTGAAAGGCATAATGAGTGTTTCAGTGTGGTGAGAAGTTTTGGCTTTGAAAAGGGGTGTCACAGTTGGAACCAGGATGCTGGTGTTCTTTATTGATGTACCACCTACCACTCGGCTGCCTCCCACCATATTGGCTTGTTCTCTGAGTGCTGTGAAACTGAGGGAAGGATTGTGAAGCTGGGTGGGAGAGACAAGCTTACAAGGTCTAGCTTTGAATAGAGGTGAAGCAGAAACCTGTATGGGCCTGGAGCTCCATGTAGCAGAGGGGTGTTAGAGAGGAAAGCTCTCTCGGGGGAGGAGGATAGTCTTATGCTCAGGAGTTAGAGAAAGCTGTTTATTTATTTTTAAACAAAACAAAACATCACAGATGGTAACAAATTAAGCTTGATTTACTACAGATTTGAGCTATTCAGATTTGTAGCATCAATTGTGAAACATGTCTACCAGGCTACCAAGGAGAAAAGATTAGCATTTGAGTTCTAAAAGATCTTCTCAGAGGCCTGCTCTCTCCCTACCATTGCTCTCTCATGCATCCAGAAAACAGAGGCTCAGGCTTCCAGGAGTCTCACGTGTGCTTGGACTCAGCCCAGTATCATCAGACTGACAGTAGGCTCCACTTGCATGTCCTAAGTTCTGGCCTCCTGTCCAAAACTAGAATGGCATGTCCCTTGATGAGGACTTGCCCTTACAATTCCTTCCAAAGTTTTGCATTATCAATAGTTATTTATGTTAATATTAAGCTGACACACAGACAGTTTCTAAAATCCTAGACTGGCTAGGTGAGAGCATTCCCTGTGTGCGTTCATCCCATGGATCTATGGGGATAGCCATGGGTTTGGAGGTCACATTCATGATTCATTATCAAAACATGCCATTTTTTTTCTCTTCCCAACTGCTAGATTTGCAGGGAGCTCTAGATTCCCCAAGGATATTGAGGTACCTTCTATGCATTTACAAATAGAAAGCTACAGTAAACCTCTGTCTTTTGTTACAGCTTAGGGATTTAAGTCCTTGACGATGCAAACGTAAGCAAGTAGCCACAAAGAATGTCTGTAAAAGCAGAAGGCTACTGCTGGGTGGTGTTCCATGAAACCTCTTAAATGAGACTGTAAATGCATTAAGCAATGGATTTCTTTGCAAAGAACAAGATGATGTTTGTAATGTAACATTCATACCATCCAGTCCTTGAAAATACAATATCTATAGTGACAAGTTCAAAGGTCATCGGGTATAAAACTCCAGAAAATATAACTTAAGGACATGAGTCCTTCATCTTCTGTGCAATGGCTGGCAACCTTGACCAAGTCCCTCTACGTGTCTTATGGTCATTGACAGCAGGAGAGATTGTGACTCTAGGACTTTTCAGCTTTAAAAATCCTGTGAACTGACTTAGTGCAGAGCAGAATGCTGAACACAGGGTGCCTGCTCCAGACGTGCACTGTCAGTTATACCTTGGAAGTAGTCTAACTGATTATACTATGCTTAGCGATATCCTGGGACCCCCTCTTCCTAGGGAGACCCATTGGTACAAGATGTTTGCTCATTTTGACTTGAAAATAGCAAGACAAGTGGCTTGTGCAAACTTTTCTATGGAGAAAGATTTACTATAAGGTTCTAAGCTCAGGAGATTTTTGCAGTATGTATTTGGTGATGTGCAACTTTCAGTCTGTGAATACAATCTGCTTATTCTACATGAATGAATTTCTTGTTATGAAGAAGGTGACTTTTCTGTTAAGCTTGAGAATGTGGGGTGTGTTGGGCCTTGCTGTCGGTCTCTAACGTTGAATTATTGATGACAGTGCTCAGTAAGAATGGGATGAACAAAAAGGATCTATAACTGAAACAATTACTTTCTACATGTGTGGATTGTTCCGATTTTAGTTTTTAAATTGCTTTTTGTTTTTTGCTTGTTTGTGTGTTTGTTTATTGTTTTGTTTTGTTTTTTAAATCCAGGTTAGCCTGAAACTCACTGTGTTGTCTAGGCCAGGCATGAACTGATGGCAGTCCCCCTGCCTCAGTCTCCCGAGTTCTGTGATTGTATGTACAAACCACCAAGCCTGGCTCTAGATGTGATTTAAATAGGAAATATTGTGCTTTGAAATGTTCTAAAATGAATACAGTCCCCCACACATGATTTTAGAAGTTTACAGGTCAATTCTATGAAGACAGGGTGTCTCCTAAGCTCCTCCTTGGTCTCTGCTTCATTTGCTGTCACACTGTAAAGTCATTCCATGACACATTATATACCATGCCAATACTTGTGACTATTCACAAGTTGCTGCTTTCTACCCAGTTGCTGTCAACAGTTTGAGCTAGAGAGATGGGGAAATTTCCACTTGTCTTTTTGAGAAGAGTCTGTTCAATTGGCCACTCATGGTGACACCTTCTTTTTAGGAGGCTATACAGCAGGAGTTAGAAGAAATGGTTGTGACTCCCCAAATCAGATACCCCCTCTTCGTCTTCCAGAAGCTTGTACCTCCATGGTTGTGCAGAGCTCAGCTGCCCCAGCCCCTCTCCTGGTCTCAATGGGCTTGTTGTGCTCAGTCTCAAACACTATCCAGTTCCTCCTCTTCCTCAGAGGAGACCATGGGTCATGCCCACAGGGATTTCTGGCCTCTGGGATCTGCAAAAGTCCCATTGTGCTGACCCCCCCCCCACACACACACACATTTCAGGGGACTGTCTAGTCTGTCTCTTTTACCCATTGTCAAAACCTAACACAACATATGTTCACACAAAAGGATTCAGAGAAGACAGAGGCAGATAGACCCAGGGCACACAATGCAGAGAGACTACCAAACAGCAGGTGTGGGCTGCATTTCTTTGTTTTATAACATGGACAAAACTCCATGGGTTATCCTTTCCTTCTGTTTCCAGAGGCTGATCTTCCCAATACATCCTAAGCCTCTTCTTGGGAATGCAAGAGGAGGCACACATGTATCATTGCAGACAGAGATCTTTCTCTCTCAGACTGTCAGATCAGGCATGTTGTTATGGAAACCTTAAATAGATCTCAAACTAAGCTAAAACATGTCACTCTAATCTCAATGCATGTGTAGCCATGCCACTTGGTTCACTCAGTGCAAATGCCACAGAAATTGGTGTCCAAGTATTTACTGAGAGCTTCCGAAGTATTTGAAGACCTCATAAGAACACAGAACACAGAATTTAGCAGCTTTCTCTACCAATAGACTGAGAGAGGAGGGGTGGGGGAGTATTTAAAAAATATAAATCATTCAGATTTGTAAGGATTTTCTGAGAGGCATAAATATTGTTTCAACAGAAGCGAAAAACAGAGATGTAAACAGAAATTTTAAATTCCCAATTATTAGAGAGATCTTAGTCGATGACTCCAGACCTACGCCTTGGAAAGCAGTCTTTTAAGAGCAGCATAGTGGAATCGTTTAGTGACTGCCAAGTTTCCATTTTTTTTAATCGGCCCCTTTTAAGGTTTCTCAGTGTGAGGTCAGGGTCATTAGATTAGTGTAATTCGTCTCTTTAAGATCGATCACAGGACCTCAGGAAGCAGCGACTGCCACTGGAAACCATCAGCAAATATATAAACAGTCAGTTCATGAATGATGTAGGTACAAATTAAAACAAATCTCGTCAACCTCGCCAGGATTGGCAAGAAAAGATGAGGGTTGGAGCCTCTTAAGCAACTCCAGGGTAGGTGTAGACACTGCCATCAGGGGCCACTTGATGGCTGCTCCCCTTAGGGCTATTGTCTCTGAGGCCAACCTATCTGTCTGCCCTACAGAAGTGTCATGTCTCATCTGATGTGATTTTCATTTCCACATCTATGGAAGCTTTTACTAATCATTGTACTGGTTAGCAAACTGCCTCTTCTCCTCACCACTGAGCCCAGAGGAGTCCTCTGCCCGCCTCCTCCTTTGCCCTGGGAGCTAATCACCAGGTGCTACCAGGGGGGTTACACTTCTTCATCACAGTATTGCACCACCATAGAAAAGAGCGTGTGACGTGGGCAGCCTCTTCTCTCCTCTTTTCCCACTGGCTGTTGGAATTCTGTCCAAAAATCTCATCCTGTAATTTTGAATTTGCTATTGATGTTATCTCTGATTTTACTATTTTGATTTTAATATTAAATTATTTGCAATTTTTCAATAAAAAATAAGAAAAAAATCTTTATTATACTTTACCCTCTTGGTAGCTCCTTAATTTCTTTTTAGACTTCCATGGCTGTGTATGAATGGATTTCCCTTATCTGTCAAAGGCCTCGGCTACTGTTCTAATGAGGAGATCTGTTTTCCTTTGGTTTGCCCTACTGACTCTGATGTTTCCCTAGCCTGTAAAGACTAAAACATTAGAAGGGGCTGCCTGGAAATAGCATGGAACACTCTGGGGGGGAGGTGAGTGGGTAGAGTTTTCCTGGATAGTCACAGCAGGCTAACAGCAGAAGTGTCTCAGAAAAGGAAATGTGTATTTCTAGCCACCCTCCACCGCTGGTCTATCCAAGGACCTCATAACCCCTTCCTTTGCGAGAAAGCTCAACCATCTTCTGGTAGTTTTCCCAGATAAAATGTCCATCTTCTAAGACCCTTTCTAAAGGTCTAGGCCTTTAATGACATCACTGAGTTGCACCATAACCTGTGGCCTGGCAGCCCTCATATCGCTCAGTTTGCGAGAGGAATAAAATTCTTATTTATTTACATTGCTGTGGGCTAGCTTTTTTTCCCCTCCTGCTGCTGACAGCTGAAGGCAGCCCCAGTAAGCTGAGTTATCTGATGACGTCAGCCCCATTCTAAGCTTTAACATTCTAGGCAGGATAATTATTCGTTACAGAGGGGGTTGGGCTGCACTGCACATCACAGAGCGTCATCCTTAGCCTCCACCCACTTGATGCCACTACTACCCTTCAGTTGGGACAAAGAATGATGACTGCTGATAGTACCAAGTATCATCTGGGAATGGAGGGGACCAAAGCTTCGCTGGTTCCTGGAGGCAGAGCCTCTAAAAACATGGGTGAATGAATGAACGGGTATTCCTGTGCACTGAGTGGTTCAGGTGGAGGATGCTCTTTCTGTTGCTGAGTCTGCAGGGCAACTTCTGTCTGTATTTCATAGCTCTCTTTCTCCTTGTGTTTGTGCTTCACTGTAGCATTTACAAGCAAATAGTGTCAGTGTGCATTTTCTTATGCCAGTCACCATTGCTTCTTTTCTGGAATTTAGTGTAACTCTCTTTTATTTCAAAAAAGAAAATCAAAGATTTTTGCTTTACACTCTTCAAAGGATACCCTTGTCTTCTTTGTATTTAATTATTTAGATGTTTGAAATTCAGCTTTAAACCACAAAAATTATTTGTATAAATAAAAATTTTCATTTGTGAACATCCAAAGATTTCAGCAGCATAAATATTGAATACTATTGTCTATAAGAAATTATACATTGATTCATTTCTTAGTATTTTGAATTCTCTCTTTTTTTTATTATGAGTAAAACAGACAATTTATCAGGTCATATAAACTGGACAGAGAGGACAAGGTTCCACCAGTATGGCTGAACCCACATGTATACTTTGGTTGTAGTTAGGACCCAGGAGTGGATGTAGCCCTGTATTAGCTGTTCAGGGAGTACAGAATGGAAGAGGAGTTGACCCCACCCAAGTTGGCAGGACAGGCTCTAGAAGGCCATTGTGGCTTTAAGTGACCAAGACATTGCAGGAGATGCCTCTGCATCGCAAGAATAACACCTGTAGTCAGGACTAACCTTACCCAGACTTAATAAAGCACTCCATTTGTTGCCTCTCATCACTCACAGATGTCACTGCTTGGTCTCTAGTTTTACAAAGTAGCATATCTGAAAGGTTTTCCTACCAACTCTTCAAAAATGGTTGTACTCCTGTAGTCTTTGTAAATGAAAACAGAAGTTTCTTCTCTGTGCTCGAATCCTCCCATTTATGCTCTATCAAATGCATATACACTTTTGTCACTGATAAAATTAACAAAGAGTTCTGTCTCTAGGCATAGCCCTCACACCCAAAACCCGTGCAAGGTACAAGAGCTAATACAATAATACTTAGTTCTATGGAGTGCCATTTGAAAGCATAATAATAACACTCCAGGGAAATTAGCAATCAAAGACTGGCCTGCGAGCCTCTGGCTATGCTTTTTATTAAATAGAAAACAATAGAGACATCAGAGTAATGATACAGATCACTGCTCCAAGCAGTTCACATCCACTTTACACTAACAAGAGGGAAACGCATGCCGAAGGAACATTACTCCTCTTGACATTAGGAAAAGAACGGAGGATTGCAGAAATGAAGGTCTGCTGCATGCTGATTTCAAAGACAAGACAGGTGGAAAGACACCTGCAATTACCCTTTCCCTCGGATGTAAGGAAAACTTTGGGAAAAGTGGATCTTTCATGCCCAGTATAATGGTTCTTTTCCCAGGCAAGATGAGACCTTTTAGGGCCCTGATGTCTCAGAAATTAGAAAGGGCACTTCAAATTGCAGCAATTTGTTTTATAAACTATGTTAGAAGCATGCCCTTGGGCCATCCAAGTCCAAAGCACATTTAGAGACACAAAACACAGTTCAGGTAGAGAAAGTCTGGGAAGCAGGTTAGAAGCCAGTGTGCGTGAGAGCTATGACCCAAGCAAGAATTACTTGGGCTGCAAAGGTTTCTGGGGTCACTAAGCAGCTGCGCCTCCACGGTCAGCTGACAAGCTCTCTACGCTCTGACTCCCCAAGCTGTCTACACTAGGGCCTATCAAGCTTCTTTCCCTCTTACAAAATGCCTTATTGGCCTAGAAATATGTATGTAACTCAGGTATTAAGTACATAAAATAAGCATATAGATCATTCATCGGTGATAATAAGCCAAAGAAAAAGATATTGGCTACACATTACAACTTCACCATTAATTAAAGCTGAAAGGAAACTTGTATACTATTGAGAGATGTTTCTTTTTTCATAAATGATTAAGCCTTGGCTGAGCATTTGATATTGCAGGGCAGGGCGCGTCTTCAATGTTTTTCAGAGTTGATTGATATTTTGGTTTTACAGCCGCCAGTGCTTACAATACCACTTTGCATAAATACACAGTACAAAATGGCAGAGTGCTGTTATGGCCACTTCAGAAACAGTCAGGAATACTTTCCTAACCCCAAGCCAAACATGCTAGCATAGCATAATGCAATCTAAAGTTAAATATATTTAATACATGCTGAGGAATAACAATAAAGAAGTGTGGAGACTCTTTATTTTCTATATGAGTAGAAAGCTGAATATAAAGTAAAAATACTACCGTCTGTAATACACAGCCATCTAGAGTCTGCACTGCGATGCTTCAGGCCGTGTTCCGTGGCATTTTATGTCTTCGTGGCATGGCTCAGTGTAAGGTGTTCGTGGGGGGGGGGTGTATTGGTGACTTTTTGGATAGCATTGGAAATGTAATTGAGGAAAATACCTAATTAAAAAAAAAAAGAAAAAAAACCCAAGGCTTTCATGAAGTCAGGTGATATAACACAGGGGAACACTGCTAGTCAGCCCTTGAGTCCATTAAACATTTGATTTTAAATTCATTTTAGTTATTACATGTTCAGGAATTGTCTTTTGGTGGAGGGGACACTCCCCCCAACACACATTTGGTTACACAATACCACCAGAGAACATGACCCACATTTTAAGAATCTGGGGTTTAGACCCTATGAATAACTGTTGCCTCACTGAAGGTGAACCCGAAAGGGTCAGGGACAGGAGGCACTGAGGATAAACTTGATACACAGCAGCTAACAAATAACAGGAACACTGGGGAGCACAACCCCTTAGGTTATTGAAATAACTACCGAGTCAGAATCTCTGGGGGAGGGTTCAGAAGTCAATTTTTTTCACAAGGTTGCAGGAGGAGGCTGCCGCCGCCGGGTTTGAGAACTGCTGGACAATTGGCTCCTGCTCACAGCGGCCCAGATCCTTTTCCGGAAGCCACACTGCAGAGCAGTTGCCAACCTCTGCTGCCAGGCTGCCTGGTACAGGCAAAGAGAATATGGAAACAGATGTGCCCAGCGGCGGTGGCTGCTTGCGGGTAGCAAGTTGCTCCCTGCTCACGCTGTGGGACCCTCAGATAAAGAGAAAGAAGCATGCCTTTCTGTAGGCAATCTTTCCTACCGTAGCCCTGACTATGAGGTCAGGGAGGATATGTGGCCTGGAAGAATTTCTCTAAGGATTTATTCTCAGGAGGACACAGATGGCATGGTGTCACTAACAAGGACATGCAGGCGAAGCCCTGGGGCCATCTGGTGCCTACTTCATCTACCCCTGGGCTACTTACTGGGTTTGTGCTCTGGACAGACACTGGACCCAGTGTAAGAAGTGTTCCCCGACTCCTCTCTGTCTTGGGTGCAGTAGAGGCTGCCCCTGTGCCTCCCCCAGCTGGCTCTTCCCGGCTCCTACAGTGAGTCTTATTTTGACTGTAATACGTGTTTTTTTGTTTTTTCCCAATCTAAAAATACTGCTAAGCATATGTTTTAAGGAAGAAAGAAAAGTAGTTCTCTATGTTAGACCCCATGCTAGGGACTTCATAAGCATTAACTGTCTTTGCCTGACAAGTAGCCTACAAAGTGAATACAGTTATTCCCACTACGTCAGGTGGAGTTTACTCATGCGCAGTGGAGTCAGGGTTCCAGCCTGGCCCGTTTGTTGTAATTCTTATTATACTTTTTCTTGTTTTCATTTGACAATGTGCCTAATTGTGCTTATTTATTGACCTGCTCATCACTTTCTTCTTTCTACCTTTCAACACACACATACACGCGCGCGCGTGCACACACACACACACACACACACACACCTTGAAATAGTCTAGGTTTGCCTCTGTGCTGTTTCATCGCTCAGCCCTGCACATGCTTCTCAGATATTCAATTTGATTATATTGCTTAAGCCTAAAAACTAGGGTATATTCATCATCGAAAGGGGGTCCTCCCCCTCCGGTTTGTGAATACATTTATCTGAAGCAACAGCAACAGGGTGAAATATTTGAAATTGAGACTGTCCCAGAAAAGCTGGGACAAATAAATGATTGCTGCAAACTGTCACTGTAAAAAATATTGAAAAGATTGTTGCTGGTGATCATTGCTGGCTGCTTAAAACTGCAAAACACGGTCCCTCTCTTTTATTTGGAGTATATATATTCCCTAAAGGAAAGCATATATGTTTTTCTGCAACCCTTCCCTCCCCCATCAATGAGAAAGGGTCAATTAACCACCAGAAAGAATGGAACAGGGCTGATAGAGACACAGAGGGGCCAAGGGCACACTGGACATTTATTTCTTCCAGAACCTTCATAAAGAGCACAAGGCATCTGCGGAGGCGGCAGGACAGGACAGGGGGTGATGGACGGCAGACACTGGCCCAGGAGGGGAACTGCAGACACTGAAATCAAATAGAGTTTCTTGTGAAGCAAAACAGCGAGGAAATGAATGGCTGGCCCCAAACAAAGCAGCGATCTGGTGGCTGCTGTCAAGAAAAAGCCCCTCCCCCTAGCCCTGGGCAAAGCAGAAAATCCAATAGGAAATTTTTATCATCTAGTGGCAGGAAGGGACCATTAGTACTCCAAAAACCAAGAGGACAGCCAAGCAGAAATTCTCCCTTTATTTGTCATTAACTCGTCAAAGTGCTAAGTCTGCTTAAAGAGAGTAAGGGGGAAAAAAGTCCTCTGTGCTTTAAAAGGAGTAGCTCTTTGTGGTAGACAACTTATCAAGATCTACCAGGCTCAGAGAGATTCGGACAATTAACATCCCTAGAAACTGCTCTAGCAAAGAGGCAAAATGGGCAGTTTAATTACATAGGCGTGTGTGCCCTTATTTCTCAATTAATGGGTCTGCAAATAGCTCAGAGAAGAATAATTCAGTCGCCTAACCTCCTAGTGGGAGACTCTAAGCCCCTTAGTGATGACATTATTATTTTTTTTAATAAATGTAAGTTGTGCCTATTGTTTCTGAGTTAGAAAGTCACTCCCTTTACAGATGGGTCTTCAGGGAGACAGGGAGCAGAGCAGTACTCAGTGTGGTCTCTCTAGGAGGCTGGTTTCAGAAGCACCTGCAACGTCCTGGAGAATCCGGGCATGGGCCCTGTTGTAGCTTCTTTGGTAGGTTCTCACCTGATGATAAGAAATGGCTGTTAATAATTAGATGAGAGATCTGCTTAAGATTCTAAAATTGCTCCTATTTTTACTTAAAGCACTAAGATCAACGTTCTGTTTCACTTCTGGGAAAACAGAAACAAACTGGTTTATTTGATTGGATAATTGAAGACAGAGTCCTGACGCAGTAGTCTAGCAACAACGATTGTCTTCTCCTTCTATTTTCATAAGAGCCAGGCCACTCTGTATGAATGAGTGATCGTGACAGAGTTATTGCTGCTCTCATTTTAGATCCAATAACCACCCTGTTTGACCAAGTAAGCACCAAGATCCTATGTTGGGCTGTATCCCTCCTTGCTTACGTGACTTGCTCTCTTTGACTATAAGAAGAGAGACCTACTCTCTTAAAACACTAATCAGAACATAAACTCTTAGAGGAATATAATGAACTCTAAAGTTTCTTTCACAATGGGCTTTAAAAAGCAAAATTCATTAGACTGACACCAGGGCTCAACTACTTTTTCAGCTCCTCCTGCAGCCTTGGCTCTGAGGGCTGCGAGTGGAACAGCGGGGTCAGATGCTGCAGTCAGAAGACTTCCTGGCCATGGCTACACTCCACATGGCTTCTTGGGTGTAAGGACTTCCTCCCTTGGCTTGGATTCTACTGGCCAACATACGGAAGCCTGTAGAAAGTTGCTATCTATGGCTTGAGACGCTGAAGCCTTATGCAGGCCACTCCCAGCTCTCAAGGCCTGCGGATTTTACAGCTCAGTTGACAGGTTGTAGTTAAAAACTTGGAATACATTCTCCATTCTTGGGCCAAACCACAAAACTTATTTATGCTGTAATATGACTGAAATAAAGTAAGATGGTGTTTTTAATTTATTTTAAATTCTTGTTCCAAAGGAGAGTCTGGCTTAGGCTGAGAAGGATTTTCGAGATTCTATAAAAAGCCTCCTTAACACCCGAAGGCTTAGCAGCACTGGCTCCCTGTTATGTCCACGCACATGTTGAAACGTACTGTCTCTTCCTCCCCCATGTGCCCCTCCAGACTGTCATCAGTCATTGTAAGAGTTGAGCGTTTTCATCTTTCATTCATAAACGGAGTCAGAGAAATTGAAAGGAGGAGAGGCAGCAAGGAAGGATAACAGACAAGGTGAGAGGTGGTGAAGTTTGAGGTAAAATTAATAGTGGCTCCAGACCCAAAGGCAAACAGCCTAACTTGGAAGCTACTCTATGAGGGAGTGGCAGGGAGCCACCTACTGCCAGAATGGTGGGAGAATGGATCTAGAGATGTGAAGGGCACGTGAATGATGATGTAAAGGGAGACCTGTAGCATAACAGAGTCTTCAGAGATAGCTGTGAAGATGCCTTCCTGTCCCAAACTCTCTCCAATATCACCTTGCTATCCCCCTGTGTAAAACAACATAGGGAAGGCCTGTAATGCAGGCAGTGAAAGAATTATCAACACATGAGTTAGACAAAATGAATTTATTGAAATGTGAGGCCAGAGAGGAGTGGCCAAGTTCCCAGAGGGCCCCACGCTGCTGAGAAGGGGTAGAAGTTCCTTTAGTAATTAAGAGCGAAGTAACCCAACTTGGCCTTGTCATTGTGGGGACTCCTTAGTGGGCCTGTATCTGAGGGGACAGACAGACGTCTTGTGGCCTGGTTAAGAATAGTATTTGACTGTTTTCCTGAAACTGGCCATTTGTAGCTCCACAAGGAATCTGGCTCCAGCTGTGTAAGATAACATGGGTCAGGCTTCAAACTCTCATGGCCTGCTTTTTAAAGGATGGAAATTTTGCTTTTATTTCTGGTCCCTTGTTTCAGAATAGCAAGGTCAAGTCATTGACAAGTATAAAGATCTCCCATCTGAAGCTGCCTTGGAGCTGAGTAGGAGCATAGGATCCTAGTCAGTGACAGATCACTGTTGCTGGCAGTATTGTAAGGTTTAGCAAGGTTAAAAAGCATTTTGTAGGGAGATAAAGAGTGATTATTGCAAGAGGTCAGAGGTCAGACTGTGAAACTGTTTGAGATGACAAGACCCCTAGTGGTGTGAGATTGACAGTGGTGATGAGGGTAACAGTTGCTATACCTGAGGGCATGCCTTCTCAAACGTAATACCTTGTAAGGTAGAAGACACCAATTGTGCCAGAAAATGCAGTCAGCAAGACCCACAAGCACAAGACAGGTTAAAATGGAATGATTTACAGACGCCAGGATAGTTTGAACCCAGCTGGAGAAATTATCCAAGAGTTGTCCCAGTTATAAGGCCTGTTGAATCTTAGGGAAAAAAAAATGAACAAGCTAACTCAATTATCTACCGAACGAGGCAGAAATGGAAAATATTTAGCAGAGTAATAAATCCCTCTGGAGAGATAAGGAGGGCCATCCATGCCGCGCCTCTCCGGATAGTGATTGGAAAAGCTGGCAGCAAGAGGAGGAACAGAGCAGGCCTGGTGTGAAGGCCAAGGTCTACTGGGAAGGGGAAGGAACAAGAGGGGAGAGCATTCTGTGCTTTAGTAGGTGGAGCAGGCAGAAGGTTTGTTTCGCCTTTCTGAGGCTCTATTTGGCAGCAGAGAATAAGGTAGGAGATTTAGACATGGTCAGTTAGCGCATACTCTCTGTCCAGGGATGCCTTGAGGGTCCTCTGGAGGCTGAGACTTGTAGGAAGGGATGAGGACTATGTGTTGAAGACTGTGGGAACTTGCAGGCAGTGTGGTGCAGCTTGAGGGTGGATACAACCAGGCTGTAATGGGCGACTCTTTAGCAAGAACAGAGGAGATATTCAATGGAGTTGAATTTTAATTAGCTCAGAGACAAAATAACTTTGTCTTGACAGAAGAATAGAATATAGTGACCATAAATATTATCTAGACATCTCCCGTTTGGGTTGACCTGCCCCTGGGTGATTGTTGGTAACAAATCAAGCAAGCCTAACCAGTCTTGTTCCCAGCTCCTAGCAGGCCCCAGTAGGAGAAGGTCCACCACCCACACCATGTCACAGAGAAAAGGGACTGCTTGCAGGAGAAAAGGGAACCTGCATAGTAGAAAGATGCATTTCTAAGTAAAGACTTGGTGAGGACTGCTCCTGAAGAGGTATTACCCTTCAGTCAAGAAGCCCTTTAATACTTGATTGTTGATGGTGTGGGTGACTGTGAGGACTAGAGCCGCTAATTACTATGGGGGATTTTTCCAAGTCAAGTTCTTCATGTAAGGAAATCTAAGTTGAAGCTTCCAGAATCTCAATTGTTTCTTTAAAATATATTTTTATTAATTTATTTATTTTTTACACTCCATATTTTATTCCCCCCATCCACCCTCTGACTGCTGCATATCCCACACCTCTTCCCCAAACCACTGTCTCCACCATGGATGTCCCCACTCCCCACCACACCTGACCTTTAAACTCTCTGGGGCCTTCAGTCTCTTGAGGGTTAGGTGCATCATCTCTGAATAAGCACAGACCCAGCAGTCCTCTACTGTATGTGTGTTGGGGGTCTCACATCTGTTGGTGTATGCTGCCTGTTTGGTGGTCCAGTATTTGAGAGATCTCAGGGGTCCAGATTAATTGAGACTGCTGGTCCTTCTACAGGGTCACCCTTCTTCTCAGCTTCTTTCAGTCTTCCCTAATTCAACAACAGGGGTCAGCTGCTTCTGTCCATTGGTTGGGTGCAAATATCTGCACCCAACTCTTTCAGCTACTTGTTGGGTCTTCCAGAGTGCGGTTTGAGATGCCTACGAATGTAAATCTGCTGAAAACCATTGGAACAGCTAAAGTTGCTGAGGAGAGCCAAAGGAGCTAGCTGTACTTGCAGAATAACCTTCTTATTTTGATACAAAAAAAGGGAACTTAGAGTAGTAGCAGAAAAGCACACAGAGTGAGACCTATAAGCACATTAATTTGCCCAGGGACTGAGAGTATATGTGCAATGAAACCCTGCCTGGAACAGCAACAAAACATAACTTTATGAAAATAGACTGTGTAAAATAATTTGACATCCAGAAGACTTTAATTACATAGACTGAAATGTTTGATGGTGATAAAAGATCTGTGAGCTTATGAACATGTCTAATCCTACATATTATACAACTGACATACTGAGTAGTTATCTGCCTAGTACCTGTTCATCCTTTATTAATTTTAAGTATAAAAAGAAAAGGGCATCTCCTATTTGCATGATTACAAAGTCAAGAGCTCTGGCTCATGAGTCTATAGATTTACTGATCTTAATTTGGCATTTGAAACAGAAAGTTTAAGATTTCTGTTAGTCTTTTTTATTTTGTAGGTATCTCTTGTAAGCTCTAGATTGGCTTTGCTATCTTCATGTTCTCATTCTGGTGTAGCAAACACTTTACTGATTGAGGCACCTCCCTTGTCTTAACAGGTTTCATTATAAGAATATTATATTTGTACATCCTTGTGTTAGTTTTCATTGTCAGTATGACAACTCTAGAATCACCCAAGGAAAAGACTCTCAATGAAGGATTGTCCGGATTTAGTTGGCTTGTGGCCCTGTCTGTAGGTGACAATTTTGATTCTATTAATTGGTCTAGAAAGATCGATCCACTATGGGTAGCAGCATTCCCTATCAGGGAGTTCTGAATGGTGTGAGAGTGGAGAGAGCTAAACACTAACGTGCTTGCATTCATTCATTACTTCTGCTCTTCACTGTGGATGTGATGTGACCAGTTACTTCAAGTTCCTACAGCCTTGATTTACCAGGATGATGGACTACAACCTGTAATTATGAGCTGAAGAAATGCTTTTTCTCCTAAGTTGCTTTTGTTAGGCATTTTATCACAGGAAAAGAAGGTAAAAGCAACACAGTCACATTCTTTGTTTCTATCCATCTCCTATCACCCTCTCCTGTCCTGTTATAACAGGCTCTCAAAACGTAGCATAACTGAACCAATGTTGGAGGCACCATTCTAACCTTAAATCCCAGCATGTAGGCCCCCAAACCTGCCACAGTGGGAACAGAGACCTGATCCATCAGACCAGAGACCTAGTCCACAGATCCAGGATCCAAGAAAGTCCCAAAGATACTAACTATGCTTTTGATCTTCTGTAGTTTCTTTTCTTGCTAACTATTTTTGCTAAGTGAAGTGTGTCTGCCAGGATGTAAACTTTGTGGATAAAAGACGAAGAACCGGAGAAGCTTCAGGCTGCATGATACGGACAAATTTCTCATGCAGCTGCTGGTTAGCAATAAAAAAATTCTTTTCAGCCTTAAGATATCTGTGTTTGGTCCTCTGGTAAGCTTATGTGACATCACCATCTTCCCTTCATGTTAGACCCTTTCTTCTTCCAAATAGTGTTTTTGCTATATATCATACACTATATGTTATATAAATGCCAGTTTTTAAATCAAAACATCAAACAAAATCATCTCCTACCACACACATGTATGGTACACCTATACACATATATGGTACACATATACATTATGTGCTTATATGCATGTATACATATATAATGATTTTACACATACAAAATAACCTACCATTTGCCTCTCTGAATCTGGCTTATTTCATTTAACATGATGGTGGTCTCTAGTACCATAAACTTTCTGCAAATAATACATTTTCATATGGCTTAGTAACATTTTATTATGGACATATACCACATTTTTTATGCATTCATCTGTTGGTGGATATATAATTTCATTCTGATGGACTTCGCTATTGTGATACAACAAGCATAGATATTCAGGCATCTCTGCTGCATGATTGTGTAGTCCTTTTTAGGTTCTACTTAGAAATGATATTGGTGAGTCATGTGATAATTTTATTTTATTTTTTGAGTAACCTCCATATTGATTTTCATAGCAGCTGTACTGCATGTACAATGTGTACCTTTAGCAGTAGCATAAAAGGATTCTGTACTGGTTAGTGTCTTCTAGAGGAACAGAACTGTAGAATGTGGTCCAGATAGACCAACAATTTGAAGATCCAAGGATCTAGAAGTTGTTCCATACTTGAGGCTGGATCTCTCAGCTGGTCGGCAGGGAATGCTGAAATCCCAAAGAAATAGGTTCTGTTGCCAGAGAAGGAATAGACTTGCCAGTGAGATCATGAACAAAAGCTTCCTCCTTCCATGTCCTTTATATGGGCTGCCACTAGAAGGTGTGGCCTGGATTAGAGGTGGATTTTCCCACCTCAGAAGATCCAGATTAAAAGTGGGTCTTTGAACTTCAAATGATTTAATTAAGAAAATCTCTCCACAGGTGTACCCAGTTGCTTGAGTTTTAGTTAATTCCAGATTCAGTCAAGTTGATACCACCAGCAGCCATCAAAGGTTCCATTTTCCTTGCCACATTTCTTCTGGAAGCACAGAGCTCAACTGGGGAGGCAACTAGAATAGCTGGAAATATCTGCCCTGAACCTTGGGTTTTCATCCACAGGGCTCGTGGGCACAATTTTCTTCTTTATAATGATTGTGTTATCAGAACTACACACAAGAATGTACAAAACACAACTATTTCAACAAACATTTGGAAATAATTTTATGAAATTGATCATATATTATTCTATAACCTAATAATTCAGTCTAGGGTACTTAACCAAAAGGAATGAATAAGACCCATGCAAACATATTTATAGCAGTTTAATTCATAATAGTTTAAAATAGAACTAACCCAAGTAACCTAAATGTCCATAAAGAAAGAAAACATTAATATGTAGAACAACAGATAATTTGTATCAGTAGGATAAGGCAGAAAACGTACAATACATTGTGTTCCATGGATACTGAAATGAAAATCTTGCACAAAGTATTATTGAATTGATTTTCAGCAATATGGAAAGGGAATGTTGTCCTGCTTAGTTTTGTCAGCTCAACACAAACTAGACGCACCTAGGAAGAAGAATGACACGGAGAAAACACCTCTATCAGATTAGCCTGGAAGCAATTATGTCAGGTGTTTTCTTGATTAATGATCGGTGTAAGAGGGCTTAGTCCAGTATAGGTGAGACTCCCTGAGCAAGTGGGTCTGGGTTGTATAAGAAAGCAGGTTAAGCAAACCATGATGAACAGTCCAGTAAGCAGCACTCCTCCATGGCCTCTGCATCAGCTCTTTCATTCAGGTCCCTGCCCTGCAGTCTCCTGGTGAAGGAAATACAGTGTAAGATGAAATAAACCCTTTCCTCCCCAAGTTATTTTTGGTCACGGTCTTTTCTGCAGTGACAGAAACCTAAGACAGTTGTATTTGTCCCAGTAATCAGATTCTGTCTCAATACTTGGAAATTACTCATTTTTTTAAACTATAGTAAAAGATTAAGGGAGAAAACGTATCTCATCATTTCAACCGATCTCCCCAAAATGTGTGATGACATTCAGCATCCCCTTAAAATAAAGATGGTAAACCAAGATCAAGCAGAAACTACATAAATGTAAAAAGTTTAATAAAAGTTGAAATAGTCAGGATTTTTTCCTCAAGATCACAACAGGACAATGTGTGTTATTGCTCCTTCTAGTCAACATTTCACTAGCAGTATCTGCCTGCACAATAAGATGTGAAAAAGAAATGCAGGATGAAGACAATATGTTAGTGTCACTATTTGCTCACAAAATGATTATGTATAGATAATCCATTAGAATTAATATATCACACATTTAGTAGAAGAGTAGCTTAAAGGTAAATATGTAAAAATTACTGCATCATTTTTACTTTGAAAGCAAAATATAAAGCAAAAAATTGAAACACAATTTACATTAGCATACAATTAGAAAAGAAGTAAATCTAACAAAGGGTCTCTACGGAAACCTGCCAGTCCAGAAGTCTTATAATGAGTGTAGGCATATAGCAAGATCTATCTATCTATCTATATCTATATATATGTATACAATTCAGTATATAAAATTAATCAAAAGGATTAATTATCCTTCTGGTTGATTTTAAAATTCAATGGGCTTAAATCAAACTTCCAGTAGCATTTGGAGTAGCTGAAAGTTGAGTCAGGTATAGACAAGGCACAGTTGTACCAGCATTCAACAGGAGGAGGCGGGAAGATCAGGGATTCCAGGCTAGTGATACACAATGAAGTAGAGGTCACTGTGGGTGTATGAGGTCATGTCTCATAATAAAAATTTATATTAAAGTACAATGTTAAGAGCTATACTGAAATCTTGAGGGACAGAGTTGAACGCTTTGCCACACTATAGAAAATTATTATAGAGTTAAGTCTATTATCACAGGATAGTTCAGGTCTGAGATATATAGACAATGGGAACAGATACATCCCAATTCACACATAAAGAGTTGACTGTTCCACATCTAGTGACAGTGACAGACAGGGGTAAAGGGAATGATGGGCTTTGCTGTAAGTGATCCTGGAAAACTTGGTAGCATCGAGAAATAATCCAACCTTTATTCTTCATCAAAATTATGATAACAAATCAAATGCTTGATAAAATTAGAGTAGTGTTCCTCCAGGGTCTGCTTCAGTTTTTGTGTCCAGGTCTCGGCCTTGAGTTTCTCCCCTGACTTCTCTGATGCTGGAGGGTCAGCACTTGGCTGAAATAAACCTTTTCCTCCCCAAGATAGTTGTGGTTGTGATGTTTGGCCGCAGCAACCTAGAAACTGAGCTAAGAAGCAGTTACCTTTGTGGAGGACAGCGTGTGGGGGATGCCATGAGTGACCACACTGGAAGACTGATGATACTTATGGCTTGACTGTTACTGTTCACCAGGTGTCTTTGCTTTATAAACGTGTGTCAAATTTCCTCTTAAAACTTGCACACTTAATTTCTATAAGTACATTATGCTTTTAATGTTTTCTAAGCACAGCTACTAGGTATGTGTCCTAGATTGGTTTCTTTTGCTGTTTTCCCAACAGAATCAAAGAGGTTCCATTTCTATGTACTCAGTTGACTTCCCAACATTATAGCAAGTTGACAAAACCCAACCGGCACACCATGTTTTTACTGTTATATTCCATAATTGCTTTGTACTTAGAAGCCTTAAGACGAGTAGTCATCAGGATCCCTATGTGCTATGCAATATAAGGGAAGCTACAAGGGCAATAGTCATCAGTTGGCTGGATAATGGCCACATCTGACCTCTGCAGCCTCAGGGAGATTTGGCTGATATTTTGAACTCAGCAGCTGTTATGTCACCTTTCATTTATAGGCTTCCCGTGGCTCATGGGAGAAAGTTCAGAAGCCATCAACCTGATCGACAAGAGCATTAATTGTCCATTGCAGTCTTACCTCTTGGATGTGGCTGGCCCTCTCAACACCATATTTCATCATCCCGACCCACTCTTCCTCCTTAGTAATAACATTCTTCTCCATGTTGGTCTTCCAGGCTCCTATGAACCCAGTTCAGATGTTGGCTTCTTTCCATCTTCCTTAATTACCCATGCAGAGATGGGCCTTCTCTTCCTTAAACGACCATTCTATTTCATAGTTACAGTGATGTATAGGTTTAACTAATTTGAAGTGTAAAATATTTAAGCAGTACGCAATACCTTTTGAAAAGTAGTGTTACTTTTGACGTTGTAGCATACAGTATCAATACACAAAAATCAGGTGAATTTGTACACATTAACAGCAAGCTACATAGAAAGGAGACTAAGAAGATAAATTTGTTGGCAACAGCATCAAAAAGAACATGAAACGCCTAGAATAAACTAAGAAGATAAGAGATGGACATTCTGAAAATTACAAAACACTGTTTTAAAGATTAAAGAAGTGGGCTGTTAGACAGCTCAGTAGGGAAAAGGCTCTCTGAAGCATGACGGCCTAAGTTTAGATCTCCAGCATTTATATAAAAAGCTAGCTGTGGAGGGAGAAGACATAACCTCTGTGCTTGGCAAGCAGGGACAGGGGGATTCCCGGCTTGATGACCATCAGTTCTAGCCAAACTGTGAACTTGGGAGTCAATGACCTGTCATGGTCCAAGTAACTGAAAAAGATGCCTGAGGAAGACACCTGACTTCAGTCTCTGGCCTATACATGTCACACACACACACACACACACACACACACACACACACACACATGCAGGTCAGAAACCAAAGATAGTAAAAACAAAGGAAGATGTCTGTGTTTTTATTCTGGAAAACATTTATTACTGTTAAAATTCCTATAGTATCCAGAGAACTCTACAATTTAAAGTTAATCTCTATAATTCTCTCAAAAATACCAGTAATACTTTTCAAAGAATATAAAACATTATCTTAAACTTCATATGGAACCACCAAAGGTCATGAACACCCCCCAAAAAATCATGGAGAAGAACAAACTATAGAAATCACACTTCCTAATTTCAAAATATGTTACAAAGATGTAATATTCATCACAATATAGTAACAGTATTTAGATAGATAGATAGATAGATAGATAGATAGATAGATAGATAGATAGATAGATGATAGATAGAGAACAGAATGACTTGAGGGCTGAAGTAAATGCACTGTGGTCAGTTGGTCTTTAATAGGGCTGTCATGAATTCATAATGGCAAAGGGCCAGCCTGCTTAATCAGTTAAATTTAGGGAACACACTATGTTCTCATTTGACCACCACTCCCCATTATGCCCCTCGCCTCCCATGTGCCCAGCAGTAGCCTCTGCTCTAGTTTTAGTGTACATTCCTAGGGAACTTCCATTTCTCCTAAAAATCTATTTGTCTTGTTACTCCTCCTTTTGTTAGCTGCTGTATGAAATCCCATGCTATGCCAACTATGACACAGATGACTATGTGGCTTGCTTCTAATTGTTCCTAGTCCAGTGGTGTCATACCTGAATCTCTGCATGCCCACAGGTGGCCACCCAGGTGACCATCTCTCTACCTACCTAGTTCCTGAATGCTGGATCTGCTGATCATAAGATACACATCTGTATTAAAACATAATCCTATTACAGCTGCCTAGGTTCTGAGCTGTTGCATACATTTTGCAACCTGTGCTCAGACAGGGTGTGGCTCACATATGGTGGGCCAGAAACCAAACTCACTGTAGTAAAAATCTCTGTGCACATAGAAAGAAGCCTGAGTGAACACATGATGCTCCAAGGTCATAGATCCAACTTAGCTCTTACAAGCTAACACAAGATATCTTGCCAGAGCTGTAAAAATCAATGCCAATAAAGAAAAATTGTGCACAACCACACACACACACCCCTCTAGTGAAGTGGTCATTAATATATATTAGGAAGATAATTTTAAGGCAACAAAAGATAAAATGCAGAGACCACAGCTTTTGGGGCAAAGATCCACGACACAGGACAAATTAGAAAAGGATGACAGAATCTGACCTTGGTGGGCACATATTGGAAACAGCATGTTGTGGCTAGCCTGGTAGGGCCTTAATGTCCCCAGCTGTAATGCCAATACCAGGAACACCAACGCCGCTCTTTATGGTTCTAATGCTAGTCATGAGTTCCAAGAACAAATAGATAGGAGTGGGTATGTTCTCCATTGTTCTCTAATTTTTACCCTTCCTGGTTGCTTGGTAAACATTTAAAAAATGTATTACCCAGGAAGCCTCCGGAAGCAGCCTATCACTGGAAAGTGGTTCACCCAGCGCAGGAACAACGTGCACAGAAAGCGTGTCAGAGTGCTAGCAAGAAACACCCGGATGTTTGTGAGTTCCACTTACACATTCAATCAAGGTGGCACCGTGGCCATCTTGGCCATGTAGTGCTCACATGGGGAGGGTTGTGGTGTGCACTGGCAGGCATTTAGCAACAACTCTGCTTTTAATCACTATATGCTAGAACACATATATATGTCACCAAGTGGTGACAATCAATTTAAAAAAAGTTTTCAGATGTTTCCTGGAGTCAAGATTGTCCCCAAGTGAGAATCACCGGAGTCTCCTCGCTTTCCTGGTCTCATTAGAAATCCCTTAAAGATTGGTTTAATGCTTTGACAATACTATTTCCACACAGGCCTTGAACATTTACTTGACAGGCAAGCCGTCTACAAAGTGAGTTCCAGGACAGCAAGGACTGCATAGAGAAACCCTGTCTTGAAAAACAAAACAAAACAAAAAAAAAAACAACAACAAAACAAAACAAAACAAAACAACAACAACAAAAAACCCCAAAACTTTTCTTAATAACCTTGCAGCTACCGTCTAGTGGTTAGGATTCAGTGCTCTCATCGCTGCAGTTGGGGTTCGTTTCCTGGTCAGGGAACCATGACCACCCCAGTTAGCCACAGGAATTCAGAAGTACGGGGGTGGGGGGTGGGGGTGAGGGGGCGTGGCAGCCGCCAGCCATGGGTGGACAGAGCTCTTTCAGAGCTCTGAGTCAGAGAGTCTGCTGGGCTGAGAACAGGCTGGCCTTTCCACTGGTGCCTGGCCGGCGGTAGCGTGGAATCCATTTTTAACATTTCCCGCAACAGAACTCCTGTCTTATCTGCTACAGTCCCATAATCTAAATGGCAGCTGGGTGCCTGGGAAACAAGTCGGAGTAGTGATATCATTATCCTCAGTTTACCCAGGAGATCCTGAACCACAGCAAGAGAAACAACCTGAGCCATCCCCAGAGCTTGTGAAGTTCAGAGTCAGGCGTGTTAACCCAGGCACCATGGCACAGAGGCCCCCTCCACCCATGGTGGGACACAGCATCCTCTGCTGTTATGGGGTTGGGGACTCTGTAGCTCTGAAAGACTGAGGTGGTATTTTCCCTTCTACATTAAAGGCTATTTAATCTTTCCATGCACTGGTTGTAAGTATCAAACATTTACCTTAAACTAGGCATATTGCCAGCTACTGGCACTGCAAAGATGAAAGCAATTTGGCTGTTTGTTTTAGTTCCCTAATAAGAAAGACAGGTAAAAATCAGAGTAATACTAGTGATAGGTTCCTAAATAAAAATAGGTTCAAAGGTTCAGGGTAGTAAGCCAGATACAAGGATGACCCATAAGACCTAATCCTACGGCTAGCCTTTAAGAATCTGTCATAACCTGTTCCTAATCGAGGTTCTAACTGTTAAAACAGTCTACTGTCTACTTCTGGTGACCGATCTCTGAACTGAATTCTCTACTCCATTATATTTTCCCCTACAGTGGCAGACCTGCTTAGGATTTATCTAGAAACTAGAGTTTCTTATCTAGTAGAAGTTATCACTGCCTCAGAGTCCCCTTCAGTAAAGAGAAAAACTAGCTCTGTGGGAAATCCGTGGCTGTTGGGTCAACAGGAGAGGTGACACAGGTGAAAGGCTTCACTGGAGAGACTCTTCATTTAGACATTGCCTTGCTGAGGGAATTTAGAGGCAAAGGTGCCAATAGCCAAGCCATCCTAAGCCTGAGGGCTAATGGAAGGAAGCCTGTTGTCTGGGCAAAGAGAAAGCTGCCATGCTCCAGCGCCACTATCACCACAACCACCACCACCATAGCACCACCACCACCCCATCACAATCACCACATCACCACCAACCACCACAACCACAACAACAACCACCACCACCACCACCACTGCAGCACCACTACAACACCACTACACCCCACACCACCAGAGGAGGGGGCTAGCAAATGGATGACTGGGAAGGTGAAGATGAAACAGGATCTACCAGGTCTGTAAGGAGACAGAAGAGATGGGAACCAGTGCTTCATCTGGGACCTTCTCTTGCCTTCCCCCAATAAGAAAGGCAATCGGCAGTGAGACTTCTGTAATCAGGGACCGCGGGCCACAGTCTGCAAGTCTTAGTGTCTCTAGGACACCAAGTAGAGGAGAGAAGGTTGAGACCTGAAGGGAGGTAGAGCTTAGAGGCTTCCCTGCAGTGGGAAGGTCTGGGTTCTGGAGAGGTGGAAGGCTGTGGGTGTCTCTTGGGCTGGCTAGATTGAAGCATGGTGGCAGTTAGGAGACAGTCATCAGCTTGAAGGGGAAGAGGGTTATTGAGAACAAGAGGCAGGAGAAAGACTCCCGGGAACCTGAGCTTCCAAGAAAGCTTCCTAGTAGTTAGGACCCAATTTTAAGGCCCAGATCACGTTTCCCGGAAACCTTTGGGGCTTTCTGCCTGAGCTGAGCTGCTCTGCTCTGGTTGATAAGTCAGCTGCTGCTTTCAGTTGGGATTCAAAGTCAGTGACTTTCTCAAGCCACCTCCATGGTCACCAAGCCACCGCCCAAGGCTGTCGTACCTATAGATCTTTGTTGTTGTTTTTGAAAATAAGTCCTTATTCCTTAACAAGGGGGCCTCTTGATTCTTCATTGGGATTTTTGGTTTATGTGTTAACTACTGCTTCTCCCTGAGAAGTCCAAGAGCTGATGGTTCTTTGTGCTTTCATGGGTTCATTGCTTCTCTGAAAGAATGGTATAGGAAAGGAGTTTCCAAGATCAAAAGGAGGGGGTGTCAAGAAGAATATATTATGAACAAAAGCATATCTATTAATACATTGCAGCAACACTTTGTCCAGAAGCTGTCAATTTGCCGAGGGAGGGGCAACAAAATGCAGGACAATCGGTCAATCTCAAGCCACCATAAGACTGCCTCCAGTCCTGTTCATACATACAATCATGTCAAACTTCTGCCTCCTCATGACTGCACTCTGCATACTTTTTATGGTGCCTACTCTGCCTAAGTATTCCTGCCCAATCTTTCCTGCTCTGATCCCACACTGTCACCACATTGAACCCTATGTCACCATTATGTCCTTTGGCCTCCATAGTGTATAAGCTTTCTCTCACACTTTCTAAGCTCTCCAAGGGTGGCTCCCATCCTGTGGCGTTCCATCTTTTGGTGGAACATTAGCTTCTTTGAACTTAACTGCCTGCTTATATTCCCAAGAGTGGTATAGCTGGGTCTTTAGGAAGATCTATTTTCAATTTTCTGAGGAACCTCCAGATTAATTTCTAGAGTGGATTGTACCAGTTTGCAATCCCACCAGCAATGGAGGAGTGTTCCTCTTTCTCCACATCCTCTCCAACCTGTGTTGCCACCTGAGGCTGTAATCTTAGCCATTCTGATTGGTATAATTTGGATCTCAGGGTCATTTTGATTTGCATTTCCATGATCACTAAGGACTTTGAACATTCCTTTAGGTGCTCCTCAGCCATTGGAGATTCCTCAGTTGTGAATTCTCAGTTTAGTTCTATACCCCATTTTTTTATTGGGTTGTTTGGATTTTTTGGAGGTTAACTTCTTGAGTTCTTTATATATTTTGGATATTAGTCCTCTATTGGATGAGGGGTTAGTGAAGTTTTTATTTCCCCAATCTGTAGGTTGCTAATTTGTCTTATTGACTCTGTCCTTTGCCTTACAGAAGCTCTCCAGTTTCATGAGGTTCCATTTATCAATTCTTGATCTTAGAGCATGAGCCATTGGAGTTCTGTTTAGGAAATTTCCCCCTGTGCCAATGAGTTCAAGGTTCTTTCCTACTTTCTCTTCTATTAAATTCAGTGTATCTGGTTTTATGTAGAGGTCCTTGATCCACTTGGACTTGAGCTTTGTACAAGGTGACACATATAGGTCTATTTCCATTCTTATACATACAGACAGCCAGTTAGACCAGCACCATTTATTGAAGATGCTTTCTTTTTTCCATTGTATATTTTTGGCTTTTTTGTCAAAGATCAAGTTACTGTAAGTGTGTGGTTTTATTTCTGGGTCTCCAATTCTATTCCATTGATCAGCATGTCTGTCTCTACCAATACATGCAGTTTTATCACTATTGCTCTGTGGTAAAGCTTGAGGTCAGCAATGGTGATTCCCCTATCCCCAACATGCTACAGGGGCATGTGTTCAACTATGTTCATAGTGGCCTTATTTGTGATAGCCAGAATCTGGAAACAACCTAGATGTTCCACGACAGAAGAATGGATACAGAAATTGTGGTTCATTTACACAATGGAATACTACTCAGCTATTATGAACAAGGACATCATGATTTTTGCAGGCAAATGGATAGAACTAGAAAATATCACCCTGAGTGAGGTAACTCAGACCCAAAAGGACATGCATGGTATGTAATCACTAATAAATGGATATTACTAATAAATGCCCCCCCCCAAAGTACAGAATACCCAAGATACAGTCCACAGAACTCAAAAAGGTCAATAAGCTGAAGTGCCCAAATAAGGATGCCTCAGTCCCACCTAGGAGACAGAAGAAAGCAATCACAATTGGGGAGGGAAGGAGGGACCTGGGAGGGAAAGTGGATGGAGTGAGTTGTGGGGAGAGGGGAACCTGATCTGGTATTGGGTAAGAGAAAAGGACTGAAGCCCTGAGGGCCTGCAGAAAGAGTGTTGGGAGGAACCCTCCATAATGCACCAGAGACCTGGGAGGAGAGAGACTTTCAGGACTCAAAGGGAGGGACCTTAGATGAAACACCCAACAGAAGGGAGAGGAAATTTATAGAGCCCATAGAGCCCACCTCCAGCAGGAAGACAGGGTATAAACCGAGGGAGGGGGGCATCCCACAGTCACAACTCTGACCTATAATTGTTCCTGTATGAAAGAACTGCAGCAATGGAAATGGAGAGGAACTTGAGGAAAAGAAGGTCCAGGGAGAGGCCCAAAGAGGGGTCCAGATCAAGGGGAGGTGCCAAGGCCTGACACTATTGCTGAGGCTATGAAGTGCTCACAAAAAGGGACCTAGCATGACCATACTCCAGAAGACCCAACAAGCAGCTGAAAGAGTCAGGTGCAGATATTTGCACACAACCAATGGACAGAAGCAGCTGACCTCTGTAGTTGAATTAGGGAAGGCTGAAAGAGCTGAGAATCAGGACAACCCTATAGGAGGACCAACAGTCTCAATTAATCTGGACCCCAGAGATTTCTCAAACATTGGACCACCAAGCAGGCATTATACACCAGCTGATATGAAGCTGCCAATACACATACAGCAGATGACTGCTGGGTCTGTGTTCATTCAGAGATGATGCACCTAACCCTCAAGAAACTGGAGGCCCCAGGGAGTTTAGAGGTCAGGTGTGGTGGCAGGTGGGGACATCCACATGGAGACCGTGGTTTGGGGGAGGAGGTGAGGGATGTGGAGCAGTAGGAGGGTGGATGGTCTGGGGAATAAAATATGGAGTGTAAGATAAACAAACACGGGGAGCGCAGGGTTGCCTGACACCCGCCAGCTACCCACGACCCCCGCCGCAGGATTTTGGGACTGCTGGTGAGTGGAACACAGCTTCTGCTCCAATCCAATTGCGCGGGACCTGAGACTGCATTAGTTAGGGAAGCAGAAACCGGCCTGAGTAGGGCCACAGGCCTCATCCGGCCGGATCAGCCCAGGGGTAGCAGGAGCGCAGGGTTGCCTGACACCCGCCAGCTACCCACGACCCCCGCTGCAGGATTTTGGGACTGCTGGTGAGTGGAACACAGCTTCTGCTCCAGTCCAATCACACGGGACCTGAGACTGCTATGGTTGGGGAGAGAGAAATCCGGCCTACATAGGGCCACAACCCTCTTCCGGTCAGAAAAGCACCGGGGCAGCTGGGGCGCAGGGTCGGCTGACACTCACCAGCTACCCACAACACCCACCACAGGATCTTAAGACTTCTGGAGAGTGGAACACAGCTTCTGCTCCAATCCAATTGCGCGGGACCAGAGACTGCATTAGTTAGGGAAGCAGAAAAACGGCCTGAGTAGGACCACAGGCCTCTTCCGGCTGGACCAGCACCAGGGTACCGTCAGCTACCCACGACCCCCGCCGCAGGATTTAGAGACTGCTGGTGAGTGGAACACAGCTTCTGCTCCAATCTTTAAACAGTGACAACGATAACAACTAACCCCAGAGATTACCAGATGGCGAAAGGTAAACGTAATAATCTTACTAACAGAAACCAAGACCACTCACCATCATCAGAACCCAGCACCCCCACTTCGCCCAGTCCAGGGCACCCCAACACACCGGAAAAGCTAGACACGGATTTAAAAGCATATCTCCTGATGATGATAGAGGACTTCAAGAAGGACTTTAATAACACACTTAAAGAAATGCAGGAGAACACTGCTAAACAGGCAGAAGACAATAAAGGGGAAGCACAAAAATCCCTTAAAGAATTACAGGAGAACACTGCTAAAGAGTTACAAATCCTTAAAGAAAAACACGATAACATAATCAACAGGTAGAAGTCCTTACAGAAAAACAGGAAAACACATCCAAACAGATGATGGAAATGAACAAAACCATACTAGACCTAAAAAGGGAAGTAGACACAATAAAGAAAACCCAAAATGAGGCAACACTGGAGATAGAAACCCTAGGAAAGAAATCTGGAACCATAGATACGAGCATCAGCAACAGAATTCAAGAGATGGAAGAGAGAATCTCAGGTGCAGAAGATTCCATAGAGAACATCGGCACAACAATCAAGGAAAATGTAAAATGCAAAAAGATCCTAACTCAAAACATCCAAGAAATACAGGACACAATGAGAAGACCAAACCTACGGATAATAGGAGTGGATGAGAATGAAGATTTTCAACTCAAAGGACCAGCAAACATCTTCAACAAAATTATAGAAGAAAACTTCCCAAATCTAAAGAAAGAGATGCCCATGAACATACAAAAAGCCTACAGAACTCCAAATAGACTGGACCAGAAAAGAAATACCTCCCGACACATAATAATCAGAGCAACAAATGCTCTAAATAAAGATAGAATACTAAAAGCAGTAAGAGAAAAAGGCCAAGTAACATATAAAGGCAAGCCTATCAGAATTACACCAGATTTTTCACCAGAGACTATGAAAGCCAGAAGATCCTGGACAGATGTTATTCAGACACTAAAAGAACACAAATTCCAGCCCAGGCTACTATACCCAGCCAAACTCTCAATTAACATAGATGGAGAAACCAAAGTATTCCACGACAAAACCAAATTCACACATTATCTCTCCACGAATCCAGCCCTTCAAAGGATAATAACAGAAAAAAACCAATACAAGGACAGGAACCACGCCCTAGAAACAACAAGAAGGTAATCCCTCAACAAACCTAAAAGAAGACAGCCACAAGAACAGAATGCCAACTTTAACAACAAAAATAACAGGAAACAACAAGTACTTTTCCTTAATATCTCTTAATATCAATGGACTCAACTCCCCGATAAAAAGACATAGACTAACAAACTGGCTACACAAACAAGACCCAACATTTTGCTGCTTACAGGAAACTCATCTCAGAGAAAAGGATAGACACTACCTCAGAATGAAAGGCTGGAAAACAATTTTCCAAGCAAATGGCATGAAGAAACAAGCTGGAGTAGCCATTCTAATATCTGATAAGATTGACTTCCAACCCAAAGTCATTAAAAAAGACAGGGAGGGACACTTCATACTCATCAAAGGTAAAATCCTCCAAGAGGAACTATCAATCCTGAATATCTATGCTCCAAATACAAAGGCAGCCACATTCATTAAAGAAACTTTAGTAAAGCTCAAAGCACACATTGCACCTCATACAATAATAGTGGGAGACTTCAACACACCACTTTCACCAATGGACAGATCATGGGAACAGAAACTAAACAGGGACACAGTGAAACTAAGAGAAATTATGAATCAAATGGATCTGGCAGATATCTACAGAACATTCTATCCTAAAACAAAAGGATATACCTTCTTCTCAGCACCTCATGGTACCTTCTCCAAAATTGACCACATAATTGGTCACAAAACAGGCCTCAACAGATACAAAAATATTGAAATTGTCCCATGCATCCTATCAGATCACCATGGACTAAGGCTGATCTTCAATAACAAAATAAATAATAGAAAGCCAACCTTCACGTGGAAACTGAACAACACTCTTCTCAATGATACCTTGGTCAAGGAAGGAATAAAGAAAGAAATTAAGGACTTTTTAGAGTTCAATCAAAATGAAGCCACAACATACCCAAACTTATGGGACGCAATGAAAGCATTTCTAAGAGGAAAACTCATAGCTCTGAGTGCCTCCAAAAGGAAACTAGAGAGAGCACACATTAGCAGCTTGACAACACACCTAAAAGCACTAGAACAAAAGGAAGCAAATTCACCCAAGAGGAGTAGACGGCAGGAAATAATCAAACTCAGGGGTGAAATCAACCAAGTGGAAACAAGAAAAACTATTCAAAGAATCAACCAATCAAGGAGCTGGTTCTTTGAGAAAATCAACAAGATAGATAAACCCTTAGCCAGACTCACTAGAGGGCACAGGGAAAGCATCCTAATTAACAAAATCAGAAATGAAAAAGGAGACATAACAACAGATCCTGAAGACATCCAAAACACCATCAGATCCTTCTACCAAAGGCTATACTCAACAAAACTGGAGAACCTGGATGAAATGGAGAAGTTCCTAGACAGATACCAGGTACCAAAGTTGAATCAAGATCAGGTTAATGATCTAAACAGCCCTATATCCCCCAAAGTAATAGAAGCAGTCATTAATAGTCTCCCAACTAAAAAAAGCCCAGGACCAGATGGGTTTAGTGCAGAGTTCTATCAGACCTTCAAAGAAGATCTAATCCCAGTTCTTCACAAACTATTCCACAAAATAGAAACAGAAGGTACTCTACCCAACTCATTCTATGAAGCCACAATTACTCTGATACCTAAACCACAAAAAGGCCCAACAAAGATAGAAAACTTCAGACCAATATCCCTTATGAATATTGATGCAAAAATCCTCAATAAAGTTCTTGCTAACCGAATCCAAGAACACATCAAAACAATCATCCATCCTGACCAAGTAGGTTTCATCCCAGGGATGCAGGGATGGTTCAATATATGGAAATCCATCAACGTAATCCAGTATATAAACAAACTCAAAGACAAAAACCACATGGTCATCTCGTTAGATGCGGAAAAAGCATTTGACAAGATCCAACACCCATTCATGATAAAAGTCTTGGAAAGATCAGGAATTCAAGGCCCATACCTAAACATGATAAAAGCAATCTACAGCAAACCAGTAGCCAACATCAAAGTAAATGGTGAGAAGCTTGAAGCAATCCCTCTAAAATCAGGGACTAGACAAGGCTGTCCACTTTCTCCATACCTATTCAACATTGTACTTGAAGTCCTAGCCAGAGCAATTCGACAACAAAAGGAGATCAAAGGGATACAAATTGGAAAAGATGAAGTCAAAATATCACTTTTTGCAGATGATATGATAGTATATATAAGTGACCCTAAAAATTCCACCAGAGAACTCCTAAGCCTGATAAACAGCTTCGGTGAAGTAGCTGGATATAAAATTAACTCAAGCAAATCAATGGCCTTTCTCTACACAAAGAATAAACAGGCTGAGAAAGAAATTAGGGAAACAACACCCTTCTCAATAGTCACAAATAATATAAAATATCTTGGCGTGACTCTAACTAAGGAAGTGAAAGATCTGTATAATAAAAACTTCAAGTCTCTGAAGAAAGAAATTCTAGAAGATCTCAGAAGATGGAAAGATCTCCCATGCTCATGGATTGGCAGGATCAACATTGTAAAAATGGCTATCTTGCCAAAAGCAATCTACAGATTCAATGCAATCCCCATCAAAATTCCAAATCAATTCTTCAACGAATTAGAAAGTGCAATCTGCAAATTCATCTGGAATAACAAAAAACCTAGGATAGCAAAAACTCTTCTCAAGGATAAAAGAACCTCTGGTGGAATCACCATGCCGGACCTAAAGCTCTACTACAGAGCAATTGTGATAAAAACTGCATGGTACTGGTATAGTGACAGAGAAATAGACCAATGGAATAGAATTGAAGACCCAGAAATGAACCCACACACCTATGGTCACTTGATCTTCGACAAGGGAGCTAAAAACATCCAGTGGAAGAAAGACAGCATTTTCAACAAATGGTGCTGGCACAACTGGTTGTTAACATGTAGAAGAATGCGAATCGATCCATTCCTATCTCCTTGTACTAAGGTCAAGTCTAAGTGGATCAAGGAACTTCACATAAAACCAGAGACACTGAAACTTATAGAGGAGAAAGTGGGGAAAAGCCTTGAAGATATGGGCACAGGGGAAAAATTCCTGAATAGAACAGTAATGGTTTGTGCTGTAAGATCAAGAATTGACAAGTGGGACCTCATGAAACTACAAAGCTTCTGCAAGGCTAAAGACACCATCAATAAGACAAAAAAAACACCAACAGATTGGGAAAGGATCTTCACCTATCCTAAATCAGATAAGGGACTAATATCCAATATATATAAAGAACTCAAGAAGGTGGACTCCAGAAAGTCAAATAACCCCATTAAAAAATGGGGCTCAGAACTGAACAAAGAATTCTCACCTGAGGAATACCGAATGGCAGAGAAGCACCTGAAAAAATGTTCAACATCCTTAATCATCAGGGAAATGCAAATCAAAACAACCCTGAGATTCCACCTCACACCAGTCAGAATGGCTAAGATCAAAAATTCAGGTGACAGCAGATGCTGGCGAGGATGTGGAGAAAGAGGAACACTCCTCCATTGTTGGTGGGATTGCAAGCTTGTACAACCACTCTGGAAATCAGTCTGGCGGTTCCTCAGAAAATTGGACATAGTACTACCGGAGGATCCAGCAATACCTCTCCTGGGCATATATCCAGAAGATGTCCCAACCGGTAAAAAGGACACATGCTCCACTATGTTCATAGCAGCCCTATTTATAATAGCCAGAAGCTGGAAAGAACCCAGATGTCCCTCAACAGAGGAATGGATACAGAAATTATGGTACATTTACACAATGGAGTACTACTCAGCTATTAAAAAGAATGAATTTATGAAATTCCTAGCCAAATGGATGGACCTGGAGGGCATCATCTTGAGTGAAGTAACACAATCACAAAAGAACTCACACAATATGTATTCATTGATAAGTGGATATTAGCCCAAAACTTAGGATACCCAAGATATAAGATACAATTTGCTAAACGCATGAAACTCAAGAAGAATGAAGACCAAAGTGTGGACACTGTGCACCTTCTTAGAATTGGGAACAAAACACCCAGGGAAGGAGTTACAGAGACAAAGTTCGTAGCTGTGATGAAAGGATGGACCATTTAGAGACTGCTGTATCCAGGGATCCGTCCCATAATCAGCTTCTAAACGCTGACACCATTGCATACACTAGCAAGATTTTGCTGAAAGGACCCAAATATAGCTGTCTCTTGTGAGACGATGCCGGGGCCTAGCAAACACAGGAGTGGATGTTCACAGTCAGCTATTGGATGTATCACAGGGCTCCCAATGGAGAAGCTAGAGAAAGTACCCAAGGAGCTAAAGGGATCTGCAACCCTATTGTTGGAACAACATGATGTACTAACCAGAACCCTGGAGCTCTTGTCTCTAGCTGCATATGTATCGAAAGATGGCCTAGTCGGCCATCAATGGAAAGAGAGGCCCATTGGACTTGCAAACTTTATATGCCCCAATATAGGGGAATGCCAGGGCCAAAAGAATGGGAATGGGTGGGTAGGGAAGTGGGGGGTGCTATGGGGGACTTTTGGGATAGTATTGGAAATGTAATTGAGGAAAATATGTAATAAAAATATTAAAAAAAAAAGATAAACAAACACATTAAAGAAAGAAAGAAAGAAAGAAAGAAAAAGAAAGAAAGAAAGAAAGAAAGAAAGAAAGAAAGAAAGAAAGAAAGAAAGAAAGAAAGAAAGAAAGAAACTACCTGCTTGCATTCGTGTAAGCAGGCTACAGAAACAGACACTGGAAAGTTTAAGTGAAATGTAATATCTAATTAAATACCCTTGGGATACACATGCTATGCAGATCTCAGAAGAGCAGTTTCAGAGTTACAGCAACAGAAGTTAGAGCCCTCTCTCTGGGACTTTGGTGGGTGTATGACTTCATTCTTACCATGTAGGCTGAGTGTCCTTTAGTTCTGTGACTAAGGTTTCTGAGAGGAATGGCATCAATTTATCTTAGGCCATGTGCCTCCTGGATTGTCCATCACTACAGTAGGATGCAGAGACATTGGGAGACCTTCTATGCATGGGAAAATGTAGTCAGAAAGAGTGTAAGACTTCTGATGCTCCAAGATGTGTCCCCTACAAAGTTATCAATTCCTTGTATTGAAAACCATCACAATAAGTGAAAAGCCAAGAATTAAGGTCTATCTTGGAAGTCATTCTGTATTCTGTACCGAAGCCCTCTGTCCCATCAGCGAACACAGGGCAGTGTTGAATGAAGATTTAAATGAACCTATGGCCAGACACACTCATTGACAATGTATTCCCTTAAAGAGTTACAATCCCTGGCAGATCATGTAAGAAGACAGTTATATGAATACCAGCAAATTCAGATTCTAGTATTTGACTGTGTTTAAAACATTTTATAAATGGATTCATCCTGCAGGCTGCAATCCAGTCATCTTCTTAGTGCTTGAGCTTTGTGGTCTTGCCAGCCCGACTTTGAGCGCCCGACTTGCCAGCAAGAATGATGCCACAACAGGATCATTCCGCACACGTTTATTGGGAGAGCTTGATTGCAGAGGCGAAAAGCCCGAGTCCAGAACTGGTGCTGCTTATATAGGCCTAGGAGAGGCGTGTCTCACACCCGGATTGGTTATGCTTCCTACCTCATTTGCATGTCTCACATCTGATTGGTTATACTCTCTCAGTACCTCACAAAACCTCATTAACATGCCCCGGCCAGGCAGTGTCTTGGCAAAAAACTTTACTGCATATGTACACACTGGTTATTTACCCAAACTTATGCGTGGTGGCCAGCGGTAGCCAGCGCCACCCTGCAACGACATATGTGGCTTCCCACATTGTGGTACATAAGAAGTCAGCTCATTGCTTTGAGCTTTCGTTGTGCCATCTGAAAAACAGGGCTAATGCAGTGCTTGCCACCAAACACTCCTACAAGGATCAAGAACTGCATGATGTGTGAAGTTAAGTACTGGCAGTTTCTTTTAAAAGCCATAAAACATCACTTATGAGTATATTATCCATTAACAGACAGAATGACTAGGGGCTATCATAAACCTGATCATACTTTTAAAAGAACTACTTTTTGTGTTTTTGTGGCAGGGAGGAGGGTGCCGTAGAGATGGCTCACAGTTTAACAAGCACATACTGCTCTTAAGAAGGACCCAGGTTCATCCCAGAACCCGCACCTGTTGGCTCACAATGCCTTGTAACACCAGCTCAACTCTTTATGCATCTAACTCTTTGTAAGAGGAAGTTTTTCTTAGGTACTTCTCCTGGCTAGCAGGGCCAAGCCTTACCCTTATCAGAAACTTTTATGTCTTAGCTAAAAAGCTTACGAACTCTGGCTTCCTTTTCTCTAGTCACCCATCCACAGCAAGGATGTCTTCCATAGGAGACACTTTCTGAGGCTGGTTCTTTGTGACCACACTGTATGCTTATGAACAAGATAATATAATTACTTCTTATGAAACATCCCTGCTCAGTCCAAGGATGGCTCAATCTTAATGACAGGATTCTGTGGCCCCCAAAGCAGAACCCACCCACTTGCGCTGGAGCCCGAGTTCAGTGAAAAAAACACTGCGTTCTTCCACCACTATGTGGGAAGAATCTGCTGGAAATCCAGAGGTCATGGCTTAGGCTCCAGTTGCCCTGGGTAAGTGAGTCTCAATGCAATTGACTTTATTTCTTTCCTTGTCTCACTTCCCTACATCTACTAGTGTGCCCTGGCACCACCTTGCAGGCAGAGAACTCAGTGACAAGCTTTATCTCCAGATTGTTTGGGGAACCGAATGAAGACCAAGTCTGCATTATTTGGTCCCCTCAAAAGTGCATTATTATTTTTTCCTCAAACAAGTACCTTTGGGTATAATTTTTAAAATTAAGTCGTGAACTAATCATAATATAAGGAAGTTAAAGTTAGCCAAAACCATAGACACCAATGAATTTATAATACATAGCAAATGTGGGGGAGGCATGTCCAGCTCCGGCATCATGCCTCATTCCAGGGCTCCCATGTCTATCCATCCCTTGACACACCAACCCCTTCCCCAAATAACGACTCTGACTTTACAGCCCTGATGATTTTTAATAGTACTAAAACTTTCAGAAGCTTGCATGTCTTACTTACAATGCCCCCTCATCTTCTCTCTCTACCCCCAAAAGCTCCTATGGGTTTTTCAAAACTATCAACCATTTCCTGTGGACAGCTCTCCGTAGTCAATTGGACCAGGGTATGTGCTGGTTACTGTTTGATAGCTTGATGAGAACTACATGATTTTTTTTTTTCTCCTGGCTTCCTCTCTCCTCTCATGCTCACAATGCCTGTATTGTTACTTTTCTTGTTGCTGTTAGAAAATACCCAATAAAAGCAGCTTAAGGAATGATGAGCTTGTAGGGTTCGCAGTTGGGGGCATGATCTATCACAGTGGGAAAGTCAAGGTAGCTGAGCTAACTGCATGCAGTCAGGAGTGAAAGAAGGGTGAATGGTCGTGCTCAGCTCACTCTCTTCTCTTTTTCATTTTATTCAGCCTGGGAATTGAGAATCAATCCTGTGGAATGATGGCTCTCACGTTCAGTGTGAGTCTTCCCTCTGAAGTTAAACCTCTCAGGAAACCCAGAAACTCACCTAGAAATGTGTCTCCTGGGTGATTCCAAACCCAGGTGAGTTGACATTGAAGACTGACCATTACAAGAACTAAGGGAAAAACAATATTCTTTAATGATATCTCTTCTCACTCAGAGGGAGAATGCCAGAGAGCATTCATAGCCAATCTTTTGGAAAAACTGAAACTGTTGGCTGCTGCCATTTTGTTGGATCCTTGTGGAAATTGGTGACTTCATTTGTTGAGTAGCTTTGATATATTGAGAAGAATATATCATTGATATATATATATATATAATATTATATAAAATACATTTTATATTATTTTATAATATATATCTTTGTCATTGAGATGACAAAAGATGCTCAAACCTTAGTGAGATCTCCCTCCTAAGTTCTCAACCCCAGAACTACTGATATTGGGAGTGTATTACCCTTCTTGTGGGCACTGTACTGTGCCTTGTAGGATGTTGGGCAGTATCTCTGTCCTCTATGCAGTAGAAGGCAGTTGTGTGCCTCTTATTGTGAGAGTCATACATATCTTGATATTGTCAGATGTCCTGTTGGGGATAAAACCTCTCCTATTGGAAGTCACTGTCGCAGGGACATCTGATGATGATTATTCTGTTGTTGCTTCTTCTGATAAACCTTTGATGCATTCTGGCTTTTTCCCCATAGATAAGAAACTTCTTAGAGAGACTGCAGATTATAAGTTAGCATTCAAGGCTTTTCAGCTGCTGAGAAATCTCACTGTAAATTGACACATAGACAATCTAGTTTATAAATCTATTAGATGTGTGCTTATGAGTTGGTTCTTCCTGTAAATCCCAGCATTGTGAAAGCCAAGGAAGTGGATAGGGTCAAGTATTTGAGGCCATCCATGGCTATACAATGAGACTCTCTTTCGAACAAATAAACTATACTGTTAGTTTAGCTTAGACGAGTTTTTCTCCCAGAGATAAATGCATCTTTTTTTAAATTTATTTTTAAATTTTTAAATTTATTTGTAAAATGTTTCAAAACTCATGCCAGGGAACTTTTGGTTGAAAGACATCAAACAGCATCATACTGGATCTTAGGTGTGCTGTAAGAAGAGACACCCAGAGAAATACACAGGAAATAAGTACACACATTTCAGTTAAAATGATACACTGTCCTGACACTCCATGGGTTTTCTTTGACTGTGATTAGTGAGTGTGTGATGTCGCAGATTGCAAAGGAGTGACTAAGATGGAGTCACTGTTTACTCCTGTGTGGTTTTCTCAAGGCCAAGGAAGCCAGAAGGAGAGAGTCAGCGACGAAGCAGCAGATGAACAGCCCTGGCTTGAGGAGAGGATGATGGGAACCCATTCAGCTCTGTTTCATCTTTATGTAACAGGAAAGCCTGAAGTGACAGATCAGGGCAGGACTGAAAGAAATGCAGGCAGGGAGAGTGGCAGGTAAGCTGGCATAGTGATATCCTCTCAGAATGTCTCCCAAGGTGTGCATTCTAGTTGTCTTAGTTTGGGTTTCACTGTTGTGAACAGACACCATGACCAAGACATTTAATTGGGGCTGACTTACAGGTTCAGAGGTTGAGTCCATTATCATCAAGGCGGGAACATGGCATTGTCCAGGCAGGCATGACACAGGAGGAGCTGAGAGTTCTAGGTCTTGTTCTAAAGGCAAACAGGAGAAGACTGGCTCATGGGCTGCTAGGAGGAGGGTCTCAAAGCTCACCTCCACAGTGACACACTTCCTCCAACAAGGCCACACCTACTCCAATGAGGTCACACCTTCTAATAGTACAATTTCCTGGGCCAAGCATATTCAAACCACCACACTAGTATATATCAACTTTGCTGCCTCTATTACTCAGGCTACAGACAAAATCCAGACTTTCTGGCTCTTACCAAGTCATGCTGGATGACAAAGGAAAGACAGGACACAGTGTTGTCTGTACAATGAACTTGGGAAACAGGAACTAACCACCGAGAAGTCAGAGCTTCTCCAAGGAAGGCAAGTTCCTGTCTTCCAAGCCCACAGATGCCCTGATGCCGACAGCTGATGAATCACCAGGGTCTGTTTCACTAAACATCACACTTTTCTATATTATGACCCAGATGGTGACCAAGTCTGTCTGAGATGCTGCTGGTCATCACTGCAGGTCAGTGAGTGTAATGTGCTTCACATGGCAGGACTGTCACCATGTTGATATTGAAATAAATTCTTCCTGGTGTCTCAAACACTACCTGGTACACTCTTGTTTTGCTGTCATCTGTTAAGGCAGACATCTCTGTTCAATGTCCCTTGTACACATCTATTGCACAGATATGACTGTTGGGTTTGGGGAAGATTCTGTACATCTTCATGGGTATTTGATTAACCTATTTAACAAAGTACAAATAGGACTGAGAATTATTGTAGGGCTGAAATAATTCCTTCTTGTTTGAGTCTAAATTCTTTAGAAACTGGAAATCCAAGTATAAAACATACATGGTAGCTTTCTTAAAAGCTGTTCCATTTCAGAAAGTTCCTGTCCAACCAGCTTATTGCCTAGACACAGGTACTTAAGCTAAGGTCACAATTGCAATAAAAAAGATCACGTTACAGAGGAGTTGGGAAGAAACTCTTGATCCTTGTGTTCCATTTTCTTTATACTTTTTAAGATTGAGTGTCTTGGACCCAATTTCAAACTTGCTGGAGGGTGACCTTGAACTCCCTATCCCTCTGCTGGGATTGCAGGCTGAGCCACCACACCAGGCTTAGTTCATGAACATTCAAAGGTTTCCTTGTTTTCCATCTTCTCAAGGTAAAATAGGAGAAACTCATTATAACTGAGAGCCTGGACACTCTGAGCACATTGGGCAAAGCTGTGGGATCTGAGGCTGATGTGTAGTCTGTAGCTTCATCTATCTGCCCTAGTGAGTGGGCATTGTGTTGGTTTGCATATGAGCTGATCAAGAGATACCTAGCCATGACACAGCTCATGGAAGGAATGCTGCCTTCTTATCGAATGCAGATACTAACTGTGAACCGTATATGGTAAGGTGGAGGATTGGTGTGGGAGTTATGATCTCACTGCCAAAGGAGACTAAAGGGCAGCTGCACGCCTTTCAGGGTCTAGAAGGACAGTCTTGCTTCCACACTGGAGAATAAATGGGTGCAATAAGATCAGTTGCTTCAATTCATTTGACTCCACCTGGTATTTCCAGGTCTAGTCAATTAGATTAGGAATTAAACAAAGTGCCATTGGAATGTCCACGGGGGATCTGTTATTTGTTCTCATGTGCCATTTGAACAGAACTTACAGACACCTCAGTCAAAAATATGGGTCTCCTGTGGGATCTGGTTTTCTACTGTAATGAGGTGTTAGCTGTTCCTCCTCTGTGTGCAGAGGGATAAAGAATACAAATTGCTCAGAGGCTGAGCACAAAGGTTAACATGGTAGGAGTTAGCGAGCTTAAGCACATACTTAAAAAATTCCCAGAAAAGAGTCGCACTTCCATCTTGCAGCTTACAAAATGGACATTTTGTGTGCTTAGATAACATGGAACAGAGATATTTTCTATTCCTAGAAAAAGTATGCTTAAAAGGGGGCTGTCTCCTGCATGACACAGCTCTCAAGACTGGAAGGTACACAGAGGAGTGACTCAGGCATGCTGAGGGGAGGGCTCTGAGGTGATGAAGCTCCTCCAGGGAAACTCACCACTCACTGGAAATGCTTGTGTGAGGCCAGAAACGAGTCATTCATCTAACTATCTGTAAGAAAGAAATAAGAAACTGTCAAAGCAGTCAGATGTGGTGAGGCATGTCTTTAATCCCAGCATTGGCACTTTAGAAATAGAGGCCTGCAATCTGACTTTAATGCTAGACTCATCTACACAGTAAGAACCTGTTTCAGAGCAGACCTTGGGCACAAACTCTGCAGCCAGCCCCACAACACCCAGAGGCAGCTTCACTCTCAGGCGCTCCAACATGCCCAGGATCAGAGGTGAGGAGGACACAACATCTATCCCCAACATAGGGAGTAACTGGGGCCGGTGGGACCCAGGCACACAGGAGCTCTGCAGAGCAGTGGCACAGGTTCCTTCCAGTATGTCTGGGCCAGCGCCCTGAGCAGACCTTGGGTGCAAACTTCGCAGCCAGCCCCACAACATCCAGAGGCAGCTCCACTCCCAGGTGCTCTAACATGCTCAGGATCAGAGGATCCCAGGATCCCAGGAGCTTGGTCACACCGGGATCTCAAGGTCCCAAAGGCAGCTTCACTCCCAGGAGTTCAGACACACTCAGGATCTCAGGATCACAGGATCCCAGAACACAGGATCCCAGAGACAGCTTGACTTGGAGGAGTTCTGACACAACCAGGATCACAGGAAGGACAAGCTCCAGTCAGATATAGCCAGGGCAGGTAGCACTAGAGATAACCAGATGGTGGGAAGCAAGCATAAGAACATAAGCAACAGAAACCAAGGTTACTTGGCATCATCAGAACCCAATTCTCCCACCATAGCAAGTTCTGGATACCCCAACACACTGGAAAAGCAAGATTCAGATCTAAAATCACTTCTCATGATGATGATAGGGGACATTAAGAAGGACATAAATAACTCCCGTAAAGAAATACAAAAGAACACAGGTAAACAGCCAGAAGCCCTTAAAGAGGAAACACAGAAATCCCTTAAAGAGTTACAGGAAAACACAAACAGGCGAAGGAAACAACAAAACCATCCAGGATCTAAAAATGTAAGTAGAAACAATAAAGAAATCACAAAGGGAGACAACCCTGAAGTTAGAAAACATAGGAAAGAGATCAGGCGTCATAGATGCAAGCATCACCAACAGAATACAAGAGATAGAAGAGAGAATCTCAGGTGCAGAAGATACCATAGAAAACATTGACACAACAGTGAAAGAAAACGCAAAAAGCAAAGAGAACATCCAGGAAATCCAGGACACAAGGAGAAGACCAAACCTACGGATAATAGGAGTAGATGAGAATGAAGATTTTCAACTTAAAGGGCCAGCAAATATCTTCAGCAAAATTATAGAAGAAAACTTCCCAAACCTAAGGAAAGGCATGCCCATGAACATACAAGTAGTCTACAGAACTCCAAATAGACTCGACCAGAAAAGAAATTCCTCCTGACACATAATAATCAAAACATCAAGTGCACTAAACAAAGAAAGAATTTTTAAAGCAGTAAGGGAAAAAGGTCAAGTAACATATAAAGGCAGACCTATCAAAATTACACCAGACTTCTCAACAGAGACTATGAAAGCTAGAAGATCCTCGGCAGATGTCATAGAGACCCTAAGAGAACACGAATGCCACTCCAGGTCACTGTATCCAGCAAAACTCTCAATCACCATAGATGGAGAAAATAAGATATTCCATGACAAAACCAAATTTACACAATATCTTTTCACAAATCCAGCCCTACAAAGGATAATAGATGGAAAACACCAACACAAGGAGTGAAACTACACCCTAAAAGAAGCAAGAAAGTAATCTTTCAACAAGCCCACACAAACATAATTCCACCTCTAACAAGAAAATTAACTGGAAGAAACAATCACTTTTCCTTAATATTTCTTAATGTAAAAATTAATATTACCAACATATTCTAATTGATTGAAATTCAAAAATATGAGGAATTAGAAATTTGTCAGCTGTCAACCCGTGGTCTCTCTAATTTGGTAATGGGAGAAATAGATCCAATATTGTACAATCCATATACACTTTCTGCTTGTTCGTACATGACAGGGTCTTGCTGTGTGTCACATAATTGTCTTGAAATCATGATTCTCCTATCTCAGCCTCTCTATTAGTAGGATTGTTTATTTTATGTTTTTACACTATACTATGGTTTTCAGAACAGCGTATATATATCAAAATTATTTATACAGCCAAAAGAAATGTAGACGATTAATTTGGGAGGTGGCTTGTAAGAGAACAGCAAAGAGTGAGACTGAAGGCTTTGCTTGATATTTATTGTTATTGTATCAATTTTAAAGAAGAGGACTTTATAAGTTAGTCTTATTCTGAGATGAATGCTTTTCAAAATCATCACAGCAAATGAACCAGAATCTTAACCTTATGTAACATCTGTGCCACCCTCCAAGCAGAACCATTGTTCATTGAGACATTTGATGAACGACTTCATGGATAGACCATCTTAATACACAAACCATTTCTTTTTTTTTAATTTTTAATATTTTTTATTGCATATTTTCCTCAATTACATTTCCAATGCTATCCCAAAAGTCCCCCATAACGCCCCCCACTTCCCTACCCACCCATTCCCATTCTTTTGGCCCTGGCATTCCCCTATATTGGGGCATATAAAGTTTGCAAGTCCAATGGGCCTCTCTTTCCAGTGATGGCCGACTAGGCCATCTTTCCATATATATGCAGCTAGAGACAAGAGCTCCGGGGTACTGGTTAGTTCATCATGTTGTTCCAACTATAGGGTTGCAGATCCCTTTAGCTCCTTGGGTACTTTCTCTAGCTTCTCCATTGGGAGCCCTGTGATACATCCAATAGCTGACTGTGAGCATCCACACCTGTGTTTGCTAGGCCCCGGCATAGTCTCACAAGAGACAGCTATATTTGGGTCCTTTCAGCAAAATCTTGCTAGTGTATGCAATGGTGTCAGTGTTTGGAAGCTGATTATGGGATGGATCCCTGGATATGGCAGTCTCTAGATGGTCCATCCTTTCATCACAGCTCGAAACTTTGTCTCTGTAACTCCTTCCATGGGTGTTTTGTTCCCAATTCTAAGAAGGGGCATATTGTCCACACTTTGGTCTTCATTCTTCTTGAGTTTCATGCGTTTAGCAAATTGTATATCTTGGGTATCCTAAGTTTTGGGCTAATATCCACTTATCAGTGAATACATATTGTGTGAGTTCCTTTGTGATTGTGTTACCTCACTCAAGATGATGCCCTCCAGGTCCATCCATTTGGCTAGGAATTTCATAAATTCATTCTTTTTAATAGCTGAGTAGTACTCCATTGTGTAAATGTACCATAATTTCTGTATCCATTCCTCTGTTGAGGGGCATCTGGGTACTTTCCAGCTTCTGGCTATTATAAATAGGGCTGCTATGAACATAGTGGAGCATGTGTCCTTCTTACCGGTTGGGACATCTTCTGGATATATGCCCAGGAGAGGTATTGCTGGATCCTCCAGTAGTACTATGTCCAGTTTTCTGAGGAACCGCCAGACTGATTTCCAGAGTGGTTGTACAAGCTTGCAATCCCACCAACAATGGAGGAGTGTTCCTCTTTCTCCACATCCTCACCAGCATCTGCTGTCACCTGAATTTTTTTTTTTTTTTTTTTTTTTTGGTTTTTCGAGACAGGGTTTCTCTGTGTAGCCCTGGCTGTCCTGGAACTCACTTTGTAGACCAGGCTGGCCTCGAACTCAGAAATCCACCTGCCTCTGCCTCCCAAGTGCTGGGATTAAAGGCGTGCGCCACCACGCCCAGCCCTGAATTTTTGATCTTAGCCATTCTGACTGGTGTGAGGTGGAATCTCAGGGTTGTTTTGATTTGCATTTCCCTGATGATTAAGGATGTTGAACATTTTTTCAGGTGCTTCTCTGCCATTCGGTATTCCTCAGGTGAGAATTCTTTGTTCAGTTCTGAGCCCCATTTTTTAATGGGGTTATTTGACTTTCTGGAGTCCATCTTCTTGAGTTCTTTATATATATTGGATATTAGTCCCTTATCTCATTTAGGATAGGTAAGGATCCTTTCCCAATCTGTTGGTGGTTTTTTTTTTTGTCTTATTGATGGTGTCTTTTGCCTTGCAGAAGCTTTGCAGTTTCATGAGGTCCCACTTGTCAATTCTCAATCTTACAGCACAAGTCATTGCTGTTTTATTCAAGAATTTTCCCCCTGTGCCCATATCTTCAAGGCTTTTCCCCACTTTCTGCTCTATAAGTTTCAGTGTCTCTGATTTTATGTGAAGTTCCTTGATCCACTTAGACTTAACCTTAGTACAAGGAGATAGGAATGGATCGATTCGCATTCTTCTACATGTTAACAACCAGTTGTGCCAGCACCATTTGTTGAAAATGCTGTCTTTCTTCCACTGGATGTTTTTAGCTCCCTTGTCGAAGATCAAGTGACCATAGGTGTGTGGGTTCATTTCTGGGTCTTCAATTCTATTCCATTGGTCTATTTGTCTGTCACTATACCAGTACCATGCAGTTTTTATCACAATTGCTCTGTAGTAGAGCTTTAGGTCCGGCATGGTGATTCCACCAGAGGTTCTTTTATCCTTGAGAAGAGTTTTTGCTATCCTAGGTTTTTTGTTATTCCAGATGAATTTGCAGATTGCACTTTCTAATTCGTTGAAGAATTGAGTTGGAATTTTGATGGGGATTGCATTGAATCTGTAGATTGCTTTTGGCAAGATAGCCATTTTTACAATGTTGATCCTGCCAATCCATGAGCATGGGAGATCTTTCCATCTTCTGAGATCTTCTATAATTTCTTTCTTCAGAGACTTGAAGTTTTTATTATACAGATCTTTCACTTCCTTAGTTAGAGTCACGCCAAGGTATTTTATATTATTTGTGACTATTGAGAAGGGTGTTGTTTCCCTAATTTCTTTCTCAGCCTGTTTATTCTTTGTGTAGAGAAAGGCCATTGATTTGTTTGAGTTAATTTTATATCCAGCTACTTCACCGAAGCTGTTTATCAGGCTTAGGAGTTCTCTGGTGGAATTTTTAGGGTCACTTATATATACTATCATATCATCTGCAAAAAGTGATATTTTGACTTCATCTTTTCCAATTTGTATCCCTTTGATCTCCTTTTGTTGTCGAATTGCTCTGGCTAAGACTTCAAGTACAATGTTGAATAGGTATGGAGAAAGTGGACAGCCTTGTCTAGTCCCTGATTTTAGAGGGGTTGCTTCAAGCTTCTCACCATTTACTTTGATGTTGGCTACTGGTTTGCTGTAGATTGCTTTTATCATGTTTAGGTATGGGCCTTGAATTCCTGATCTTTCCAAGACTTTTATCATGAATGGGTGTTGGATCTTGTCAAATGCTTTTTCCGCATCTAACGAGATGACCATGTGGTTTTTGTCTTTGAGTTTGTTTATATACTGGATTACGTTGATGGATTTCCGTATATTGAACTATCCCTGCATCCCTGGGATGAAACCTACTTGGTCAGGATGGATGATTGTTTTGATGTGTTCTTGGATTCGGTTAGCAAGTACTTTATTGAGGATTTTTGCATCAATATTCATAAGGGATATTGGTCTGAAGTTTTCTATCTTTGTTGTGTCTTTTTGCGGTTTAGGTATCAGAGTAATTGTGGCTTCATAGAATGAGTTGTGTAGAGTACCATCTGTTTCTATTTTGTGGAATAGTTTGTGAAGAACTGGGATTAGATCTTCTTTGAAGGTCTGATAGAACTCTGCACTAAACCCATCTGGTCCTGGGCTTTTTTTGGTTGGGAGACTATTAATGACTGCTTCTATTTCTTTGGGGGATATAGGGCTGTTTAGATCATTAACCTGATCTTGATTCAACTTTGGTACCTGGTATCTGTCTAGGAACTTCTCCATTTCATCCAGGTTCTCCAGTTTTGTTGAGTATAGCCTTTGGTAGAAGGATCTGATGGTGTTTTGGATGTCTTCAGGATCTGTTGTTATGTCTCCTTTTTCATTTCTGATTTTGTTAATTAGGATGCTTTCCCTGTGCCCTCTAGTGAGTCTGGCTAAGGGTTTATCTATCTTGTTGATTTTCTCAAAGAACCAGGTCCTTGATTGGTTGATTCTTTGAATATTTCTTCTTGTTTCCACTTGGTTGATTTTGCCCCTGAGTTTGATTATTTCCTGACGTCTACTCTTCTTGGGTGAATTTGCTTCCTTTTGTGCTTTTAGGTGTGTTGTCAAGCTGCTAATGTGTGCTCTCTCTAGTTTCTTTTTGTAGGCACTCAGAGCTATGAGTTTTCCTCTTAGAAATGCTTTCATTGCGTCCCATAAGTTTGGGTATGTTGTGGCTTCATTTTCATTGAATTCTAAAAAGTCCTTAATTTCTTTCTTTATTCCTTCCTTGACCAAGGTATCATTGAGAAGAGTGTTGTTCAGTTTCCACGTGAATGTTGGCGCTCTATTATTTATTTTGTTATTGAAGATCAGCCTTAGTCCATGGTGATCTGATAGGATGCATGGGACAATTTCAATATTTTTGTATCTGTTGAGGCCTGTTTTGTGACCAATTATGTGGTCAGTTTTGGAGAAGGTACCATGAGGTGCTGAGAAGAAGGTATATCCTTTTGTTTTAGGATAGAATGTTCTGTAGATATCTGCCAGATCCATTTGATTCATAACTTCTGTTAGTTTTACTGTGTCCCTGTTTAGTTTCTGTTTCCATGATCTGTCCATTGGTGAAAGTGGTGTGTTGAAGTCTCCCACTATTATTGTATGAGGTGCAATGTGTGCTTTGAGATTTACTAAAGTTTCTTTAATGAATGTGGCTGCCTTTGTATTTGGAGCATAGATATTCAGGATTGATAGTTCCTCTTGGAGGATTTTACCTTTGATGAGTATGAAGTGCCCCTCCCTGTTTTTTTTTTTTTTTTTTTTTTGATGACTTTGGGTTGGAAGTCAATCTTATCAGATATTAGAATGGCTACTCCAGCTTGTTTCTTCATACCATTTGCTTGGAAAATTGTTTTCCAGCCTTTCATTCTGAGGTTTTGTCTATCTTTTTCTCTGAGATGAGTTTCCTGTAAGCAGCAAAATGTTGGGTCTTGTTTTTGTAGCCAGTTTGTTAGTCTATGTCTTTTGATCGGGGAGTTGAGTCCATTGATATTAAGAGATATTAAGGAAAAGTAAGTGTTGTTTCCTGTTATTTTTGTTGTTAAAGTTGGCATTCTGTTCTTGTGGCTGTCTTCTTTTAGGTTTGTTGAGGGATTACCTTCTTGTTGTTTCTAGGGCGTGGTTCCCGTCCTTGTATTGGTTTTTTTCTGTTATTATCCTTTGAAGGGCTGGATTCGTGGAGAGATAATGTGTGAATTTGGTTTTGTCATGGAATACTTTGGTTTCTCCATCTATGTTAATTGAGAGTTTGGCTGGGTATAGTAGCCTGGGCTGGAATTTGTGTTCTTTTAGTGTCTGTATAACATCCGTCCAGGATCTTCTGGCTTTCATAGTCTCTGGTGAGAAATCTGGTGTAATTCTGATAGGCTTGCCTTTATATGTTACTTGGCCTTTTTCTCTTACTGCTTTTAGTATTCTATCTTTATTTAGTGTATTTGTTGTTCTGATTATTATGTGTCGGGAGGTATTTCTTTTCTGGTCCAGTCTATTTGGAGTTCTGTAGGCTTCTTGTATGTTCATGGGCATCTTTTTCTTTAGATTTGGGAAGTTTTCTTCTATAATTTTGTTGAAGATGTTTGCTGGTCCTTTGAGTTGAAAATCTTCATTCTCATCCACTCCTATTATCCGTAGGTTTGGTCTTCTCATTGTGTCCTGTATTTCTTGGATGTTTTGAGTTAGGGTCTTTTTGCGTTTTACATTTTCCTTGATTGCTGTGCCGATGTTCTCTATGGAATCTTCTGCACCTGAGATTCTCTCTTCCATCTCTTGTATTCTGTTACTGATGCTCGTATCTATGGTTCCAGATTTCTTTCCTAGGGTTTCTATCTCCAGTGTTGCCTCATTTTGGGTTTTCTTTATTGTGTCTACTTCCCTTTTTAGGTCTAGTATGGTTTTGTTCATTTCCATCATCTGTTTGGATGTGTTTTCCTGTTTCTCTTTAAGGACTTCTACCAGTTTGGTTGTGTTTTCCTGTTTTTCTTTAAGGATTTCTACCAGTTTGGTTGTGGTTTCCTGTTTTTCTTTAAGGACTTGTAACTCTTTAGCCATGTTCTCCTGTAATTCTTTAAGTGAGTTATTAAAGTCCTTCTTGATGTCCTCTACCATCATCATGAGATATGCTTTTAGATCCGTGTCTAGCTTTTCCGGTGTGTTGGGGTGCCCTGGACTGGGCGAAGTGGGAGTGCTGGGTTCTGATGATGGTGAGTGGTCTTGGTTTCTGTTAGTAAGATTATTACGTTTACCTTTCGCCATCTGGTAATCTCTGGGGTTAGTTGTTATCATTGTCACTGTTTAAAGATTGGAGCAGACTCTGTGTTCCACTCGCCAGAAGTCTCAAAATCCTGTGGCGGGTGTCCTGGGTAGCTGGTGGGTGTCAGCCGACCCTGCACTCTAGGTACCCTGGTGCTGGTCTGACCGGAAGAGGCTTGTGGCCCTACTCAGGCTGGATTTCTGCCTCCCCAACCAAAGCAGTCTCAGGTCCCGCGCAATTGGACTGAAGCAGAAGCTGTGTTCCACTCACCAGAAGTCTCAAGATCCTGTGGCGGGTGTTGTGGGTAGCTGGCGAGTGTCAGCTGACCCTGCGCCCTAGCTACCCCGCTGCTGGTCTGACCGGAAGAGGCTTGTGGCCCTACTCAGGCCGGATTTCTGCCTCCCCAACCAAAGCAGTCTCAGGTCCCGCACGATTGGACTGGAGCAGAAGCTGTGTTCCACTCACCAGAAGTCTTAAGATCCTGTGGTGGGTGTTGTGGGTAGCTGGAGAGTGTCAGCCGACCCTGCGCCCTAGCTACCCTGGTGCTGGTCTGACCGGAAGAGGCTTGTGGCCCACAAACCATTTCTTAAATGAATGTAACCTGTTCACTGTGGGCTGAGAATGATGACAATCGCTCAAGTCAAATAGCTTTGAAGGTAGCAGGAAATCTGTATCCAAAAATCATGCTTACAATTCATTCCTCGGCACAGCAGAACTGTCAACTCTTAGCTTATCTACTATGGAGGTAAAATCTTTTGGTGATGTGAGGGATATTGAAGTACAGCCTTATTACAATGAACTCCATTGTCCAAAAACAGTTTGTATTTTTTTGCTTGTACCACAGTAAGAGCCAAGATTTTAAGCTCTACTAAAAACAAACAAACAAACAAAAAGACTTTATCTATTTATGTTCATTAAAAAAACTAATAGTGATGTATTATTTTAAAATATCATACAGGTAACATATTTAGAGTTATTTTAAATTTATATTGAGAAAAAAGTATGTATCTTCAGTATTGCTGTAGACAAACATCTACAAAAATTGTTCAATTGATTGTTGTTTTATATCAAACAATTTTTATAATACTCATCTTTATTGTTACAATATTTTATAAATTTTAAAGAATATGATAAAAATGAAAGGTATTGCAAGTTTTGAAGTGGGGCTCTCTGGGAGTAGTTGGGGTACAAAAGGGAAAGAAGAGTGTGATGTAAGTCTATTTACTCAAAATGTGTTTTTAAATGTTAACAAATTCAAATAAATTGGAAAAAAGAAAAAAGAACCTGTTTCAATAAGTAATAAATAGAGGTTTTAAAAAAGTCAGATAAACTAAGCCTCCAGAAGAAAGGAAATAACAAAGAAATAGTGATAATATTGGTAAGACTGATAGAAAGCAAGGAAGGGAGGGAGGGGAGGAGAGAGAGAAGAGAAGAGAAGAAAGGGAAATAGGAAGGAGGGAGAGATGGAAGTAAAGTAACTATTATAGATTAAAGAGGGGAACTCATTTTAAGTCCCACCAATATTAAAAGAATGATAGAACATACTATAAATAACTCTGTGCAAATTCAACAATTTATACTTAATGGAATAATTCCTCTCAAATGATAAACTGCTACAACTCACTTGTGATAAAACAAATTGTCTGAACTGTGCTGTGTATGTGTTTAAAATGAATTTGCAATTGGAAAGCCTCCTGCAAAGAAATTCCCCAGCCTAGTGACTGCAGGAGTGAATTCTACCAAGCACTTAAGGAAGAAATGGCTTTACAGCTGCACATACTGCGTCATCTCAGCATTACATTCATAGTAAAGCCTGGCAATTGATACTAAAACCCGGAAAGAAATAACAATGAAATTATAGACTAGTGTCCTTCATAAATACAGACACAAATACCTTCAACAGAATATTCTGGGAATAGCAATTTTTATTAACAAAATCAAATACTGAAATATGTTACAAACAAAACAGAACACTATGGAAAGTGCATTTTGTTCCAAGACTGCAAAGCTTGTACACAATACGCACGTGCGCGAGCGCACACACACAGATACATGAAAGATGATGATGATGATTAAAAATTAACATTCTAAAGAAGAAAAAACACTCACATAATCTAGTTAAATGATGGAGAAAAAACATTTGCCTTCTTTAACTTCTAGTCATTGAGAACTTGTAACAAACTACAATGAAAAGGAATTTCCTTGCTTTGATAAAAGGCATCTCTGCCTGACACATGTAGCCACCATGCCAATCACCAGGAACACTGAAAGTTTCCTCTACAGCTCTGGAGAAAGTTGGGGGTTTCCATGTTGTCTCCCACACACCCTCAAAGAGTGAGTATAGCATGAGAAGTTTACAGAGGGGATGAAACGACTGGGTGTCCTGACTGTGGCAACAGTTACGTGTGCCAAAATACACACACACACACACACACACACACACACACACACACACACACGGACAAGGGTTGCGACAGAGGAGGCAAGGAGAGGGGTAGTAGTGGGAGGGAGAAGAGGAAAAGTAGGACAAGAGAAAGGAAGAAGGGAGAGTGAGGAGGAAGACTAAAAAGGAGGAGATTTGGAAGGATGGCAGGGTTTGGCGGAGGAGAGGAGAAAGAGAAGGATGGGAAGAGGGAGGAGGGGTGGGAGGAGGGAGGAGGGGGAAAAGAAAAAGAAATCATACCTTCACCAAATCCCTTAGGCCACTTGTTTGCTTCCAAGTGAACGGTATGCCTGCCACCTCAGCTCTCCCTTGCAGGAGGAAAACATTCTATTCTTCTTGTGCTGGGTGAGTCCTTAGGCTATCCATCCCGCCGCTTTCTACATATCACTTTCTTTTCTCTCTCAGATGCCTTCGCTCTTTCTTGTGTTTGCCTTTATATCTGGTCCTAGTCGCTATTCTTATACTGTCACTGGCTGTGGGTCAGTGACCTAATTTGTCTCCAGCCCTGTGTTTTAAACCTTGGTTAAAATATGGAACCAAAGTCTTTCTCTTTTAAGGGAGTTGTGGGCATGCAAAGGCAAGAAGGGGATATTTGGGGGATCCTTCTAGTACCTTTGCAATTAGTTATGGCTGCACCGCTGCACTTGCCTGTGGACAGTGATAGATGTCCTGGCACCAGCAGACTGCAAAGCTTCCCCTGTGTTCTAAGGAGGAGTGAGTAGGGAGAACCATCTCACTATGAACATAATAATTATTTTCAGGAGGCCTACATGCATGCTTACCTCTAAACCAATGACGCTTGCCATTAGATGAACATTCATTCGATGAACGTTGGACTAATCCTCTGAAGAAAAAGACCCCAGTAAGGTCTTTCTTGAAGATGTGGTAGTGACTTTAGAGACTTATAGACAGGCCTTCTAATCCTGGCTCTCTGCCAACTGTTTCAAAGGTGATACTTGCATTAAAAATAAATTCTTAGGAGTTATGCCTGCAGGATTTGGTTAGGTGCGCACATAGTAAATGGTACTGTTCTAAGCATCTCAGGACCATTTCAGTCAGTTGTTGCTTCAGGCAGAAGGTGTCATAGCTGTGAGAACTCAGGCAGAGAGAAGACACGTGACCTGAGCCCTGGAATCTGAGTGACAGAAATAATGTTTTTCTAATTCAATCATTGCTCAAGTGGAACAAGCCAGGAAATCTTTCCCCCCTCATCAGTCACTGATAGTTTTAACAATTCCTGGAGCACAAAACAGTTTAGATACATTTCCTCTACCTACTAATAATGTGTTGAAATGTGCTAATAAACATATTTGAAAACGTAATGAGTCACAGAAATTTGCATATATAGACTAGAAATTTATTTCTTGGCCCTTCAAGGGAAAGAAAACTCCTTAACAATACAGTTTCCCAGCCATGGTTTCCCATTAGAAACAACAGAGGAGACTTTACAAGGCTCCAAATGGCATCCTGTACTCTAGAGCAGAAACATCCAAATCTCTCCAAAACACTCACTCACATGCTCCAGTGTGTGCACAAGCTAGTACACAAGCACTCGCACACACACAAACACACACACACACACACACACACACACACACACACACACACTACCCCTAGGGATAGACTTAGTGGAACTACACAGGAAAGTTCCACAGTGTTAATGAGCTGCCTCTGAAGTCACCCTGGGGAGGTCTTCTCTCACTGCTACAGACTCTATGACCACTATGTCCTACTGGGAGCCCCAGCGGATCAGTCAGGCATTAGGTGATCTTGTGAGAGCTGAGCTGATCTATTTCTAGTCTTGGTGAGCAATTTCATATTTTCTGCTCAGCGGGAGATCCATCGGCTCTTCTCCAGCTCCTCTCTGCTCTCCACTCATGAAAGGATTTTACATTACTTGAGTTAAAAGCGGGGGGGGGGGGGGGGGGGGGGAGGGGAGGGGGGAGGGGCAACCCAAGAGGTTTGGAGGTTGTTCAGAGTAAACCAGAAAGCTTTAGGACTCAATGCGCATTTGTAAAACAAAGAGCAGGTTCGATGGAGCAACTGGAAGGGAACAGGGTGTGAAAGTCATCATTTAATTTAGAATTGAGTGCCATCTTTTTGCTGAGGGAGATGTGTATCTTAACATAGGCGTGCATGTTAAAATGCAGGAAAATTAGACCTGCCTTGCTTGTTTGAGTTTAAATAACCACAATAATAGCGTATATGCACTGCTCCGGCTTCCTCCCCTCCTTCCCCCACTTCTCTCCAGAACACTACTATGAGACTTATTGAGCCTATGCTCCTGTAGACTTACTTTCAGTACATACTAATCAATGAGTTTTAAATGATTTGGTTGAATTATGGGAGTAGTTTAATTGCGTTAGAATTGTCTGCCGCAATTCCTCATATAAAAGAAGTGACAGAGAGCTTAAAGGCTCTCAGTCAAATTCTTAAAATATATTGATGAATAAAGTGATTACAATAAAAAATCATTTCTTATAGGATTTCCCAAACAATTACAAAGCATTTTACATAACGGATGGCGATTGTCAGTTGATCTAGAGGAAGTGCTGTAAAGAGCAAGAAGAAACTTCAAATGGGAGAGAGACAGAATAGGATGTTAAGAATAAAGATATGGAGAGGCGCTGGGCACCTCGGTCTCCACATAACTTATTAACATATTAATTATGAATTTTAAAGCTATTCAAAGGCACCAACTACACTTTTCACATGTGTGTATGTGTGTGTACATCCTGTAAACAAGCTAAAGCAACCAGTCAACATTAAGATGATCATAACAGAAAAAGAGTGCCACGCACCCATGGCTCTGATGCCTGTGAAGGACGCAGCATCCTTCCCTCACTGTGCTGTCATAAACTGCAAAGCCCAAACCCAGTCATTTCTGAGACTGCTCTGTAGCCTCCCTTCACCATGAAGTCTCTGTGGAAAGAGTTCAGATAAGCCCCAAGAGAACAAGGTAGAAGATAGCATTTATTGCAGAGAAAAAGAGGGCACCCTCATAGGACGGTCAAAGGGACCACTGTGGAGGAAGAGATTCTCACATGGTGAGGGTGGACCTTTGATTGACAGGCTTATTAGGATTGCTTCCTAAGGGAGAGAACAAAGCTGTGACTTTGTTGTTTTGCCAGGAAGCCTCCTGCTACATAGAGAGCTTTACTTGGCCAGAAATAACAAATATACCCCACTCTGTACACATTTGTACGTGTATGTGTACACAAGTGTGTGCATGTATGTGTACACAAGTGTGTGCATGTGTGTGTGTACATATGTGCATATATGTATGCATGGGAGCCAGAGATCCATGTCAGTATTTAATCTCTCACTGAACCCAAAGCTCAGCCGTTTATGCTGGTGGCCTGGCCCATGAACCCATGATTTAATTGTCTCCCTGCTGAGTTTCCAGGCCCAAGCCTCCACATTTGCTTTGTATGTGGGAACTGAGGATCTGAAGTCAACCTTCCTTGCTTGGGCAGAAAATACTCCCTTCAGAGCCATTATTTTGACCAAAAATCATGTAACAGAAGGAATTACAAGCAATTAAGGGGGAAAATGATCTATAGAGATAGCCATGCTTAGCCAGCAGAATATGGCCTTCCCTTAATGAGCCTTGACAAACTTTGATGTTTCTACCCTTATTCCTTCTGGCTAATCTATAGCTACCCTCTCATGGAGTATTTCAACTTTAAGGAGAATTATATTTACCTTTCTTTACTGTCAGTTTTTTTTCCACTTGCCCAATTCTGTGCAATAGTGAGGAGAGTCCATTCTTAATGACTTTCAAGTCCTTAATACCAGCTAGTCACCTGGAACAATTGTGAAACCAAAACAAAACCAAACTAACCGAACAAACAAAAACCAAATAACAGGAGGAACTCAAATTAAGGTGTTCTATGGAGTGATTACCCTATACTCACCAAAATGTTGAGCTTGTGAAGGAATGAAGAATTCTAAAGAAAGAGGATGGGATGCAGGTATAGCCAGAGTTTTAGGGTAGAAGCCTGAGCTCCATCCAGCAACTTCTAAAAGCCAGGCTCTGTACCGGTCCTCAGTTTCCAACAAAAGACACGTAGTAGTGGAAAGCAGAAAGAGGAATGTATTCATCGAGGCCACATTTGGAGAACGAACAACGGTCCAGGGACCCCAAATCAGTCTTCTGACTACTGAAGCAAGTATTAGACTTTATTAGAGGGAGGCTTGGGTGTCTCCTTGGTTGCTTGCCTCGCTCTGCTCCTGCAGGGTGGTAAGATGTCCTGTCGCTTGTGGGGTAAGTTGGTTCGCAAATGATTCTGGCTCCAGTTTCACACTCCTGGATAAATGTCCTCATCTGGGCCAGGGTGCTCAATTTGTCCTGTGAAAATTTTTACTGTTCTAGAATCCAAATTGGTGTAAGAAGAAAGGCTAATTACTGTGACTTGTTTGGGGGGCTTCAGATAAAGAAGATATGTACAAAATGAAGACAGAGGCACCAGGCTCTCCTCCTGCCTTTTGTTTTCTACTTTTGAGCAACAGAAGTTTCTAAAGGCCTATTGCACAATCTCTGATTAGACTGGATTCTCCATTCCCCTTTTGCTGTAAGGAACTTTAAAGGAAATTGTCTAACTTTAAATATACTGTATGTTGAAGCATGGTGTGCTGTCTGTGGTAACCCTGTGATATGGTTAACTTGCACTGGGATTCTGCAAAGGGATGTCTTTGTCTTAGGCAGAGAATATATGGATTAGAAAGAAACAGGAAACTTTGCTTGCAAGTCACTTTCAATGGCTATTAAAGAGTTACCTGTCTGCATAAGATACACACCGATATGTGTGTGTGTGTATATTCACAATTATATATTTAATTTAGCATGTTTATAGTTTAACAACTACACTATACATAAACACATGAAAAAATGTCAATGACAGACACATATAAAACTGTGACTCCATTAGATTATAGAGGTTAGGGACTTTGTAACACTTAGTTTGTCTAAGTGCACACTGTAATGTTCACACAATGACAAAACAATGCCCGATGACATATTTATATGAATAATGTGAATATAATACTTTGGTGATATTTTAAATTTTTTAATTATTTCTTTTAAAGTAAAAATAAAAGACCTTGAGAAAGGGGAGGAGGAAGCCTCCACACTTCCAGGCTAGAAAGATGAGAAGCACTTAGTCTGTTTGCTGTCTGGGGACAAAAGGCTGCTTATTGGAAATGATAGTAAGAGGACAATTCAGTTGCTGCCTAGAGGAAGCTCGTGGGTATAAATCTCACCTCGAGTAAGTAATCAGGGCTCAGAGAGTTTGTCCAATTCCCTGGGCATGTTGGAATTTTAAACTCAACAATTGCTACTGTTTTCATTTTGATTTAAATGAAAATATTGTATTTTGTTGCAACACATTCTGAACAAATGGTGTCAGTTAAAATAATATGGTTTTGGCACTGAATTATCACAGGGTCTTACTCTTTGCAAGCGTATATGTAAATAATTACAAGATTTCATTAGCAAAAACATTTTAGCATTTAGCTGTGGTCTGTGGAAGTGCTCCCACGGCAGAATGAAGCTGTGCTGTTTCTTTCTGTATGACCACAGTGCACTTTTATCCAGACCTGGAAGTGAGCTGCCGTTTGGGGCCCAGCTTGCTTTCTAGATGTTCAGATGTGCTTTCGTCATAGAACCAACACCTACAATCATATGGAAAGACATAAAGAAGCCCATCTTTCCATTCCCTTATCTGGAAACCTTCAGAAAGAGTTTCCATACAGAGTATGTCTCTGTCCAATAGGAGTGCAGTTGAGGTGCTGGTCCATTGCCTAATGAAACACACCTGCAGGCACCCTCCATCCTTTTCTCTCTGAACCACAGTTACAGTCACTCCAAAGCACTGGGTGAGGTACACTCGTGATTGGAAACTTTGTATCTAGCAAATAATGTCTACTCATTGCTTGGCATTGTGCTACCCTGATTTTAAATAAACAAGTTAGAAAGGAAGAAACATTTTATTCCAGGAATAGTAGTCTATTGTGCAGTGGGATGCTCTGCAGTGTTGGCCATGAATTTTCTGTGCCCCAAAGAGGTTTCCACTCAGTAGCTAGGAGGCAGGAGGGACTTTCTCCAGAGCAGAAGTGGGCTCAGAGCTCATTCTTTCTTCATGGAGAAAGCGGAGCTGGGGAAGAGGAGAGCAGGGCTCTGTGGAGAAAAAAGTTTTTCTTTTTCCTTTTTTTCTTTCTTTTTCCTTTGATAGACCAGAAAACTCATTTGCCTAAGGACAGTCTTTAAGCTAAAAACTTAGGTTTGGTTGGGAAAGGCTCGTGGTCACTGATCAGAAATGAGACAGTCCCTGGTACCCTCAAATGAAACTTGGAACATTTTAGGCTCACCATCTCTAGGGAGCATCCCTCAACGCACCCAGCAAAAGCTGGTGATAACTGCGTGTGGGCCAAACACCAGACCGAAAGGCCCAGTCACATGACCGTATGGCCGCAGATTGCTTCCTTCGTTCCAGCACCGATGAGACCCCAGAAAGATAAAAGAGAAATTTGTTCAGACAAATAAGAGAATTATTAGCTTTCTTGTCCCTATACCATTAGGCCCGCAGCAAAGTGTACTTTCTAGATAATGCTCATGTCATAAAAACAACAACAAATGGCTGGAAGCCATTGTGCTTTTGGAAAATCATATTGAAACCACGTAATAGGCGATTGCGCCCATGGCCATGAGCAGAATCGTAGTTCATTACAGTGGGTTTAGGAAGAGTATTTTTTTTTGTTTGTTTGTCACAAATTACTTTCATACAGAAATGCATTTCTGATAAGCGTAAACAGACTGTTTTGTCCACAGGAAGGCTTTATCAGCAGAGCTAGAACTGCTGAGTGGAACTCAAAAAATTACTCATACATAGAACTATCGCATTAGTGGAGCGGATGCAAACCCACTCACCCGGAAATTACTTCAGGCGCTGCGAGGCAGGGATGGAGGATTTCTCATTTCAGCTTTCTCTTCCATTTGGCTTTAGTGCCCATATCTTTGTAAAGCTTTGTTAATTTACTTCCAAATCCCCCACACACTGCAGGTTCTTTCCTGGCCGCTGGCCTTGTCTTTCCTCTGCTCGCCCCGCTAAAGTCCCTCTGTGTAGGTTTTGTGTTAAATTACAAAAGCAAACTGGTGGCAGGGTGTCAACGAGCTACAAGGTGAACTTTCTCTCCTAGCATCAGAGGACCTGAGAACTTTTTGAGAAAAAAATAATAATTTCTGGGTTTTTTAAAATTTGTTTTCTGATCATTTTTTCCACTGCTGAAATACATGATGCCACATCTGCCCACCACTCTTGGTCCCAATAGAAAACCTGGGGCTCAGTGTGGCAGATGCAGTCCCTGACGATGGAGGGGGCTCAGTTATCCTGGTCCTGTGAGAATCCCAGGCTTCGGTCAGAAGCTGTCCAGGAAAAGATTAGTTAGTTCTCTCCCTAAAGGGTCTATATTTTTGTTTTACTGGTTGTCTAATTACAAAAGAAAAAAGAAAAAAAAAGAAAAGAGAAACCTTTAAATCCATTTTTGGTTTTTAGTTGTTATTTCTTTTTCCTATGTTTTGTATTTTTAATAAAACAACAATATATATGTATAGATGTATATTACACACACACACATATATATAAAATCACTTCTCTTTCACACACACACTCACACTCACACATGGACACAGACACATATATGCATGCATGCTTGCACACACTACACATGTCATTCATACTATTCTCTATTCATACTATTCATCTATTCTCTTTCCTTTGAGTAAATAGTATGCCTTTTCTCATGAGAAATTTGGTTATAAATGCCTGGTTAGTTTATTTCCGTGTCGGCTCATGTGTGCATCTCACCCTAGGCTGTGTCTCTCTTACCTCTCGGTACTGCTCAGCCATTTTGAAGCTCTGACTATAACTCATTCTTCTGAACATGCTGTGAGCTACCCAACCCCTGGCTGCCCCTGGCTGAGCCCTGATTCCTTTTGGTGACAGCTGAGCTTCCACAGTGCTGCAATAAACACCCTATGAGGCTATCCTATAGTCTCCCGATTTGTTTGTGGAAATATGAATTCCTTACATATTAGTAGCCATGCTGACACTACGTCCCTTAAACATTCTAGACAATCACCCCCAACTAGTAAGCCATGAAAGTGCTTGACTTGCAGCACCGGACATCTTTATTCAAGATTAAGACAAGGAATATATTAAACCAGTCTGGGAAATTCTTGTGTACCCAAGCTCAGGAACACTTTGAAGACACATGGTGGAGAATGTAAGCATCAACTAGACATGTGAACTATATGGGATTGGTACACAGATGTTTATATGTAAATAAAGATGTGTGTGAATATAGATCCCTCATATGGAAGTTGACAAAGTATATCTGTGTGTATCGTCAATTGTGATATTACATATAATAAAATAATTACATAAATCCTCAAACTTGATTTTCCCTTCTTTCTAGCAAAGGCCAGCACATCCCTATGATTGACCAACCTAAATTTCTTTTTCTTGCTCGCTGTAGCAGTGGGGGTTGGGGTTGGGGCAGGGTGGCAGGGAGGCAGGGAAGGAGGGAGGGGGAGAGCGCCTCCACAGGGATTCAGAGGAAACTGCACTTGGTCTGGTTGGGCAGTTTAGAAAGCTCTAAGGAAGCCAAGGTTTGCTCTAGATTGAGTCTCATTAGCAAGCAGAGGAAGTCTGTGATGGATCATTTCAATAAAGCTTATCTACAGGGAGGCAGAGCAGAGTGGGATAAAGCTGGAACCCGTAAGGAAACAGTAGTCATGACAGCCTCGAGGAGACACTCAGAATTTTGTAGGCTCTGTGGCAGCCATCTGCAGTGGATGCTTTGTGTGATTGTGTCTGTCCGATAGGAACGCAGCACAGCTTAGACCCTGTGTGTTAGATGTTTGAAAGGAGCCTATCTAGGAGTGTCTGGGACTGCTTCTTTACAGATCAATCAATAGAGAGGTAAGGAAGTAGACAGACAGACAGATGGATGCATGGAACAAAGACACCCCCAAAGAGAAAAATCAAATCTCAAAAAGAAAAAAAAAGGGAAAATATTTTTAAAGGGTACCTCTACCATGGGTATTAAACCTAAGCCTTCCTCTGAAAACTAAATCAGAAGGAAAGCCAGTTCTTTAGCAGAGGAGTTAAGTGTTTTCCTGTCTTTCCAGCACAGATTTTTTTTTTTCAGGATAACCCAATAGTCCCAGCTGTGAAGGATAGCTCTTTACAGAGACCATGGCTGATCGTGGATGTGGAACAGACGATAACGTTAGACTAGTGTACTCCACAGCCCACAATAAACACGCGGATCTGCTTGAGACCATCAGCAGTGCTCAAGCAGGGGAAAGAAGAGCAGAGAACTCGGTGTTTACATGCTACACACCATACCTTAAGTGCAACTGGGAAAACCAGACTTTCCAAGGAGGATCAGATATTAGCACTTGATCCACTGAGCCATCGCAGAACCACTGATACAGTTGACACCAAACCTGTTTGCTCTTTGAGTAGATGAATAATTTTTCTTGATTTTGAGAATTCTGAGTGGATTTTATTTATTTTTATTTTAATATATACCTTTTCATAGGAAATAATTTTTTCCTGCAACGTATTCCGATCACAGTTCCCTCCAGCTCCTCCCAGATTCTTCCCCTCTCTCCACCCACCCAGCTCCATGCCCTCTTTCTCTCTCTAGAAAGCAAAGAGGAATGCAAAAAAAAGCAAATGAATCAGAATGTGAGAACAAACTTTCTCTTTACTTCTATTCATTACTTCTTCCCAAGTGAATTTGGAAATTCTAATGTTGTGCATAAAAGTGCTCACATGTGTGAGTATGTGTGTGTGTGCGCACGCGCGCGCTCGAGCACATATGTGCAAGTGCATGTGTTCTCTTCAGATGGACAGTCTTTCACTCTTGCCATCAGAATATAATGTTTAATCATCTGTATACTGTCTTTGGGATGGTTTGCTCCTGGCGGCTCCATCCCCTGCCAGATCATGCTCCTTTATACATAGCACCCTTCCTATCCACCAAGAAAGGGTTTTCCTTTGCCGTTGCTTCCAGAGCAGAGGTGAGGAAGGGCAGCAGCTTTTCCCAGGGCCTTCCTTCCTTTCTTATTCCTTCTCCTCCCCTTCCTTCTTTGTTGTACTTCTTTGGTTTGAGGACTAAGACATTTTATTGATTATATCCTTGTTCCTTCCTACTTTACAAAAGAGGATGGTGTTTATGGGCAGTAATGGTGTATAGAACTGAACTGTTAGCAGAACTAAGTCTGTGCTCTCATGCCATTGATATTCTAGCAATTGAAGACAAATGAGAACTATCTCTGGTAAATAAATGCTATACTAAAATAAAAATGCAGTGATAGGAAATACTCTACTTGTCTATTATTATATAAAAAGACACCCACAATTTAGTGGTTCAAATCAAAGATCCTGCTGTTGTCTTGTAATTTTATGTGTATGGGTATTTAGCCTGCATGTGTGTCTATGTACCTTGTGCATGTCTGGTGTCCAGAGACCAGAAGAGGGTATCAGAGCCCCCAGAACTAGAGTTACATGTCACTGTAAACCACCATGTTGGTGCTGGGACTTGAATCCAGGTCTTGGAAGAAGAAATATTCTTAACATCTGAGCCATCTCTCAAATCCCTTCTATCATAATTTGGTGGGCGAAGAACTTGGCTAAAGCTTAGCTGGGTGGTTCTTCGGCTCCACGTCTGATCTGTGTGCTATTAAGAAGATGGCAGGTTTAGAGGATGCTTGTGCCAGGTAGGGTAGTTGGAAGGCTGAATTCCTGCCTAACATTCCTGCACATGGACTCTGTACCAAGGCAGCATGTGACAATAAGCAAGTCTTCACATGAGCACCCAAGAGTCCATTGTCCCAATTCTTTAGGTCTTTGCTAAAAGCTGTCTCCTTGCCAACAGGTGCTCTGAGCTAGGTTCCCAAGAAGCTCACTCTCCAGTCCTCTGAGCCTGTGTTCTGTCTTTTCATTTATCACACTTTCCACTTTACGTTGCATTTCTTTTTCCGTTGCAAATAAATTAGGACGTAAGTTAAACTTCCTGAGAAGTTGTCTCTCCAGATACCTTGCTATGTACTCAGGGCCTCAAACACTTCCGGCCACAAACAAGGTCCCAAAGTGGTATCTGCAGAAGTGAAAACATGAGTAGCCGTTAGTTATTGTGGCTGTTAATGCCATTATAGGTCATCACATATCCTCTTGGTGCCTCAAGTTAGTCAGCCTTGCACTGCTGTGACAGATACTTGAAACAATTACAGAGAGGTAAGATGGAAGGAGTGGCCACTGTCAGCCAGTGTCATTGTGATGAGGCAGAACATCATAGCAGGACTCACATGCTGGAGCAAAGCAGCTACTGGGGCAGACAGGAAATAGAGTAACAGAAAAAGTGGGCAGGGCTAAGACCTGTCCATCAAAGGCATACTCCTAGTGACCCACTCCTCCAAGACTGCTTTCCAAAATCTGCCACCTCCTAATAGTCTGTTCAATTTTTGAATCAATCTATGGATTAAACCTTGTCTAGGTCAGAGCTCTCATGACCTAATTGTGTCTGAAAACACCGTCAGACACACCCAGAAGTATGGATTGCTGATTTCCTGGGTTTCTCTCAGTTCAAGTTGCTAAGATGCACCATCACATTTTTCTCATCCACTATTTGTGTCGATGACATGGCATCAACTGAATCCACATCTGAATGGCCACTATGGCTCAGAGAATCTGGTCTCCTGCCTTTCCTACTCTTCCTCATGTAGATGCTCAGGCTTTAATACATACATGCACACACACACACACACACACACACACACACACACACACACATCTCACTCAGCAGTAGTTTATGTGGAACTCAGGACTTTGCAGCATTAAGCCTGCTTTCTGCCATTGGGCTACATCCCAGCTGCAAACCTGACATCTTTCTAACAATATAAGGCCCTAATCACAGAGCTTGTTTGTCTTTTCTCCTATAACTAGACTTTCTCTCTCTCTCTCTCTCTCTCTCTCTCTCTCTCTCTCTCTCTCTCTCTCTCTCTCTCTCTCTTTCTCTCCCTAACCCTCTCTCTCTCTCTCTCCTCAATTTTCCATCCCTTCCTTGTATAAACTCTCATCTCAGCCAGGTTACTACTCATGCTGGAAACTGGCATTTTTCTTTCCCTGTGATTTTCCTGGTGTGGTTTGTCTCACCAAGCTCCAATCTGGAACTTTGTATCTCACACCCCTGGTGAATGTCTCAAAAACTCTTCCTTTCTCTCTCACCCTTTCCCCTTCTCTTTCCTGTGTTGTCCCCTTTCTCTCCCTCCCTCTCCCCCTTTTACCCCCCCCCCCACACACACTTTCCTTCTTACCTTTCCTTTATCACGTTTGGACCTTGGACATGCTTTCTGGGTTCACACCAAGGCTTCCTCTTTGCTGCATCGAGGTGGGTGTGCTCAGTTCTACCTATGAATCACAGCCAGTAGGTCTGAGCAGCCACTTCAGCGTAGGGCTCTTGGTTTGAATTCCTGCCACTCCCTTATTATATGAATTTGGATAACACTTATAGTCTCTCTGGGTTTCTGCTACCCTTTCAATAAAATGAGGATAATGGCGTCTGTCAAGGACTATTGTCATAAGCAGACAAGTTCAAGTGCAATGCTTTATATACAACGGGCCTCAGTAAATTGGTATTTTTCCCATGTGTGCTGCCCACAATGCCATTCACAGATAATATAGTGTTTGTTAGTAGACAGAGAGATGTCTGCAGCAAGCCTTCGCCATAGCTAGCCACATAGTGTCAAAAACAGTACTGCTTAAGACAATGTTTATTTCCAGTGAGTTGAGCACTGCTTTCTTAAACCGTTGTTGATAAAGACGGTCTAGAAACACGAAGCTCCTACTAAGTGGCCTCCAATCCCCCTAACACCCACATGCCTCCACCCCTGTTGATGTACTGTGTTCCCCACACTGAGGATGTCATTAGCACACGAGACTGAGTGATCACATCTGCCATCAGATCTCTAGAAGGTAAAAGCCTCAGCTAGAGACATTATCTTACTGAGACCGAGTCGGGCCCACAAATGATAATATTCAAGCTGGAAGGTCCATTCCACACCACCTTAGATTCTGATAAGGCCATCCCAAAGAACTGAGCAGATGCCTTTCCAGAGAGATGGACACATGGACAGACTGACAAGGAAATGAGAACCTTCCTTGGGAGCAACTCCAGCTCCAGACTTGTCCTGAAGTTACAATTGGGGAAGATCTGCCTCATGAAATACAAAAAGTAATTTTTCCCCTAATTAAAAAACTTGCACCGCCAATTTGTTAAAAAAAAACTTTTTTGAAATCACAAATAGACCTTGATTCTCATAAAATAATTTTAAATCTTTATTGATAGGATGATGTGGCTTTTCCTTTTAATTTTATTCTGTTGACATGTCTAGTTACGCTTATAAGTTTATAGATTCTAAGCCATTTGTGTTCTTGAAATAAATGCTACAGGTCAACAAAGACCATTTCATATCCCAAATGGCCATTCGATACACCGCTGGACTTACCTCATTGTTTTTACAAATACCTTTCCGTATATCTCACGAGTGATACTGGCACGTGGATTTCTGTCATGCAGTGTCTTTGTTGGATTTTGATGTTACAGTTTTTCTGGCACTATAAATAGGTTGGGAATTGCTCCATGCTCCTTTCTTTCCTCATGAAGACGGCTGGGGGTGGGGTGGGGGGGTCCACTGGTGAAGGCACGTGAACACAGGAAACTTTTATGGGGAGGTGAGATTTTTTTTAATTATTATTATTGCTTCAATTATTTTACTAGCTATGCAACTATCCAGGCTTTCCAATCCTTTCTGTCAATTTTGCTGTTTTTAAGATGCCTTTCTGTATTATTACACATCTGGGGAGAGACTTTGAGGGCAGTTCACACCTGAGCGGATGTTTCCTCTAGTGCTCAGAACTTACATTTTCTCCTTACTACACTACACAATCCCTATGTAAGCTATGGTACAAGGACAGGCTGTGGGGTTTTTATTTTGTTTTGTTTTGTTTTTGTTTTTGCTGTAAGTATTAAAGTATTAGTTGTGTTGTTATCCCTGTGAGCATATTGGCTTTTTTCATGCATGCAGATACGAGAACAAAACCCAAATAAATTTTACTCCAAGGACTGGTGTTGGTGGTAGCCAACAGTCATCCTTGTATTCTTGCTGTAACAGAAAAAAAAAATTTAAAAATATGTTTTAAAGTGTGTATGTGTATCTATGTATGTGTGTGCATGTGTGTATGTGTGTATCTATGTGTATGTGTATGCACGTGTGTGTGGTGTGTGTATGTGTGTGCCCGCGCACACACACACACCACACAGGTTGGATGGATGAGCACATGGTAAGAGTGTGTATCAAGGTGAGAGGACAACTCTGTGAAGTTGGGTCTGTCCTTCCGCTCTCACCTTGGTTCCAGGCTTGATCCCAGTCAGACAGGCTGACTGAGACACCACCACACTACCTCCCCTCCCCTGAATACTTCTTACAGCAGTAGTCTTTGATTTGGATGGTCCCTGTCAGCAAGAGCTGATTTCATCTTCTAACCCATGGAAAATTCTTATTGACTGAAGCAATTCAGCGAAGAGCTCAGTTAGATGCTCATAAAAACCAGGATTCGGGAAGCATCTGCACAGAGTTCCTCCATTCACTAAAAGAGACCTAGAAAATGATACAAGGTATCTGAAGGAGGCCTCACCCTCCTGAGGGAAGATCCTACTAACCCTGCAGGGAGAACTCCTGCAAGTTAGAGACTATAGCGCAGAGCCTTGGCAGGAGCCTGGAGTTTGATGACATTATCAGCTTTTGACTGCTGAGTTCACTGTGTAGCCTGGCCTGTCTCCCAGCTTCTTGCTTTTATGACATTGTGAATCTTCTTTAGGACCTTAGATGGTAGACTGTGGCCTCCCTTCCCCCCAGCCTGGAACCTGCCTGCTCAAGGGTGGAGCTACCGGCTCATTCGTCCTGCCACGCCCACTGCTGGAACCTGCCCTTGCTGCCTGGAGGCACACACGTGTTCGTCCTGCTACTGGACCCTGAGTTACTTGGCGGGAAATTGGGTTCCCTCCCCCTTCCTTTATAAACTGAGTGTCTGGAAATATTAAATTGAGTCTTGATCCGAATGTTGTCTTGACTCCATTGTTTCTTCCGCCCCGTCTAGATTCCTCTCTTTGCAGGGAACTGCCATTCTCAGTGAACCGTTCGTGTTGTGGACCGCGGGCGGGCCGCAACAGTAGACCTCAGATTTCCAAGCATGCATACGTGACACTTACTCATCCTTACCGAGAAGTAAGCATCCTTTGAGAAGTGATGTCCGGCCATGGCCATCCTTCACAGCCTGGAGGCCCTGTGGCTCTGCTGGCCCTTCTGTGCTGGAGACACCAGCTAAGCTTCATCCTTCAGACCACTTCGAATGACGCTTCAGATCCCCCTTGGCCATTTTCCTAACCCTGCTAGTTTTAAGGACCCTAGGGATGTGAGGGGACACCTCAGAGACCCCTGTATTTCCCTTCCTTAGACTCAAGAGAACAAGCGTGGTGGGGAGAAATTCCATTCTAACCATTAACCCCTCTCCCATGAACTGCTGCTGGCCATAGCTGTGATCCAGAACCTGAGTCTGTTCTGGTGGCTTCAAGAAGAAAAGATTTACTGAAGGGTGGACTCCCTAAGAAGGAGAGAAAAGAAGCATGGTTTACGCTGAGTTCCAAAGAGGACTCCCCAAGGAGCTATGAGCATAGCTGCTTTTACCTTAGATCCTGAGGACTCTGGAATCTTCTTCAGGGCTATCTGCTCCATTGCACATGGTCTCTGGCTCTCTTGGGGCTAGAAAGAGGATGCCTCAGCCTGATCTTCCCCATCTGACTTATTCCTTTTGTGACTCAGAGTTGCTGAACCCCATTTTAATCCATAAGAATACGTGGGGGAATGGGCATCTAGTTGTTCAAATTCAAGGTTGGATTGAGTCTCAAAACAGCTTGACCTGATACAAGTCACTAATGGAGGCAAGGCTAGGAAACCAAGAGCCACTTACCAACCCCTGAGGTCCAATCCCTAGGAGGCTGAATTCCTGCAGTAGCTCTGCAGGGACATAAATTCTCAAATTCCAAGGTGGTACCTAGACTAGAAATAATGTATTCTCGCCATGGAGACTGGATTTTTCTCTAGTTCAACCCTGTGAGAAGTGAATACAAAATTCTTCAGTGTCTCCAGGAGACTCACTTGAGTCAGGAGTCCCTGCATGGCACATCAGTTATCTAATCCACACAGGCAAACCGACACTTCCTATTGCAGAAAACCCACCTCCCATGTGGCAGAATGTACCAGTTGTTCCTACAATCATATTTCATCCCAACAAAGCAGACATTCTGCTGTTGTATGACCAGGAACATGGGACTTGAACTAAAAATGAAATGAAACTGGCCAGAAGAACACAGACAGAGTCTGTCTGAGGAGCCGCATCCAGTGTTCTCTCAAAGGCAGCCTTTTGTGCCTGTGCAGGCAAAGCAGAGGAGAGAACTGCAGCTATTGCCAAAATACTTCCAGATTTAATATATATTTTTCCTGTAATTATCTGGATATTTTAGACAAATTTGGGGGTAATTTTGGTTCGAATCATCCTCATAATTGTTCCAATTCTCTAATACATGAATTCCCAGACACTGCTAAGAATACAAAGCAAGAGAACGTGCTGTCAGCAAGCAGCTTCTGTTGCGCATGGTGCCGAGAAAGAACACGCAGGCGCAGGAAGCTTCCCTGCTCCCTCGTCAAGGCAGCTGAAAGAAGTAAGGCAGAATGGCCCAAAGGAAGGAGGGAGGAAGAAACCAGAAGCTTCCAAACCAAGGAGCCCCATGAGTACAACAGGCCTACGTTAATTCTGATGTTTGTAAGAGCATGAGCCCAGATAGAGTGGAGGGAACAGAAAGAAATTACAACTGGATGTACGTGGTTTCTGAAAAGTACTCTGAAAATAGCAAAATAGAAGGAAAAATGCAAAGAAATTGAGAATCAGGAGTTTAAATTGCCTGCAACTAGGAATGCCTTTGGCTATACATAGCTAAATATTGACAGAGGCTTATAATATACACATGCTTGCTACAGATATCACCTACTTAATGACACACTGTTGTAATTATTATTATTAACTGTATCATTATTCACCAGCCTTCTATAGCAGCTAGTCTTTTAAACTCTTTTAAGGAAAACACTTCAAAGAAAATACTTATATGTGAATGTGTTGGTTTAAATAAATATGACCCCATAGACTCATATGTTTGATACTTGGTCCCTAGCTGGTGGAACTATTTGGGAATGATTAGAAAGTGTAGCCTTGTTGGAGTAACTGGGTATTATTTTGCTAAGAGAAAATAACTCTCAGATTATCTAAAAAATCATATTAGACTATTAAATTGTCAGCCTGCACTGTTCTCCAATTTTGCTTAAGTTTGATAAAATAAATACATATTCTCTTTTAGCTTATGCTGAACTCCCAGTCCTCCTGCCTTGGTTTGCATAGTGCTGCGATTTCAGGCATGGGCAGCCATGCCAGATTATTTAATACTCAGACTAGACAATGACTTATCAATCAACATCCTTGCAGAAATTAGTCACTAAACAAGCAGATAAACAAGCTGGGGCCTAAGAGAAGATGAGTTGGTTTTTCAAGTTGAACTATCCTCTTTGTCCTTTGGACTGTATGGGTGGCACATAATACTGCTGTATTAGGCTTGATGGAAATGTTTGTTTCTTGGGTGAGAGAAGCAAGCAGAGATTCAGGATCTCCCACCACCTGGAGTTTGTTACCCATGATTCAGACTGCTTGCCCATCTCTGTCTTGTCTCTGGCTCTCCATAATGGTCCTTTGAAGCGCTTGTTTGTTAGACTTTGAAATCCTAACAGACTTTGACTAATGGATATATAGACAGACAGACAGGAAGACAGACAGACAGTGACACACTGACTCCCAGTTTTGTTTAGCTGAACACCTACTAAGAGACAGATATTCCTCTATGTTTGTACGTATAAAGCTTACAATTACAAAATGTTAAAGGCACGAAATGATTTAGAAATAGCACATATGTGTGTACTGAAATAGATAGTTACAGTTGTGAGACAATCCTTAAGAACAACTGTTTAAAGTTCTGAGAGCTCCACAGTGAGGTAGACCAGAGTTGCAATAGCTTAAACATGGAGTACAGTGGCATTGTAACCAAGCCCAGAGTGAAGAAGCAGGAGCTATAATGGAAAGACCATGCTCAGAGGCTTCTAGAAACGATGACAACCTTAGACAAAAAGAAATAAAACAACTCTCAGAACGTAGGCATCGGCTGCTAATTGATAGTGATCTCCTGGCAATGGAAAACAAATGAGGGGTGTCGGGCAATGGCACCAGAGAACTGACTGGAGAGCCTGCCAGGTTGCCATGCAGAGCTGAGCGAGTCAGGCAGCCTTGGGAGGTGGGCCTGGGCCTGGAAAGTCCTGCAGTGGGAATATCAGGGGATCTGCAGTATCTCCCACCAAAACTTAATTGAGTGCTGAATAAATCCTACTTTCAAAGAAGCCACTCGAGGTCAGACAAAGAGCCACCCAGGGGCCTGGGTAAGGAGGGTCCAAAGCTCACAAAGGCTGGGAGTAACCCAACAGCCAGAGGGGGAAACCTGTCCCCCTCAGCCGTCAGTTATCAGATAAAGCAAGAATGATCTTTGAAAGCAGAAAACAAAATTAACCCTAGACTAAAGCAAGCTTGGCCCCCTCAACAAAACTGAAGTGAAAGGTGCAACTTTCCAGAGTTTTCATCCTTCCAGAACAAAACCCAAGTGTTTATAGGGACATAAAAAAGAGTCCAAGGGCCAACAATGTAAAATCCACAGTCTCTGACGTCCTATCAAAGATGATGAAGAAGAGGGAAAATGCAGGTCATCATGTGGTGGGAAGCAATCCAAATACAGCAATTGTATGGATGATAGGTTATTGATTATGCATATCAGTCTGGGCCTGACAGCAGGCCTGTAATCCTAAGACTTGGGAGACTGAAACAGTTATTGGGAGTTAAGGTCATCTTAGACTACATATGGAGAACCTATTTCAAAATGTCAAAATAATAGTAATAATAATGATGTGTTAAACTAGAATAAAGAGTTGACATGGGTATTAAAGAGACCCATATTGAAATTCTAAAGATGAAAGTTATATTGTCTAAGGTGCGAAATCACTGAATAAAACTGACAAGGATCACATATTGAAACAGAATAAATGAAGTAACTAAAGATGTAGCAATAGGAACTGGCCAAAATAGAAGGAAGAAAAAAAATAAGAACAAATCAAAATAGACCGGCAGTGACCTGTGGGATAGAGCTAACGTCAGTTGATGACTTGATATTTGTTCCCCTATGAGAAATGACTACTTACATCAACACAGTGACTTATCAATCAATGCCCTTGCAGAGTTAGTCACAGTACAAGCTGGAAAGAACCTGGGATCTAGGAGAAGCTGAGTTGGTTCTTGAAGTTGAGGGGTGTCTTAGCATGGAAATGTGTCAACGGTACAGTGTGTGCTGTGGACATTTGGGTGAGTCTTAGCTTAAGGGTGTTGGATTAAAAAAAATTAAAAGCACAGATGAGACGCTATTGTGGAGCTGGGCTAGATATGCAAACAACTCTGTGTGTCAGGAAACAGACCCATGGAGGAAGGGAACAGGGAGTAGCAGAGAGGGCACTGTCAGAGGGATGTCAAAAGTCCAGGGGTGATGAACCTATGTTCTTTATGGATTCATGAATGTGTATCCAAGGGAATCTTTCAAACATCTGAAGCTTCTTAGTATATTTTATTGATAGTTCAGAAAAGCTATTACAATAAATGATCACGCATATAAATAAAAAGCCAATGAAGTTGACTTTGGAACAAAGGAGAGAGCAGGCAGCTAGGACTCTGCTGCTTTGAAACACGTTTGATTTTGTTTGTTGGGGGAGAGGTTGTTTCTATGAGCTGCCAATGGTTACAGGAAGCCACAGGAGGGAGGAGTTAATTGATGGAGTGGTATCAGGAGAATGACAGAATGTTGAGAGCTCAAGGCCAGATGATGCAGCTTGGACAACAAGGACGAGAACAGTGTGTGACATCCTGGGCACACCCTCCCTCTTTATTTTCCAAATGCTGATGGGAAAAGTTCTTGTTCTCAAGCACCAACATTTTAAAGGAAGTGTATCAGATTCCCAGAGTCCCCTGCTCAAAAGTGGTGCCCCTCCCTCGCTCCCTAAGGTGTACTTTCTCCGAGATCCTGTGACTCCTGCTAAGTCCAGGCTTCAACCGATGTGAATCTCTGATTCACTACAAAAATATAATTACATTATGAAACAGTAGTGTGTGCCTTCCTCCTTATCAGAGAGGACTTGTTAGATGCTTTGCCTTTTATCAAATGTCCTCATGTGGGCACAAAAGCAGCCCTGACAGCTCAGTGTTTGTGGCCCTGGTGCAGGTTTCTGACATAGGGAAAGTGAAGTCTTCTAGCTGCGAGGGATATTGTTGTTCTGGTTTATCGTTCGATCACATAGTCTCTCTCTCTCTCTCTCTCTCTCTCTCTCTCTCTCTCTCTCTCTCTCTCTCTCTCTCTCTCTCTCTCTCTCTCTCTCTCCCTCTCCCTCCCTCTCATTAGTAGTCAATTTAGCACTATTTAAACAACACACAAAGTGACACTCAAACGAAATCATTTAGTTTAGCTTTAAAATAACACGTAAATTCCACTTTAGCAATGGACCATTTCACTTAGATTCAAACTTCCAGGGGCACTTACTCAAGCGTACCTTGTAAAAATCCCCATCTGATAAACATAACTTCAATATCGTTCATATTTATTCAACAAGTTTAACGCGACAAGCACACTGGTGTTGGTTTTTTAATCTGCTCCATTTCAATCTGAAAGCAAGTGCTCATTCAGACGCTAACCAAGCTCACTCGGGACTTCACAGGGTTTACAGACAGGGGCGCGAATCGCCGCCACTTTCCACTGTAGATACAGAAGCTCATGGACCGCGGGCTCCCAGAGGCAGCCTCGGGGAGTTTCTGGCTGAGGCCGAACCTAGCTAGCAGCGTTGGGGAGAGTGCTTGGGGGAGGGTCCACCTTTTGGGGAGACCAGTAGATCCAGTAGGTCTATGGAAGCCACTGGGACCTTGCGGTCCCGAACACCTGCACCGGGAGCGGGAAAAACCTCGCTCGCCTGCCTCCCTCCCAGAGCGCGCAGTTATCCCGCGGGCCCCAGATATGCTCCCCAAGTAGAATATTCAGCTCCCTACAGACCCGCACGCAGAGAGCAGACAATTCCCGCGACAGGCAACCTAAGCGGTCCCCGCTTCATCTCCCTAGCGGGACTCGACGGGGGGGGGGGGGGGAAGAGAGAGGACTCCGAGGGTGCTCACTCTTGGTTGTTCCCTTCTCCCCGCAGAGCGGGCCGCTTAGAATTGGGGTGTGGGTGGCTCCAGACGCCGCCACTCGAGCGGCAGTGGCTCCAGCCTCCTCCCCCGCCGCTGGGGGCGGGAAGTGGCTGAGGGAGTCACCCGGGCGTGACTGCCCCCGAGGCCCCTCCTGCCGCGACAAGGGCGCTCCATAAAAGCCTGTGGGCGACCCGCTCTCCGCATCCCACCAGTGGATCTCTTCCCTCACAGAGGCACCCAGAGCAGAGCACCCGCCGTGCAGCGACGACCGCCCGCCCGCCACGGTGAGTGCCAGGACCAACTGGGACAGGGGTGCGGGCTCCCAGACGCCAGTGAACTTGCCCCGCAGCCGGTCCCCTGAGCTTGCTCTGCCAGCTTGACACCCAGCTCTTTGGGACGGCTAAATTTCACTTGCTGGACTCAGGTTCAACTATCCACCTGCCCTTCCCCGGGGCCCTCCAATCTGGGCGCCCCTCCTCCTTGCCTCTTATCTTTTGAGGGTAGGGAGAAGAACCTGGGAACACCTATCTCAGGGCAGCGCTGGGGTTTTGTTTGTTTGTTTGTTTAGTTGTTTGGTTGGTTGGTTGGTTACAACCAGGAACCCAGATTGCATGTGTGCTCCTAGTGGGAGATTCCCCCAAGTATTGTCTCTGGCACGGTGAGCTCTGTCACCTCCAAAATCCGAACTGAGCCTCTGGGTATCCGACTGTCACAGCGCCTGTAGTCACACAAATCAAAAGCGACCCAGAAGAAAAGTTTTCTCCTCCAAGGGTGATTTAGGAAAGAGAGGAGAAAAGTGGTCATTCTTTAAGATAGAGGGCAGAACTTCCAATTCTGTTCTGAAAAGGGGACCTCTGCCTCTCACCAGAAGGGAAGTTTTCTGAAATATGTGGATGGAGCAAAAGGGCCAGGTCGGGGCAAGTGGTCTTCTAAAGATTTGGAAGTGGTGCCTGCCCAATCTGGGCTTTTTTCCCTAGGGTCTCGGATGGGAATAGCTGAGGGTCTAGAGTGATAGCTGGAATTGGGACAAAGACGAGCAATCTCAGCATCTCCAAGTCTGAGCTTTCTGTATCCACAGATGCTAGGTAACAAGCGAATGGGGCTGTGTGGACTGACCCTCGCTCTATCTCTGCTCGTGTGTTTGGGCATTCTGGCTGAGGGGTACCCCTCCAAGCCGGACAATCCGGGCGAGGACGCGCCAGCAGAGGACATGGCCAGATACTACTCCGCTCTGCGACACTACATCAATCTCATCACCAGACAGAGGTGGGTGCATACGCAGCTGGTACTTAGAGCCGGGAAAACTTGCGGTTCTGGGGATCTTGGACATCAGGGATCATTTCTTTCTCCTTGTTCATAGGGCAGGATCGGGCATAAATTCAGCTCTAGATAAATATGTGAGCTGGGTACACTCCACAAACTGGATACATTGTCTTTGTCACTAGACTTTCTCTCCAAGCCCCAAGTCCAAGGTTCAGTACCTCTAGGCTGTCCTCTGTCTGTCACTTACCTTTCCTGCCTTTTTTGCTCAGTTGCTCAGTTTTGCTCAGTTGGAGATTTTCCCAGCACCCATCTTGGGGAAAGGCCTGCATTGGGCAGGGGTATAGCAGTGTAAAGGTGTAGGGAGAAGAGGTACCCTGATTTAGAGTAAACAACCACAGCCAAAGAAAACCAAGGACACAATCCAGCTGTCAAAAGGGTGGAGAGATCTTCCAGCCTGCCCAGGGCAAAGGGAGTGGCTGCATTTAGGGCAATCAATCAATCAATCAATCAATAAATAAATACCATGGGCTTCTTCTGAACTAATAAAAAAGCTGACTTTTTCCCATTTTATAGCAACTGAGTTCTGAAAAGAAAGTGCCCCATTAAGAAGAAACAAAAGAGAACAAAGCCTTTACATTAGGGACTCTGGTGGCTACACCTCCAACTGCCTGGGACCTGAGAGACAGACCATGATCTGTACTTTTAATGTTCAGAAAGTCAGAGGTGAGCCTTGCCTTTCCTCTCAGCATTAAAATCAAGCAGGAAAAATAAAATCCAAGCTATTTTACAAACAATATGGGACTTAGTCTGCAAAATTGGTGCATCTTAGTTCTAAATCATTTAACAACACATTTCAATTACTGAGAATTACTGAGAACCTTGAAGACCATCTAGGCAAGCCCTTTGGAGGCATTAATGTTCTTTACTTAGCATGTTTCAATTATGCATAGTAGATTTCCAGAGAGAGGTTAAACTGCTCTCGACCCAGGGGATGTTTGGATGGGATACAAAAGGGAGGTTGTGCTTCTAAAACAGTTGTGTATTCTTAATTTCCTCAGAAAGGTATGTAGCATTCTGAAAGCCCTCTGGGGAAAACAATCCCAATGTATACAGAATTGCTTAAGTAATACAGGCTCATAATCTTTTGAAATCTGACTATTTTGACTAGCAAAAAGCAGTTGTGTTTTTGAGCCTAATAAATAGATTTCCCAGAAAGTCAATGACTTCAGGTTTGTTTCTTTTTTAATCCATACAGATCAGAAATAAATTACACAATTGAAATGATAGCATTTTCAAGATTTATGTATGTATTTTATGTATATAAGCATTCTGTCTTAATGCAAGCCGGAAGAGGGAATCAGATCCCATTACAGATGGCTGTGAGCCACCATGTGGTTGCTGGGAATTGAACTCAGGATCTCTGGTAGTTAAGCCAGTGCTCTTAACCACTGAGCCATCTTTCCAACCACAACACCATGGTTTTTTGTTGTTGTTTGTTTATTTTTGTTTTTATTTGGCTGTTTGGTTGTTGTTTGTTTTTAAAAAACAAACTTTATTATTTAGATACGAAATAGAACTCTCTCTCTCTCTTCAAAGACTGCTGCTATATGACTTTGCCGCAGTGTATGGAATGATCCCACTTCATGTTTCCCTAGTCCTCCCATTCAGTCTTTTTCTCAAAACTTTGAAGTGAATTTCATTGTCTCCACTTTGCAGATCACAAAGCTAAGGACATTTTAAGAAAGCTTTCTTAGGGTTATGGAGCTGGAACCCTCTGTTGAGTTTCTTTGGATGGGAGCACATCATTAACATTCAATGGAATCTCGACCATCTTTGAGGGGAAAAAAACCAACAGGGAAAGGGGCTTGCATGTCACAGGAAGAAAACCTGGTTCAATTCTGAAAATGAACCTGTATCATCCTGGTAAAAGTTCTCTTTAGAAACCACAGAAGCTCCATTTGTGCACTTGTTGTCTTCCACCAAAGATTCATGCACAGAATTCCACGCCTTTGAAAATCACCGTGTTATGCGTGACTGTTTTATCTATAATTATTCTCTTCCTTCCTCCTGCCAGTCCTGTTTGTAGCTGTTCTCCTGTAGCTGTGCATGCTGCTGACTTACTGCTTCGGCAGGCCAAATCATTTGTTCTAGTCTATGGGTCTTGTTTGTGTGGTTCCTTAGAACAGTAGTTCTCAGATGGAGGTGAGTTTTACTCCCTAGGACATACAGCAACGTTGAGAAGAGACTGTTTTGTTGGTACAACCAGAAGTGAGTGCTGCTGGTATATAGTGTGTAGCTGTTAGAGAAAGAGCCCTGAGCCCAGCCACCATTTGGATAAGTCTTATGAGCATGCAGAAACTGCCACAATACAGGGAGAATTTTGACTGGAAAATAGGGAAACCAGTTGCCTGTCCTTTTGTCTCTCTGGAACATAATAGAGGTAAATGAATTCAGGTTGGTTGCCCAAAGTGTGAAGATGAACAAAATCAACTGAAGGGCAGGTTAACCAAGTGCAAGCCACCAGCTCTAGTCTAATCTTGCAGAAAATCTTAACAAATGATGTGAGAGTTGGGTGGTGAGGATGAGCGTTGTTTGCTTTTGCTCCCCTCGAGTCTCAGCACAGGAGCAATGAGAAATCTCACCAACGTATTTGGATTTAGTTCTGCTGGGTTGGCACTTAGAACAACATCTGTCAGCTTTGTCCAGCTGTTGTGCCTATTTGTTAATCCATCTGGACCAGGCCAAGTTTTCATTTGGAAATGGAGTGGCTGCTGATGTTCCATGACTTTCCAGTGAATGGAGAAAATCGTGTTATTTGCTATCAACTTGTCAACACCCTTAGCAGTGTTCTGTAGTAGGTAGTCTATTTTATCTTTACAGGGGAATGTAACCTCAGGTCCATATATTGTCCTTACCATATCCTACTATTTCTGTTGGTCAGTAGGACCCCATCATGCCTCAGGGAAAGCATTAGTGCCTCCAACAGAGAGGGGAGAGTGTAAGATCCAGGGTATGTGGGGATGTGTAAGGAGGGAACAGGGATGACCGGGATGTAAGTGTGGGTGCACTCGGGCAGCAGCTTCATTTGTGCATCACAGATGACCTGAGTTCAATCCCCAGAACCCAGGGAAGAAACAGAACCAACTATGACTTCTGTGAGCTGGGGAAGAGGTGTGTGGGAGGGTTTGTAGGGAGAAATAGAAGGGGGTAAATGAAGTAATTATAATATAATTTCAATAATAAAATATATATAAAGTACTCCAGAAAAATTAAGTATATGTAACCTTTAAATTGTATCTGTTTAGCGTGTGTGTGTGTGTGTGTGTGTGTGTGTGTGTGTGATGGTTGGATGCACACACTTGCACATGGAAGTCAGAGGATGGTTATCCAGAGTTGGTCTCTCTATTCCCTCTTTGGGTTTTGGGAATTGAACTGAGGACATTAGGCTTGCATGGAAAGCACTCTTACCCTCTGGACCATCTTACCTGGTTGTGTGTATATGTGTATGCACATATGTGGTCATGATAGAGTTGCTGATGACATATGCTTCACACTCTGAGAATACTTATTAGCACATGAACAACTTTGAGTTTGGTGGGACACTTTCTCTCTCTCTCCTATGGTTACCCCCAAGCTTACTTTATAAAAACCTTGATTTTACTTTCTTCATGTTTCAGATATGGCAAGCGATCCAGCCCCGAGACACTGATTTCAGACCTCTTAATGAAGGAAAGCACAGAAAATGCCCCCAGAACAAGGTATGACAAAGCTTGGGATGGGAGATGTTACTACAGAGCTTAAGATGCCAGTGGAGGGGAGCTAGGGGAAGCTGGTGGGAGTCTGTGTGGACATTAGGATAACAGCATCCAGAAAAGAAGGGTGAGGATAGAGATGGGGATGGAGAACCATACCCGAAAGACATTTGCATTTCATGCATTCACTGCAAATCTTAATTTCTAAGGCATTTTGTTTTCTAATACATATTATTTGGTGTCCCTTTTTAAATATGGCTGACTTTTAGCTCAGAAGTTAGACTCTATAGAATGCCTTGCCTTATTAGAAGTAAGGGAGCATAGAGCAAGCCCCCAACTCTGAATTTAAATGACCAATCATCCATTTAGGCTGGACAATCTCGTTTTTATACACTAGGTGGCATTCTCAAATGTCCTAGAGTCCACGGACCTCATGTGTCTGACTCTGCCTTCCCTGGCTTTACCCAAAGCTACCTTTTGATGTCTTTTGGGTCAAAATACTGATCTATTTTATTCAACGAATCACTGTTGAGTAATGTATTCTCCTTAGGTGCTTATCTGTAGTCTGGAACCTTTCTTGGAGTATAGATAAGTCTTGAGACAGCTGTCTGCCCAGATCATTGAGCTAAGCACGTGACTCCTGACCAAGGAAGGGATACTGCAGAAAGAGGCAATCTGTCTCAATTTCATAACCCCTAACCTCACCTGCTCACATGCCACATCACAGCAAGATCTCAACACACCAATCCTATTGCATCCCTAGTTAGTTAGATAGATAGCTCCCCAAGACCCAGAACTCTACACCACCCAAAACCCTGTTCCCCAGAAGAGGTCACTAGCCCACTTAATCAGTGAGTGTGACTGGAGAGTGGCAGGGGGTTCATGAGGTTTCCCCCTGGTGAACCCATGGGTGACAGCAGGACCTGCCACCTCCAGATAGTTTCTCTGAGGGAAGCAAATAAAGTACAAGGCTTCTGTCCCTAGAGGCATCAACTGAGAGTTAGCCAGCGAATGCTAAAAGGAATGGTGGGAAACTCGAAGCATTGCTCTTGATACTAAACAATAAACATCTTTCTGTGTCTCATTGATATGCATGGGATATTTGCCACAGTAAAAGTTTAGGCTAGGCTGTGTATACTTAGGATTTGGAAGTGATGATCCAGACCTACTTAGAACTCCACTGGCTGCTTTGTTTTGTAGCCCAAAATAACACAGTTAGTGCAGGAAATAAAGTTAATTGCGCCCTGACTGACAGACTCAATCATGTGCAATTAGAAGGAGACAAAAGTTGATAGCCTTGGAGTTGCATATGAATGCTGTTTTATTAAAAGGGGCTCTTTATAGTCTAATAAATAGCATCTCACTACATAAAAGATTTGCTGGGAGACAACAGAAGCATATTCAGAGTTGAATAACACTGACTTTCTTGTTATAGTTTCATGTGACTCCTGTAGTTTTGATCATCAGAAGTATTTCGGAGTCCCTCAGCTCCTTTGATATAGACCGAGGCTTCTAAGTACTCCCTTAGAGACTCCAATTCCCATGGGCAAAAGCTGACAAACTGGGTCTTCATTATGCTGCTGTTCTCCGTAGCCTCTTATTTAGAGTGCCAACAGGAGGCTTCACAATAGCTTCTGATCATCTCGTAGCTCAGGGTGGAGAGTCTCACTCTTGTAAGACCCTGGGAAGCTTCCACGATTTGCCTCTTGTGTTTTACAGGCTTGAAGACCCTTCCATGTGGTGATGGGAAATGAAACTTGTTCTCCCGACTTTTCCAAGTTTCCACCCACATCTCATCTCATCCCGTGAAACCAGTCTGCCTGTCCCACCAATGCATGCCACCACTAGGCTGGACTCCGCCCCATTTCCCTTGTTGTTGTTGTATATATGTGTGTTTAAATAAAGCATCATGCATTCAAAATCGTATTCTCAGTGAATAATCTGTTATCACAATAGAAAGGATTAGGTTAGTCATTAAATTATAGTCAGTCTCAAGTAACAAACTCAGTTTGTTTCACCAAAATTAAAGCAATGGTCATAGAGAATAAATAAATAACTATGCTGTCCTTGGAAGAATCTATATCTCAGAATTTTGTGCAAAATGTCTCATATCCATCTATCTACTATAGCTGCCATGAGTCGATGACTGAACACCTGCTGTGACTTCCATAAATAAGGAGTGGAATTTACATTTCATGTAATTTAAATTCATGTTAATAGCCATCTTTGCTGGTGGCTACCACATCACATCAGCCGTAAGGCTATGCATGAAATGAGGTCACTCTTTGAATATGAGTCAGGATCACACTAGGAAGGATGGTCTTCTCACACAACACAGGTGTGTTAGATACCTAAAGCTTGTCATTCAGCTTCCTTCCTCAAACACTGGCTTGCATAGAGTTAGTTTAAAATTAATGCAATAGGATTCAATTCTTCTCTCACTCACTCTCTCTCTCTCTCTTTCTTCCTTCCTCTTCCCCCTCCTCTTCTTTTTATTTTTATTTTGAGACAGGGTTTCTTTGTATAGCTCTGGCTGCCCTGGTACTCACTGTATAAACCAGGCTGTCCTCAAATCTTGAAGAGACCTAGCCTTTATCTGCCTCCCCAAGTGTTAAGATTAAAGGCATGCACCACCAGCTCCTGCTATTCTATTCTTAAATGGAATCTAAACCAAAGAAAATGGGGCCTCATTTGATATTTTTTGTTCCACCCTATAAATCATATATGATATCTTTAAATTGCTTGCAAATAGTCAATTAAAATGATCAATGACAAAGGCAAATGAAAAGAAAATCCCAAACAAACCCTAGGTATTTAGGTGATTTTTGTCATTTTGTTAATATCATAGAAAGTATTTATTTTTTTTTGATTTTTAATATTTTTATTACATATTTTCCTCAATTACATTTCCAATGCTATCCCAAAAGTCCCCCATAGCGCCCCCCACTTCCCTACCCACCCATTCCCATTCTTTTGGCCCTGGCATTTCCCTATATTGGGGCATATAAAGTTTGCAAGTCCAATGGGCCTCTCTTTCCATTGATGGCCGACTAGGCCATCTTTCGATACATATGCAGCTAGAGACCAGAGCTCCGGGGTTCTGGTTAGTACATCATGTTGTTCCAACAATAGGGTTGCAGATCCCTTTAGCTCCTTGGGTACTTTCTCTAGCTTCTCCATTGGGAGCCCTGTAATACATCCAATAGCTGACTGTGAACATCCACTCCTGTGTTTGCTAGGCCCCGGCATCGTCTCACAAGAGACAGCTATATTTGGGTCCTTTCAGCAAAATCTTGCTAGTGTATGCAATGGTGTCAGCGTTTAGAAGCTGATTATGGGATGGATCCCTGGATACGGCAGTCTCTAAATGGTCCATCCTTTCATCACAGCTCGAAACTTTGTCTCTGTAACTCCTTCCCTGGGTGTTTTGTTCCCAATTCTAAGAAGGTGCACAGTGTCCACACTTTGGTCTTCATTCTTCTTGAGTTTCATGCGTTTAGCAAATTGTATCTTATATCTTGGGTATCCTAAGTTTTGGGCTAATATCCACTTATCAGTGAATACATATTGTGTGAGTTCTTTTGTGATTGTGTTACTTCACTCAAGATGATGCCCTCCAGGTCCATCCATTTGGCTAGGAATTTCATAAATTCATTCTTTTTAATAGCTGAGTAGTACTCCATTGTGTAAATGTACCATAATTTCTGTATCCATTCCTCTGTTGAGGGACATCTGGGTTCTTTCCAGCTTCTGGCTATTATAAATAGGGATGCTATGAACATAGTGGAGCATGTGTCCTTTTTACCGGTTGGGACATCTTCTGGATATATGCCCAGGAGAGGTATTGCTGGATCCTCCGGTAGTACTATGTCCAATTTTCTGAGGAACCGCCAGACTGATTTCCAGAGTGGTTGTACAAGCTTGCAATCCCACCAACAATGGAGGAGTGTTCCTCTGAAAGTATTTATAAAGACTAAATTAGCCACAGTATCCCTAGACAACTCAGGGTGTTTTATAGGATCACTACCCATTCTTCCTTCACTAACTGGAGTATTTGACACATAACTGCTAAGACTTTGGGAATATTCTAATATAAAGTATTTTCTGTACATAAATAATTTTCAGATTTCTTCAGCCAGTGAAGCCAGTGATGCTAATTACAAGTCTCCTTGATGGGTATTTACAAGTCCCCTTCATGAAAATGGTTCTGTAATTTCCAAAACATTTCCATCATTTTTCTTTGTTCCTTTAAATACTGATATACATGGAAGGTGGGTTTTTTTTTTTTAATATTTAAAGGTTGACTAAGTCACGATTTACCATCGTCTAACATGAGTGTTTGGTCCTAACTGACTACAGTTGGAGATTTTGTTTACTGAAGTTAGCATTATGTAAAGAAAGTTGACTCAGAGCCATCTGGCAATGCAGAAATGCTGGGAATGTGTCACTATCAAAAGACTTTCAGTTATACAAGGTGAAGAGAATAGGAGTAATACGCATGCGTTTGAAGATAACCCAGGAACTTTATTTTAAAGGAAAGTTTCAACTTCTCTCACCAAACCTAAGCATCAGATTGCCTATGCCTTTCATTTACTCAGCTCTCTGTCTCTCAGCTGCTTCACTACATCTATTAAAAAGCCACTGAACATTCCCATCCCCGGACCTCTGTGGTATAGGGCCAATGGCTTGTCAAACTCTCTGACCTTCAGAGTCATGGGACTTCTGAGTGCTGACTCATGAGATGGAGATAATCACTTCCCAGGTGAGTTAGAAGCAAGTAATAAAAGTAGGTAGGGGTAGGTAGAGAAGGTATTTCAATGAGTTGGGTTATTAATAATCCCTAATAAACAAGAATTGATATTATGATGTATAATGATGATAAACTTCAGTAATTGAAAAAACTACATCTTAAATATTCCTGTAGTAATATTTTTCAAACATATCCAGACTGCTGGCCATCTTTAGAGTAGGCTTAAAGGTGCTGGATCATGTACCTGACACTGTGAAAAAAAAATCAGGAGCAGAGATAGCTTCTCCCTCGTATTAGTAATTAGGTACCTGGGTTTCTTAGAGTGGAGAGCAATACCCACCTTAGGGTGAGAAGAGTACAGGAGACAGGACAGACTTCCTGGGGCAGCTGAGGTATGAGCTGAAGTTTGAGAGTCAATGGCAAATGCCACTCAAAATAAAAAGGATGGCTTAGCTTCTTCTCTAATTGCTGTGATAAAATACACTATCAGAACCAACTTACAGGAAAGGGGGTTTATTTTAAATTATGACTCAAAGCACAGTGCCTCACAGTGGGGAAATAAAGGCTGCAGCTGGTCACATCTAGTCCACAGTCAGGAAGTGGAGAAGGGTGAATGTTGCTTAGCTCTTCTCTATTTGCATAGGATGGAGTCTCATCCAGAAAATGGCACCATCCACAGTGGGCATATTCACTCTTCCATGGGTGTGGTCAGAGGCTCAAATCCCAGGTAATTCTAGAACCTTATTAAGTTGACGACACTAACCATCACAGAGGGCTTTCAGATAAAAGACAGCAGTAAATATTTTGATTATGTTTGGATCATTGTCCATTTCTGAAGGGTAAATCCACTTGAGGTAAATCTACTTGAGATAAAACCATGTCCCAAGCTACCCTCTAATTATTTCCTTTGGGCATTGGCTCGCTTTTCCTACCCACTCTTCCTGGAGACTTTCCATCACAAGGACACTCTGCCGATATTCTTTCTTCAACCAACTCAGGGCTGGACTTCTCATACAGAAATTCACCATGACGAACAAACTGGAAAGTATAGAGAATAAGTGGAAGGTTAGCTCCACTGTCGAATCCAAGAAGGTAGGGACTATTTCTTTTGCAATCTTTTAGAGGCCTTACTCCCTTCCACCTTCTTTCTCTCTGCCTTAGACAAGAACAAAGAAACACATAGACATCGGTGTACCTGTTCCCAGCTGCAGCCATGCATCGCTTCTATATGGACCAATGATGCCAGAGGAGTGACTGTGGTGGCCGCTAATTATTCCCCTCTGTCTTTTTAAGGCCCAAGCATTAAGTGTGTATAGCTCCTTATTCTCCTCTACACAATAGAAAAAGAGTTCCTTTTTCCTCTGGGGAGACCATTGGAGTCAGCTAAAATGCCATCATAACTTTAAAATACCCTTTTTTTTTTTTGTCACAAAAGAAAACAGTGCTTTAAGCGAGGTGTTTTGGGGGAATGTTCCTCTATTATGGTTCTGGGCAGGAAGATTATGATATTGTCACAACTGAAATCATTGCCTTTTCTCCTGCTTATTAGAACAATTAGCACAGTGAGACATCACATGAAAACCTTTCCTTTTAAAAATTAAAGTGGAATAACTTATAATTAATCCTATGTGTCATCCAGGCTCATTTTTAATCACGCTAAGCGACGGCTATTAAGTTAAGCTCATTCTCATGCTGCAAAAGTGAAATGCTGTGCATTTGGGGAGCAGGGTTCTGTGTGTGCAGACACTCCTCTTGTTCCCAAACATAGTAGATGCTCTGTGAGGGCTAGTTTAGCCTGGACTCAACCGGAAGACTGCAAATGATCACAGTGATGCCAGGACACTTGCCAGGCTTGGCTGAACAGCCCACAAAGGCTCTCCGTGAGAGAATAGCATCACTCAAATGATTTTTCAATTAAAGGTTGCCTGGGATAATTGGATTTTTATTTATTTTAATACGTAAATCCTTTCTATCACTGCCAAGTCTCCTCAAACCAGAAATACCTACTAAATGAGCTGGTCTATGTAATTTAATGCAAGAGTGAACAACGTCAGCAGACATAGACCACATTGTCTTCTCACCAACAAAGTGGGATATCGACCAGGTCGGAATGGGACTCTTTGATCTTTGCATTTCTTGAGTCCCAAGGTTTTTATCACTTTTGGAAACAGCCATTGAGTATTCTCTGTGGCCACTATACTCACAGGTTCTAGGAGTGATACCAGTGTAAGGAAGATGGTCCTCTGCACCTAAATACCTATCGGCTCACGAACGAGATAGAGGCATGCTTAAGTGAAATATACAAGACCAATCAGCGGGCATTTAAATAGAAGCATAAAGAAGAGGCCATGTTTGTGAAGAGTGGGGAGTGTCATTCGAATTGTGTGATTAACTGTTCATGTTAATCATAACTTGAGGAATGTCAGGATCATTATTAATTACAGTAGTAACCATACACTAATCCCTAGAAACAAGCTTCGCAGGTACCTCAGCAACCTATAGGCAGAGCTCTGACCTCACAACTTGGGGAGATGAGGGTTGGCCATCCATCTCATGATGAGCTTCCATTGTCGGAGCAGATGTATATGTGAAGGGGGATGAGAGGAGCAGGCCCATGGAAGGGAGAGGCGGATGTCACATCCTCTCTTGTTGCTGGTAAGCCTACACACCCCCTAGTAATGAGGGGCTTGTTTTGGGGAAACAAAATGAGAAGAGTTAGTACTTAGAGCTCAAGTAGCATGTGGGGAGGGATAAGAGGCAGGGTATATAAGTCACATATGTGGAAGTCAGAGGACAACTTGCAGAGTCAGTTCTTCTACCATGTGAGTTCCAGGATTGAGCTCAAGTCAGTGGGCTAAGCAGCAAGTGTCTTTGTCCTTTTACTTTCTGAGCCATCTCACCGGTCCATAATCTGCTTTTGAAAGGTTTGCTCTTGTGGTAGGGTATTCCACCCAGGGCATAGGTGACAAAGTGTGACAGAGGAGACATTGCTCTTCTCTTTCCCGCACCGACTTCAGAAGCTGCTGCACAGTTAGAGCCCTGGTGATCATCAAACCCCAAGTATGCCTCCCAGGACTGCAGCAGGAAACTGGCACTTTGCAGAGCAGAATTCTCACAGATGCTCCCAGCAGTTGGGGCTGATGCCTACAGGTCAGTTGCTGGGTTGAGGGGTAGGGGTGGGGATGGGGAGGAGTGACCATTTTGTGTTTTCTCAGACCATCTGAAGTTTAGCACCAGAGTCCTTCGTCCTGGAACACCCCTAAGTTCCAAGCAAACAGAGATAGTTGGTCCCTCCCAGTTCTAGTAAGAGCAGCACTAATGATCTCATAACAAAGACTACACAAAATATCAAGACTCTCTCAGGCAAGCCCCTCACCCAGCAGTCAGTATCTACACCTGAATATAAACATGTGATTTTCCTAATTGACCTTGAGGCTCACTCTTCCCTTTAGATAATTGTAATTTCAAAAATGTTCCCAGTGGAGATATATCAGCTGTAAAGACATTAAGAAAGTTTTGAATTTCTAGGCACTTCCATATTCTAACATTATAAATACATTGGTTCTATGAAATCAGAAATATTTAATTTCATGGTTAATTAACTCTTTATAAGAAAAAAAAAGATTTCAACTTGAAAATCTAAACAGCTATTTGCTTTCTGAAGTTATAAATTTTGTGAATTCCTTTTCTGCAGTGAGAGATAAAGTATGAGGAAAATTAACATCTGTTGAAAAACTGGATTGGATGCTCCCTTCTTTACGTTTTAATCTTAAATAAGCCACAAAGGTCGGGTATTCCTGGATGTGTGTTATAGATGAGGAAACCGAGGCACCAAGAGGTTAAGTGAGACAGGACAGTACTGCTGGTCAGTGTTCTAGTTTCCTTCTATTGCTGCGACAAAACAAACAAACAAACAAACAAACAAACAGCTTCTGGGAGGAATGGTATTATTAGAGTTATAGTTTATCATTGAGGGAAATCAGGACAGGCACTCAGGTAGAAACTTGAATTTGGAACCAGAGAAATGTTGCTTACCTGCTCTCTCATGCTTAGCTTACTCAGCAGATCAGGATCATCTGTTTAGGGAATGGTGCTGCTCACAGTGGGCTGGACTCTCCTACACCAATTAACAATCAAGACAGGGCCCCACAAATGCATTCACATAAGTGTCCATGGGCTGATCTGATTTGGACAATTACTCAGTTGAGACTCCCTTCTCAGGTTGTCTCTAGACTAGATAGACTCTCTCGGTAGATCCTGTTGTGCTAAGTTGACAGTTAAAGCTAACTAGGACAATCACTGCTAAAACTGGAACCACAAACCAAATAGGTAGGCCTGTATATCAGTATTTTTTGTTTCACACATTTTAAAAATTAGTTCTTTGAGATTTTCATAAAATTGCTTTTGACTACACTCACTACACACACACACACACACACACACACACACACACACATCTCTTCTAGGATCCACCTCTTTTACTACCTACCCAACTTTGTGTCCTCTTGTTTTTCCATCCATAAAGTCCAATTTGTGCTGTCCATATATCCATGGCTATGTGGCCTTACACTCAAATATAGTCACTCTATCAGTGGCGACACTCTACAGAAAATTGGCAATTCCTCTTCCAGCAGCTACCAGTTGCTAACACTTCTTTGGCTACGGGTGGAACTTCATGTGCACCTCTCCTCTCCATGCTGAGATTTGGGCTGGCTTAAACTTTCATGGAGCTTGTGCATGCTGTCAAAACTGCTGTGAGTTCATATGTGCAGCTGCCCTGTTGTGTCCAGAAGACACTGCTTCTTGTTGTCAGCCGCTGCCTCTGCCTTCTACAGTTTAATGCACTGCGTTAAGGAAGAGCAGTCCCAGAGAACGGTGAGCTGGAGGCCTTTATTAGTATATGCCCAGTACAGGGGAATGCCTGGGCCAGGAAGCGGGAGTTGGTGGGTTGGGGAGCAGGCTGGGGGAAGGGTATAAGGGATTTTTGGAGAGGAAACTAGACAGATAGCATCTGTCTTAGAGTTTCTATCCCTGCACAAACATCATGACCAAGAAGCAAGTTGGGGAGGAAAGGGTTTATTCGGCTTACACTTCCATACTGCTGTTCATCACTAAAGGAAGTCATGACTGGAACTCAAGCAGGTCAGAAAGCAGGAGCTGATGCAGAGGCCATGGAGGGATGTTCATTCCAAATATAGTCAAGTTGACAACCAGGAATGGCCACTACAGCATCTAGTAAAAAAACTGAAAAATCACACTGAATAAAAAAAGAAAGAAAGAAAGAAAGTTCTGATCTCACCAGCACACACGAATGCCCCTTGCCCTCAGAAGTACACAGTGCTAAAAGGCTAGCTAACACATAGCTTTTAAAAAGTACTAGTATACAACAATTTGTTCCATCCATTTACTTTCAACCTTCACAAGCTCTAGCTATATCTGCCATAAAACAAGATTGCTATTTTAGAACTATAAATTAAAAGTGCTCTGAACTAGGAAGTCTAGAGTATAATTATTATGATTACAGAGATAAATTTGTACCTCCTAATTTTACTCTGTTTACTGCGTTTTAATTAACTTCACTTTTTCTTATCTTCCATTAATAAATCAAGTTTTATTTTTATTTTTCTATTAATTTGCATTTTACATTTTCTATCGCTGAACAAAGTAAGGCTATTTGAATATGGGCACTCCAATGACTTACTCCAAGTAAGATGTCAGCATCCTTATATTTGAGAAAGCATATTTCATCAAAGCTTGTTTGTGTTTTCTGTGATCACCATTTCCTGACGTCACTGTTCTTTTGGTGTATCCCTTCTCTCTGGAGTCAGCTTCCTCGTCTTTAGTTCATCCTCTGGTAGTGCCATTAAGAGGGCGTTCGATGAATATCTCTTTTAAGCCTTTTCTGGAGTGTCTTCATTTCATCATGACTCTTGCAAGACACTTTCAGGGGCACAATTTCTATACCTACAGTTATTTTTCTCACAACTGTCTGAAGCTAGTTTTCCATTAACTTCTGCTTCCCTTGTTGACTTTGAGAAATCTGTAGTCATTTAATTTGGGTTTCTATTTTTTAATCTCTCCACCATCATTGATTTTCTACCTTTTCCTTTGCTGTTTTTTTTTCTAAGAATTTATTTGATGGTCTTTGATTTTGTGAGGACGTGTTCAGATATGGTATTTCCTTTTCTTTATCCTTGGTAGGATTTACTAGGATTTTAACCCATTCTTTGTCTAACCTCAGTTATCACCTGTGCATCCTTTTTAAAAAACTGTTTTATTTATTCACTTTACATCCTGCTCACTGTCCCCTCGCAATTCTTCCTCCCTCCCCCTCCCCCTCCCCTTCTCCTCTGAGTTGGTAGGGCCCCCTCTGGGTATCTCTCTACCCTGGAACATTAAGTCTCTGAGGAGGTAGGTGCATCCTCTCTCACTGAGGCCAGATAAGGCAGCCCAGCTAGAATTACATATCTCACAGATAGGCAACAGCTTTTGGGATAGCCTCCACTACAGTTATTCGGGACCCACATGAAGACTTAGTGGCACATCTGCTACATATGTACAGGAAGGCCTAGGTCCACCCCATGTATGTTCTTTGGTTGGTAGTTCAGACTCTGAGAGCTCCAAGGGTCCAATATGTTAACTCCGTTGGTCTTCCCGTGGAGTTCCTACCCTCTTCAGGACCCACATATCCTTCCTCCTATTCTTCCACAAGAGTCTCCAAGCTTCATCTACTGTTTGGTTGTGGGTATTTGCATCTGTGTGTGTCAGCTGCTAGGTGGAGCATCTCATAAGACAGCCATGCTAGACTCCTGTCTGCAAGCATAACAGAGTACCATTAATAGTGTCAGAGATTGATGCTTGCACATAGGATGAGTCTCAAGTTGGGCTGGTTATTGGTTGGCTATTCCCTCAGTCTCTGCTCCATCCTCTGTGCCTGAATTTCTTGTAAACAGGATAAATTTTGAGTCAAATATTTTATGCATGAGTTAGTGTCTCTACCACTGCACTGGGGTTCCTGTCTGGCTATAGGAGGTGGCCTCTTCAGAGTTCATATCCCCAGTACTAGGAGTCATAGCTAAGGACAGCTCATTGATTTTTGGGTGCCTCCTCTATCCCCGATCTCTGTCACATTCATCTGTACATCTCTATATTACATGCTTCCCTGTCCTACTTCTTCTGTTTTTAGTTCCTGAAATGCTGCTGAATAAACCTCACATGGTATGTTCCAAATCTTTCAACTGCCCTTCAATCTCTCACATATTGATTTATGCTATGTACTGGCTGGTTTTGTGTCAATTTGACACAGTCTCGGTTGAGGAAATGCCTCCAACATGAAATGGAGCTGTAAAGCATTTTCTCAATTAGAGATCAATGGAAGAGGGCCCAGCCCATTATGGGTGGTGCTATTCCTGGGCTGGTAGTCCCAGGTTCTATAAGAAAGTAGACTGATCAAGCCATGGGAAGCAAGCCAGGAAACAGCACCCTTCCATGGCCTCTGCCTCCAGGATCCTGCCCTGTTTGAGTTCCTGTCCTGGCTTTCTTTAGTGATAAACAGCTATGTGGAAGTGTAAGCTGAGCAAACCCTTTCCTCCCCAATCTGCTTTTTGGAAATGGTGTTTCATCACAGAAACCCCAAGGAAGACATGCAATACCCTGATAATTTATTCAAATACATCTTCTAGCCTCTAACTTTCCCTTAAATTTGTCCTTGAGTCTCTGTAACCTCACTGTGTGGCATCTTCTTTCACATTGTGTGTGCGTTCTCTTACCATGGGGATTCTACATAACTTTATTAAAGAATTTATACTTATACTTGTTAAGTATATCAAAGGAATTTCCAACCAGTAGTATCTAATTTGTTTGTTTTGTTGTTGTTGTTGTTTGTTTGTTTTTGAAGACGTGACTTTTTTATTTTTAAAATGTATTTCTTTTATGAATGTGAGTACACTGTCTCTGTTTGCAGACACACCAGAAGAGGGCATCAGATCCCATTACAGATGGTTGCTGGGAATTGAACTCAGGACCTGCTGGAAGAGCAGCCATCTCTCCAGCCCAGTTTCTGGGTAATCAAATATAAGTCCAACTCTCAAACTTACATGGTATACAACTTAGGAGTTTAATTCTTTTGTACCTAGTGCCTAGACACAGAAAATGTCTATAGGTTTTGGGTTTGTTATTGTTTTTAATCCATCCTTGCCTCATTTGTTATGTCTATAATAAACATCCTTGGGAGAATCTTGTATTTGTCCTGAAATCTCAGTCTCACTTTCCTACTCCATAGATGCTGAAGGCCTTGGGTCCAGCAACAGTGAAGCTCCAGTGCGTCAGTTACTAGAAGCCCAGATCCCCACCCCAACCCCACCCTGACTTCCACCCACACACCCCTGCTGTATTAAAGAGGATCGAGACATGAGCACAGCTCCTACCAAAGAAACACAAGGCAGAGGAAATGCTTTAGAGTTGTATCAAAGCTTTGTTCCATCCAAGGGATGACAGAGGGCAAGACACAGGTTTTCTCCCTTAGTTTTATATCCTGAGAGATAAACTAGTAATACTAACCTTGCACAATTATTGCAAATTAGGGAGTGAATAAAATAGTCTGTAAAATACCTAGCATGTACTGGGTGCTCAATCATTTTAGCTTTCCCCCTCCAAATGGTCATGTGTGTGGCTATGGTAACGATTGGAAGAAATTTTAAAGGGGAATTTCAGCAGCTAATTGAGGAACCTAATTATCTTGGACTTTAGCAATCTGGATTCCTTAAGGATTCAACTGAGAAAAAGTCAACAAAGATTCAGATTCTGACTTGTTCCTCACTTGCTGTACCTAGCGTGTTGAGTCTCTGTGAGATATTTTTGACATAAGTCATTACCACTGTTCTCACAGGATATAAATAAGAACATTTGGAGTTTGATCTTATCAAGGAGAAATAGAAATCCATGCATGGCTGTACAGTATTTGCAGAATTACAGTCTCTACTCTTCCAGCTGTTAATGAGTTAAGGGAGGCAGCAGTAGTGAAGACAAGTATTTCCAAGACCGTTCCTTCATGGTGACAAGACTCTATGTTCCTATTGGACACAGATCAAGAATTATAAGTTACTTTGAAAACCATTAAGTTATAAATTGTTAAATATTGTTCCTGGTATCAGTCTCTAGCACAGGTGGTTAGTGGGTTTGCTTGGCAGTAATGATGTATAGTAATGAAACCCTGAAGGAAAGGATGGGGCTTCTCTAGAGGAAGGTCTTGTACTAGAGATGAAAAGATCATCTTTCATATGGTTAACATTGCATTTTCTTCTAGTTTTGGTGTGTGTGTGTGTGTGTTGTATGAACAAAGTTATGTGGGTGCATTTACTGATATGTACAGATACCTGTGAACCTGCAGATACATGTATGAAAGCCAGAGATTGACTTGGGTTGTCTTCCTCAATCATTCTCCCTCTTTGTTTTGAAATGAGGTAGCCCACTGATCCTGATTTACCAGACTTGCTGGTCAATGATCTCTAGCAACCTGCCTGTCTCAGCATCCCCAGTACTGGAACTCCAGGCAAGTTGTATCACACCCAGTTTTCACATGAATACTGGGATCCGAATTCAGGTCCTTATTCTCTCCCAGTACGTACTTTATTGACTGAGTCATCTCCCTTCTCTGACATTGTGTTTTTAATACTCAAACCTACCCAAGTGATAAAGGGGGCTGCTTTTCTCATCTGTTCTTGAGAAATTTATTTGTGGAACATACTAACTTTCCCCTAAATCATTTTTCTTATTCTGCCTTAATAGATTCAAATTTTCCATTGATATCAAGAGAGTTAAACCTCATTCAGAGTAGTGACTTCTATGACTCATTCCATCACTAATTTGTGACTTCACATCACTAATCTAAATCTGGGAAGTCCTAACTGAGCTTTTTCTTTGCCCCAAATATTTCTTTTACTCTTCCTGAGATATCCAAGGGCAACTAGCAGCCTGGTGTGAGGGTAAGGAGCCTGACTTTATATGCTGTTCTTCTCCAGAAACTTCTTGAACCCAGTGAAGCTGGAATTTATTTTCAGTGATGCCTGGACTTCCAGGCCTAACATGGCCATGGTTCCTGACCCTGGAGAAGAGTGTGGGTCTTCTCTAGTGTTGATTGTTGCTGTAGGTATAAGGCTTAGTTGTGTAATAGTGGATATATTTTACTTTATTTTCCTCTTTCAGGGAATGTTCTCCCTGCCAAGTTTAATGACTCCATGATAATCAGAAACAGCACTGTTCCAGGAAGTGAGAAAATGTCTAGTTTTCCTCAGCAAAATGGTGAGTGTGACCTTCAGGACAGCCTTTAAGGCTGTGGGAAAGAACTGTAAAAATACAAGCTCAAGAATACATAAATCAGTGTGAGAACTGTTCTTTAAAGGATTTCTCAACTATGCAAAAACTAAGGATGCAATATAAATTGCTTCATGGATCTAAAAGAACAAAGACAGCTACACTAATAAGCCAGCTTTGTCAGAAAGATAGTGAGAAAAGGATAAAGAGATTTAGATCAGGGCAAGATCCCATCAGGCTTATTGTTTGTGTTTGTAGTTGAATAAGAAATGGTTTGGATTTTTAATTTTGAATGAACTACAATCCAGAAATAGAGGGCACAGTTGTGATCCAGATCTTGAAGAATAGTGGCCATGATAAGCTTAGGCCTGGGCATGGTACTACACACCTTTAATTCCAGGAGTCAATGGCAAGCAGATCTCTGAGTTTAAGACCAACCTGGGACAGAGCAAGTTGTAAGGGAAGAAAAGCTTAGGTCCAGGCCAGATGGTACATGCCTTTAATCCCAGAATTCAGGAGGCAGAGCCATGCAGATCTTTGAATTCAAGAAAGTCTGTGTAAAAGCAAGTTCCAGGACACCCAAGCTTAGGCAGTGAAGGAGTTAGAAAACATAAACGTGGTGATAATGCAATAGAACAATGGGAACATGTCCCAGATCTAGCAAGCACCAGAACTCAGCAGTTTCGGCCATGTGGCTTTGTCTTTAGAGTCAAGGGGCTAAGGTCATAAAATATTGATTTGTGGGATAATCTAAAGGGAGCTGGGGTAAATGATTGAATTGATATGCAATTCCCAGGGAAGTAGCTTATGCAAAATAAAAGACTGTGCTTTGGTCTGCAAGATAGAGCTATCTTAAGCAGATAGCTATCTCAAACAGAACATAGAGCTGACAGCTTACCTCCATCACTAAATCTAAGTCATTCGCCTGCCGCTCCCAAAGACCCCTTCCTCAGGACTCCTGACAAGCTGAGGCTGGTCCTCAGCATGGACAGTGACCTCTGAATAATGGATTAGTGGTTCTTGTCAACAGCAACTCATTGTCTCTCTTTTGGGGTAGCTTTAGCTTGGTGGGCCTTATCTAATGAGCCTTTGGTGTGGCTATCTGCCTACCTAATGACTCCTGGTTATAAGATCCATTCAACTGGCAGCCCAGATAGCCCTAGCTGACATAGTCAGAGCACAAAGAAGAAAATGGAATCACAGACCTCTTCTTGCACTTGCACATTCGAGAGTGCCACTATCCTTTTGGATGCTGAGATGTAGGAAGGACATACTTCATGCCCCTTTGCTGTACATTTACATCCCTTTCCCTTCACTACACACTGACCAAGAATCCCAGAGCAGCAGCCTGTGACACATAATCTGACCTCTTCGTCATCTTACTCCCAGTTTTGGAAAGGGCCCTCAGTTTTCCTACTTGATGCCCCTTTGGCAATGACTTCTTTTCTTACCTTCCTAGTTCCCATCCCCAGAACCATTAAATACCAGAGCAAAGGGCACTATGCTAAAAGGAGAAATGCAGTGGGAGGTATTTCTGTTTTATATCTCAGGACAATGCAAAGTAAAACATCAACCATTGTGTGTCCAGAGCAGAGCCACTGACTGGTGTCAGCTAACTACAGCTAAGCTCTGGCCTGCCATTTACAGGTCTCAGGGGGACTCCTTAGACTTTGAATGCTTTGAGTGTGAGGCCCAAGAGGTAACAAGTTCATGGCATCACCCTTGGACTACCTCCAACTACAAATTTTGCCTTGTCATAAACTTTGGACCAACTTGCTATTTTTAGTAATACTGAGGTATTATTTTTAGTAACATCCTTCCAATCACCTTGCAAACAGAAACATCACCAAGGAGGTCAGGAAGCCCAGGCCAGCAAGGTTAAGAGCTTCCCTAATAACAGAGCCTCAGGCTTGTTTATTCACTTCCAGGCCATTCTCCATATGACCTGTTATCTATCACTGGTAGCAATGATGTACAGTGAATAACACAGCAAGGATTGGGCAAGTGATAAAACCCTTTCTCTTCAAACTTTCTTCATTAAAGTTCCATAGTCCAACAGCATATGGCCTATTAAAATGCAGAATATATATATATATATATATATATATATATATATATATATATACACACACACATACACACACATACACACATATATTAGAGGATGAGAGGATCAGTTTTCATCATTGCTGAGCATTATAATAGCTAGCTAGATATAACAGTATAATAGCTCAATAGGTGTGACTTTTCCTAAGGAAAGCCAGATGAGAGTAGGTTTTATAAAGATGAACAGAAGAAGATGAAGTGGGTTATGAGTCTGTCTCAGGTGGGTGGAAATTTATGCTGGGAATTTATTAGTCGGTTCTCTGTTGCTGTGATGGAACACCATGATCAAGGCAGCCTATAAAAGTGTTTAACTGAACTCATAGTTCCAAAGTATTATATTCCATGATGGCAGAGTGAAGGTTTGGTGGCAGGAATAGTTGCGAGCTCATATCTGGAATATGAAGCTGAAAGCAGAGATTGCTTCAAGATGTGTGAGTCTTCTGAAACCTTAAAGCTTCACCTAGTGGCCTCCTTTAGCAATGTCACACTGAATCCTTTCCACTCTACCAACTGGGGGTCAAGTATTCAATCATGTGAGCCAATAGGGACAATTCTCATTTAATTCTCTCCACTCCACTCCCTGGCTTCCATAAGCTTGTGGTCACAGGCAACTTCAAAAGTCCCTGTAGTCTTTCACACTACTAGAGTCCAGTCTTTTCTGAGACTCAAGGCAATCTCTTAATTGTAAGCCCCATAAAAGAAAAGAAAAGTTACATCCTTCAAACATACAATGGCACAGAGGATAAAATACTATTTTAAAAAAAATGGGGAAATACTAGATCTGAGAAAGACCAGAAGTGAACAGAAAATCTCCAACTCCTGTGGTTCCATGTCTGAGGTCAGAAAGCTTAGATGGCTCTGCATTCTTGGCTTCCCTGTCTACAACACATGTCTCCTTCTTGGGCTGGTTCCACTCCCTGTTTGCAGCTCTCCTTGGTAGATATATCAGGGGTCTGTTGTGTTCAACATCTTGGGGTCTCCAACACAACTCAGGCTTTACTTATGTAGCCTTATGCAATGTTCTCGTGTCCTTCATGCAGGGACACACACCTGGCCTCAGTGGCCCTCTGTAACCATTGGGGAAGATTCTGCAACCCCTTTACATATATGTCCTTCGTGATTCTAAAACCAAAACCATGTGGATAATATTTCCAAGAATGGCTACTAACTTGGAGTGACCTCTGGTCCTATTGAATTACATTTGCAGCAGCTTTAAAATTACTTAAGTTTATTTTTTGTACAAGCTGGAAACTTTGCTGAGTGAGGTCTTACCCTAATGGTGCCCCTCCCTTTATTCCAATGTGTATCAGGCCTCTTCTTAATCTCCTTATCTCTTTCAGCACAAGCCTTGGCTCCAACGTTAAATCTCCTGGTGCTTTTTTTCTCTTTAAACTGTATATTATTCATACACACACACACACACAGAGAGAGAGAGAGAGAGAGAGAGAGAGAGAGAGAGAGAGAGAGAGATCTGTATAAGACTAATTATTAATAACCACATAATTGAGTCAATATTAGGTTCCCTTGAAATCTCTGCCAAGGAAATCATTTCATTACTTTTAATTTAGCCTCAAGCAAGTTCTTAGGACAAGGCCAGAAGAGAGCCACAGCCTTCACCAAATATTACAAGAATGATCTCTAGCCTACTTAATAAAATTGTTCCCTCTCTAGTGGGGCTTGTCTATGTGCACAGATTGCTTCTATGTGTGCACACAGGGCATAGCTGAAGGAAAACTAATTTATACAACAGGAAATGATAGCAGCGCAATGTTGAGACCATACAAAGGATGTTTGCCGAAACCCTCCTGTTAGGAGTCCATGTCTTTTAATAAACAAGGGTCAGAGTTGTTCTTTTGAAGCAAAAGCAGTGCAGGACCTGGTTGGATGCAGTCAAACTGCTGTTTTCACTTCTTTTTTATTCAAGGGAAAAAGTGAGAAAAATAACAGTAAGTGAAAATACCTACCTTTCCCTGTATTATTTAGGATGAAACCCATTACCATCTAGTGGCAAAAGTAAAACATAATATTTACTATGTTAGGAAATGATCACTGTACTAAATATTATAAAGACTTCTATTGTCTCTTAGATCAAAGTCAATGGATTTTTTTTTTTTACTTTATGAGCAGATTCTAAAAAGTATATGAAAGAGAAAGTAAGAAATTTTAAGAAATATTTAAGAACAGTTTTGAAAAAGAACAAATCAGAACCTGCCTTCTGAAAGATGAAAGCTTAAATTAAACACAAATACAGAAATGTACATGGATCTGCTAACACAGGAAAGAGAAGAGATCCATGTCACAGAGTAGAGCCCAAGCAAGGCCATAGACACAAGGGAAATGGTTGTGTGGTCCAAACCAGTAAGTAGGAGAGAGAGGGGCCATCTTCTGAATGGTTTTATGTCAATTAAGCAGATAAAGTTAAGTTCCTGACTGACCTAAACCAATAATCAATGAAATAAATTCTACCTATTAGCGGACAACATTTGCTACAAAGGGCCAATTGATAAATATTTGTAGCTTTGAGGGCCATGCCAATTCTGGCTGTTATCCAGTCTGCCATTGTAATGTAAAAGCTCTCTTCAAGAGTACATGCATAAACATGTCTAGCTGTGTTCTGATGAAAGAATTTACAAAGACAGGCTGATTTACTGATCCTGATTTATAAACATTGCAAAAGAAAGAAAAACTCTTTAACAGAAAACAGGGAGAATTTGTTTTAACATTGATACAAGGAAGTCTTTTCTCCAAGCAAAACACAAATGAGTAAATGTATTCCCTGTGAGCATTAATCCCATTACAATGATCTTACCCTGCAGAATGAATTCTAACTATGCATTTTGATGTGTCTTTATCTCCATTAGCCTATATAAAGAAAAAGTTCAAAATAAATTGCATGCCCATGAACAGAGGATTGGCCAATAATGATACATCTAGATATGCTAATAGCTAAAAAAGCAAATGGTAGCATCACGGACCATACCCTTGATATATTGAGTTTTAAGAAAAGGAATTCTCATAGAACAGAGAACATACTCTTATTTTTATTATGAAGACTCTGCCAAATTAAATCTTTTCTCCCTTAAGTGTCAGACATCTGGCCACAAAATGGCAAAAGTGGCTATTATACATGGTGCAATTCTAGTAATGTAGACATCAAATGATAGACTCAGCCTTGGGAGAGGACAGAGTGATACATTCTTCACATACTGCAAACCCTACTGTACCACTTAAATACTCTATAGCCAAGTGTTATTACCTAACTCTAAGAAAGATCTTCTAAGAGGTTTGAGAAGAGCCACATAGAGTTGGAGAAGTCACTTTTGGAGAAAGAGGTGCTAGGAGGGAAGGAATGCAACCAGCCTGTGGGCTGCTGCGGAAATAGTGCACTGTACATCACGCTGCAGCTAAGACCTCTGGGACAAGGGACAGGGTGTAAGATGTACTCTCGAAGATAGCAGACAATGAGCGTGACATGGGGTGATTACAACACACACTTCATAGGCAATATTTCTCACATCAATTGCTCAATACTGGAATCATAGCTGTCCTTTGGGCTGTCACCTCTCCATTGTATTATTACAAGGCTACAGTTTTACATGGCAACATGTTTTAGTGTCCACAGATTTACACTGTAACATCACAAGGTTGCACTGTGGCAACACAATGCTTTCTTGTGCAGTACAATGCAACATTGTGAAATCTCAATAGTCCACTGTGATACAGCTTTATGATAACATAGTTCCCCTCCTATGTTACAGTGCTGCATGTGCCAATACAGTACTTCCTTCGGATGACACAGCTCTGCTGTGACATCAACATGCTACACTGTGACATCAAAATTCCCCATGGTCATATAACAATTATACATTCTACTCTGCCACTACAATGTTTCATTGTGTCATCATGGTGGTCCAGTGCCATCACAATGCTCTCATATGAAGTCACATTGCTCCAATGTGACATCAAAGTTCTCCATTGTGCTAATACAATGCTCCTCCTCTCTGAGAACAAAGTGTTCAATTTGCCTTGGGCCAACTCAGTGCTCTAATTTGTGTAAAATTCTCAATGATGACATCACAATGCTTCATATTTACATGGCAATGCTTTTTAGCAATCACCATTACAAATTGTGACTTATGCTTACACTGTCACAACTGTGCCTTCAGGTTCTAAGAAAGGCCACTGGGAAAAAAAAATGTGTGGTCAAGATTAAATAAGAGGAGCCAGAGAGATGGATCATTGCTAAAATGCATGTGCTGCTCTTTCAGAGGACGAGTTCAATTCCCGCCACCCACTCACAACTGTCATTCCCAGTGTCCCTGTAATTCCAGCTCCAGGGGGATCTGATCTGGCCTCTGTGGATACCTGAATTCATGTGAATATACTGCCCACCACCATACATGCACACACATAATTAAAAATAATAGGAATCATTTAAAAATATTATATAAGATCTACATGTGTGACCTGATAATGGGCCATGCTCACTCAATGCACTTCCTCGTCCAAACACACAGTGACCACTTGTGAAATACCCGACATCTTTTACAGTGTTTATCAATTTGTTGGAGGGAGTGGGGAAACCATGCTTTTTTTCCCTCTCTCAGTATTTTATTGTTCTTCATTCACAGCCATTGCTAAAATTATATTTCTTAGTTTTATTCTTGTGGTGCCTTCAAACACACAGTTTCCATATTTTGTCTCTCCCCAAACAATTGAGCTTACCTGGGATATCCCCACATTGACATGGCTACATTCTCTTTCCATGGGACAATCAGATTCACTTAGGGTATGGTGAATAATGGAACTTTCAAGAGCAGCAGCCTTGTGACATAGGCCCTCCTCATTCCTTAGCTTTAGTTCTCCTTTCCTTGTGCTGGGCATTTCAATTCCCCCAAACTCCCACACAGGGAACTCTATTTTAAACACTGTATCCTTCACCTAGCTAATCTCTGTTCAATCATTAGCTCCCAGACACCTTCTCCAGGATGCTTCCCATGACATTGCTGGCAACTCTGCTCTCATGGACCACACTGGTAACAGACGGAGTACCTCTGAGGCCTCTGCTCTCACTTGGACAGTAACATCCTCGAGGTCCAGGACCTCGCCCATCTTCTCCACCTAGCAGATAGCATGGCGCCTGGACTCTAAAACGGAGCTGACAAGTGTTTGCTGGGAGAGTAAAGATACCCATGCCTACCTTGAGAGGTTCAGGTGAGCTTCAGGTCCTTTAGATGCATAAGAATTCTCTCAGTCATTTGCCTTTTCAGCTTTAAATTCAGCCTATGAATCAGATCCAAGGCCAGACATTATTTTCACAGCAAGAGGTCTCTAATTCCAGTTTGTGGAAACCTGAAGATACGTTGAGAGCCAATCAACAGAAAATGATGTGATAAAATATACAGCATTCATTTTTCAGAATATCTCTCAAATCCTAAGGTGGGGAAAAAGTCTAACCACATGTTCAGGCATGAAGGACATCCATGATACATTAAAATTTGTAGAGCAGTGTTTTTGTAAGAAAGGCTTCACACACACATACCACCACCACCACCACCAACAACAACAATGAAGTGAAACAAAATAAGAGACACAAACCTATACAGAGCTATATAAGCGTGTAGATGTGTGAATAAGAATAAATTGGTGTGAATGGATGTCTGCTGCATTGTCAAATGTGGTTATCTCTGAAGACTGGAATTGGAGAAGAGGAAATAATGAACCTTAAACATATTGTAAAGCATTTTATATAGCATTTGCTATATAAAAATGAATTTGTAGTTTAAGTGAACTCATTACACTAAGAGTTTACACTAACATCATCATAGATCCTGGCATTCAGGAGGATCCTGTGTTGGCATGCTCTGTGAACTTCATGGTAAGAATCTCTTAGGGGGGAGTTTCAGAACCTTATTGCTGTGCCTTAGGGTTTCTAATTCAGCAGAGCAGGGGTAGGGCCTGGGAATGTACCTTTAAACACACTTCTGAGAGACCATGCTGGTCTATAGACCCAACTTTGAATAGCTCTACTGTATCTTTTAACTTCCCTGAAGAAATATCAAAGGAAGCTTCAAGGGCATCTAAAAAGGGCTGAGCCCAACACCATGTTCAAGTGATGCTTGCATGCTCTCAGTGAGTCTGAAAAAGCCTTCATTCTGTCAATGACACTCACCACCTCCTCACAGCCTGTGCTCTGGCTCCCCCTCCTGTGGGTTCAAGATGCCATCAGAGCAGTGCTGTTGCTGGCCATCAGTGGGCTGAGACTTCTTCTGTCTTTCATCCCATAGTCTCACAATCCCAGGAATTTTCCTGCTGGATGCTTGAGAGGAGACTTTGCTTTTAACAGGATTGGAAGTTCTGAAAGCACACTCACAGGCAGTCACCACTGAGATCCATTTGGCTAGAGAGACAGCAGCCCCTCTGGGTGATCGGCTGGTGAAGCTGGGCATGATGAGTGTGGTACTCTGTTGTGCCAGTCAGCTTTACCCTCATGGCTGACTTGCTTTGGGGTCACCTGACAGAGTCATGGAAATTAAAGAGCCTGAATTGGGGTAGGAGACATCTGAAGTGTCACAGAAAGAGCCAAGGAGTCTACTAGAATCTAGAGGATGAGTGGAACAGACCCAAGTCTCTCAACATCTTGATGTGACTGAACAGCTGTGAACATCTGTCTCAGACTGCAGGTCTGTCATTAAACATGATTTTTGAATCACAGCTCTGTCATTGCCTAGCTGTGTGAGCTACATGTTGGCCCTGTGGCGTAACCTGTGTGTTCCTGAGTAGAGCATTTAACACCAGCCTCTGCTTTCCATCTGTTAAAAACAAGGACAGTATCTGTTGCAAGGGACTGCATCAGCATTAAAAAGCTATAGGAAAGAATATAGGGTTATCTGTAGGGCCAACAAGATGGCTCAATGTGTTAAGGCACCTGCTGCCAATCCTGGTGACTTGAGTTCAGCCTTGGGACCCACACAGTAGAAGGAAAGAACCAGCTTTAAAAAGTCCTCTGACCTCCGAATGTACATCATGACTTGTGTGCCCACGCACATATGTGTGTAAGCATTCAAAATAAATGAATAAGTAATAAGGATTTCAAAACACAGGGTATGTAAATAACTTGGTACTTTTGCAGCCACTGTCAACATTATGACAGTATTTCACAAATTGCAAGATACACAATTTAAAAAACATAACACACAAAACCAGGTAGTGTTTGGCCCCCGCTGCTGACCAGGAGATATTGTGATGGGAGTGTTGTGATCTGAGCGTCTACACATGGAAATATCAGCAATGTGTAAGAAAGTTCTGGACACATCAGGGAAGATCTTTCTTTTAAACACATAATTGATGTTTGTGGCAGCCTAGACAAAACAATATTATGATGATGACCCTGGATGTTGTGTGAGAGGAGTTGAAAAGCGATTCAGGAAACTCAAAATCTCAGGGGGAAAGACTTGTGACACAGGTTATTACTCGGGGCTAAGAGATGGCTCAGTGATTAAGGACACTTACTGTTCTTTCAGGGCATCTGGACCTAGTTCTCAGCATCCATATCAGGTGCCTTGCAACTGCCTGCAACTCTAGATTCAGGCAATCTCATGATCTCTGGCCTCTTTGTGCACCTGCACACACATGGCACAAATAAAGTTAAACAGGTGCACACACCTACACATAATTACAATTGTGTAAGCCACAACCCACGAGGGATCAGAAAGATGTGTAAACTGGAAAGCTGAAGAAGGTTTAATGGAGGGAGATTGTTAAGTCATGAGTAGGGCTCAGCACAACCAGTGAACAGTAGCTGCTTCACCCTCACAGAAGAAGAGGTGAGCAGCCCTGAGACCCCTGCAAATGTAACCTCAGGGAGGGCTGGCTGGAAGGAGCAGGAGCCTATGATGGAGTGCTGGAGCAGCAGGATCAGGGGGGTAATACAACCTTCACAGCCTCCTACCTACTGGTCTCCATCGGGCTCACCCCACTGGTTGAGTTAAGCAGAACCGAATGACAATCCTTGCCAAGCGTCCACGCAGGCCAGCCTCCTAGGCACACCACATACACAGTTTTTATATCATGGATGCGTGGGAATCAGAAATGGTTTTCTAGTATTTCCAGATGGGCTTGGTAGCATACACATGTAAAATCTCAGGATCATAAATTCAAAGCTGTCCTAGACTATATGACTAATTGGAGACCAATGTGGCTACATAGCCAGACCTTGTCTCAGTCAAGTCAGAGAGAGAGAGAGAGAGAGAGCACGCGAGAGAGAGCGCTAGCTTTAAATCTACCTGTACAATGTCTTCTAATATGAAATAAAAATTTGAAGGAACAGAAAGTAAGGTTCCACCTCACCGTGGCACCTCCAAACCCTGATCTATCTTTGAAATACTCCCCTGTAGCACCCTGCCCGGTCAGTTCCAAGGAATTTGGTGTGTCTGGTCATGAAAGGTAAAGCTGAGATGATATTAGCTGACACCAGAAAGTATTTTGTGAAATTTTAAATAACCGAAGATTCCAAAGGTACAAAAGCATTGACAAGAGAAAATCCTGAAAAAAAAATGAGCTACAGGAAGATTAGTTTATCAAAGAAGACAACAGAGAGGGTGAAGAGTGTGGGACGGGGAGGAAATCACAGGCAACGCATGACTTATACGAAGCCTAGAGACTTCTGCAGCACTGGAACTGGCTAAGGACTCAGTATTAAAATGGTGGAAGACTCCAGTGACTGCCAGTTAGCAGTAAATGATGCTGAATTTCAAAACTACTATAGAAAATGAATGAACTTACCCAAGTGCCTTAGGCAAAAACCACATGTTAGCAAAAATGTGGCAGCCTGAACCCCTGTGTACCTCTGATAAAGTATGAGACTCACTTTGTAACCATGGGATCGTGTAGTAACATTACACACACACACACACACACACACACACACACACACACGCAAGTGCATGCACACACACACACACACACACACACACACACACACACAGAAAGAGAGAGAGAGAGAGAGAGAGAGAGAGAGAGAGAGAGAGAGAGAGAGAAGTCTAGTGATTCCACTCCAGATTCATACCCAACCGAACAGAGAATACAAAGGTGATCTGAGACAGGAAGGAAGGGTTCCCAGCAGAAACATCTGTGGTGATCCCAAGGGAGGGGATGACCTGAAGCCACACACATAACCACATACCTCAGATTTATACTCGCAGTCAAGCCAAGTATTCTATGGCACTGCAGGCCACTATGGTGGTTACCTGTGTGGACAGGCGAGGCAGAGGATCTTGGGAGCAGGTAAAAAGAGCTCCTTAGCATTAGTGATGGTTCCATTTTGTCCTGGGCACTGATTACATCGATGGGCTTGTCCAGAACTAGTTAGCCAAGGGTGTGCTTATTATCTGCATATTTCCTTCTGTTTGCAGTTTATTAATGGACTAAATGTTTTTGCCAAACAAAGGCTTTATAAAAGACTTATATCTAAGAGTACCTAAGGTAAAATCCAGACTGGAGAGCAAGCCTGACGATGTAAACGGTGAGATTCTGTTTTAGCCCGCAGAGCACTCATCTGTCAGAATAGGTTGTCATGTGTTGCCTTCCAACCAAAATCTGGAAAATCACCTCCTAAAAAGAAATTGCTAAGGACTTTGAATTTCATCCTATCATCCCTTTCCAACTTGGCTGAAATTAAAGCCCTATTTAAAAGTGACTTCATTTAATATAACTTAAATTGCCTGGCTTATCTGTCCAAGCCAGAGCTGCATTTCACAGCCTTCGCATACAAGCACAAGGATGCTTAACGCTTTGTTCTTTACGACTTCCTGAGGTCTGAAAAAACTTGCACATGAACAAAACAAATGCATAACACAAATTATGGGATGGCTTATATAAAATCAAGGGGTCAGAATTATGTATTTTAACAATTTCTAAATAATGCTCTATAGCTAATAGTGTCATTTGAGGAAGTTAGCAAAGTGGCAGATTGCTCTAACTGTCGCCTCCCCATTTCTCAGACACCTCTGAACAGATTTGAACAGCCGCAGCTGAGCATAAGGCACAGCTTCTAGTGTTCTGGCTGCAGCCGCTGTCATGTCACCTGTCACACATCCCGACATGGTGTCCCTCTTCTCTTCATACCTGTATCTAACAGTGAATCCAAGGGTCAGAGGAGTCAGAGAGAAAAGATGATGGCCTGACTCCAGCCCTATGGCCACCAAGAAACTGCCATGGAGCCTGGGCTCATGGGGAATCACAGGTCATGATCTGGGTCAACAATCACCTCCCCAGTGTCCACTTATGCCCGGCAAAGTCTGGATGCTACAATTACCAAAAAGAGTGTGGTCCTTCTGCCAGAAGAGCTCTGGGGCAGCACTGTACATACACAGCAAAAGTTATATATTACCTTTTAGCCGCCCAAGTAAGGCTAAAACCTGTTTCTTTTTGGCCAAGTAGAAAGTCTTAATAAATACTCTTGCAGTTACAAGCACACATAGCTCTCATTTTAAATCCCACCATGTCCTTTAATCTACATACATCTCTGGGCCCTGGGTATCTCTCCCTTGTCTGTGAACGATTTCTCACTCCCTTGCAAGCTGCGGTGGTGAGCGATTCTCAATTCTGGGCATCTGGAAGGAGCTCCCTGTTCCCTGGCAGTCTTCCCAATTTCTCTCTTCTCCTCTTCTTCCTCTCTCTCTCTCTCTCTCTCTCCTTTTAATTTTTAGAAATAATTTAAAAACAAAATGGGAGCAGCCGTACGTTTCTCTTGAGTTGCAAAAGGAAAATGACTCTGTGCTGGCTCTGTGCTGCCTTGGTGACCTCTAATCATGACGTTACATCTACACAAAAATATATTCATGCTCCCCATTCGTGCTCTCTGTTTGTAAAATAGAAGTCAGTGTCCCAGACTGGAGCAACCTTGAACTTCTCATTCTCCTACTTTCACCTCCCAAGAACTTGGATTCCAGGGCTGTGCTACCATGCCCAGGAACCTGGGCTTGCCCGTATGGTAAGCAAGTACTCTATTTGAATAACTGATCATTTCCACTAAATGTCTCTTTAATACACACACACATACACACACACACACACACCAACACACACATGCACATATAAAAGCACACACCTGCACATACACAGGCACACACATGCACATGTACACATGCACACATACAAACACACACATGCACACATACACCCCCCTACATGTACCCATATATACCACACATGCACATGCAGGTACACACCTTGGTCATGGTGTCTGTTCACAGCAGTAAAACCCTAACTAAGACAGTAAGATTTTTTTTCACCCCTTTGACCTTTTCTATCTGTAAAATGGAGCCCTTCAAGCTGGCTGAGTGAAACCTTGGAGCCTGGTCTTTAATGTTGCAAACTTTCAGTAAACAAATGAAGCCTGGGTAAGAATCAAGAGGGATAATCCCTCTCCCTCCCTTTCTCCCAGAGAACCAGTAATCTAATTTAAGTAAAATATGAATTGAGAATGGTCAGAAAAATATCAGCTTTGCTTTTGTGTGTGAATAACTGCTAACAGCTTATTTTTCTTCCTTTCTCAAAAATAGGTCCTTGAAAAATAACGGGAACAAAAGGTTCCTGTAAGAGCCCTAAGGTAGAAATTGTTGTCATGACCCGTGAAGATAGCGGTGCTTGTTACTCTCTATTACTCCTGCAGGCCCTGGAGACAAGCCCTCTTCCTTCTAAGCACCATTCCTTTCTGAGTGTCTCAGGAGTCAAGTGCCCAGAATGCATTGCTCAGCTACCACTGTGAAATATCTTGGCCTCTAACTGAAGCAAAAAGTTCATCCACAGCAAATGTAATACCTATATTTACTGTGAGACGTTGCACTGTAGGGTTTGAGAATGGTCGCCTCACCCAGGGCATCAGGGAAAGATGCTGTCCCCTTCTACTTGTCTGTTTCTAATAGTAGCTCTAGTACCTGCCCAGACAGAGACATCAGGGGAGCCTCCACAGGGTCTCACCTCCCCTGGGCTGCCCTGGGTCTCACCTCCCCTGGGCTTCCTTGGGCCTCCAGCCCTGGGGATAGACATGGTTTCCCACTGCTGTTGGTCTCCAGGTATCCAGCTTCTATTGATGATTTGCCTAGCCTGTTCACACCTAAAGAACTAATTCCTATGGGCAAGTCTCCTGAACTAGTTGAGTTGGAAGTTGACAAGAATCTGGCTAAGCCAATAATCAGTCGCTTTTTTAATTGGAGCTAATTCTGATTGTTTATCTTGTTTTAAAAGTAATAATGTGTTTGTGTGTGTGTATGTGTGTGTACGAGTATGCTTGTGTGTGTGTTAGATGAGTGTACTCTGTGTTTGTGCATGCATGCGTATTGCTGAGGATCAAACCTAGGGCCTCTTATAAGCAAAGGCTCTCTACATCCCCAGTCCCTCTATCGTAAGCAGTACAGACAACTAAAATATTACTCTCAAATCAAAAAGGAAATTGAAAAGAATTTAGAGTCCATTTATCTGCTTATATAATTGTAAATTAAATGTTGTCCCATTTAAGAAAACATGTGATAATGGATATAAGCCCAAAAGTTTGGAATACCCAAGATTCAATTCATAGACCATATGAAGCCCAAGAAGAAGGAAGACCAAAGTGTGGATACTTCAGTGCTTCTTAGAAGGGGGAACAAAATACTCACAGGAGGAAATATGGAGACAAAGTATGGAGCAGAGACTGAAGGATAGGCCATCCAGAGACTGCCCCAACTGCAGATCCATCCCATATATAGTCACCAGACCTGGACATTATTGTGGGTGCCGGGAAGTGCTTACTGACAGGAGCTTGAAATGGCTGTCTCCTGAGAAGATCTGCCAAAGTGTGACAAATACAGAGGCAGATGCTTGTAGCCAGCCATTGGACTGAGCATGGGGTCCCAAATGGAGGAGTTAGAGACAGGACTAGAGGAGCTGGGGGGGGTTTGCAGCCCCATGGAGGGAACAACAGTGTCAACAAGCCAGACTCTCCAGAGATCCTGGGCTGGACCATGGCGCTGGCCACAAATGTGGCAGAGGATGGCCTTGTTGGACATCAGTGGAAGGAGAGGCCCTTGGGCCTGAGGGTGCTTGATACCCCAGTGTAGGGGGATGCTAGGGCTGGAAGAAGGGAGTGGGTGGGTGGGTAGGGGAGCACCCTCATAGAGGCAGGGGGATGGGGGGGTTAGAAGTGGAGACCTGGAATGGGGAAAACATTTGAAGTGTAAATAAAGAAAATATCAAAAAAAAAAAAAAAAGAAAGAAAGAAAACAAAAAAGCTTCAAATTGGAAAGTCTGTAACAAGGGCAAACCTTGCACAAAATGTAACATAAATAGACACTGAGTGTCTTTCAGAGTATTTTTTTTTTCCTGATTCTCCAGAATTCTTGATTTTCTGTCTCTACAATAAAGGCACAGAGAGCCATTATGACTCCATAAATTCAGGGGCATATCAGCTAGAGCTGTGCAAAGCATATCTGGGGAGATGCCTAGAAACTCTTGTGGGTGACTCAGCAATTCTTTTACTGACAAAACTCTCTTCTCCAAAAATTACAAACCACCTCCTCAAGTTGCCTGTGGGGATGCTGTTGAATTTGTCCAGGAGACTTGCAGTCAGCCAAGCCTTGCAACATCCAGCCTGTTGCATTTTGAGTGGATACACATTTTGAGGCCCCGGAAGAGACAAAAGTAAGGGAGGAACCCACCTTCTAGTGCCGGAGTGGATGCCTCTTCCCTGTCCCCTGTCCTCCAGGTTTGTCCATGGTAAAAGTCCATGCTATTATTGGTCTGCTGACCTCTCATGCTGAGATCTGAGAGCACTCCAGAGTCCACCCTTCCCACACCACTTGCTTCTGTTTTGATAGCAACATAATTACAATTTTCCAGTTGTGACATTCTAGCATCTGCAGAGACACTGATGTCTTGATTTGCACATGTCCAGAAATGGACTAGACATTGATATGAAAATGTTAATTAGCATTACAACTGATCTTTAATTTGCATATCCTGTTAATTAACTTTCTTTTCAAGAGTGACCACGTTTGAAAACTGAGAGCAAGAAAATTATAGACCTTTAGAGATGAGAAAGGTTTTTTAAGACATTTTCTTCTTACCTACCTTCCTGATGACAAATCACCTCCATGTTGCCCTTGAGATCTTTCTGCTCTTCCTCGTGTACCTCTAAGATAGACTAAGGAACCAACCTCTCCCTGGATTGCTTTCTCCAGGAAGAAAGACAGAGACTCTAAAAATGTCCCAAATGTCCATTTATGGTTCATTTTGTGCAAGGTCTGCACTTGTTGAAGACTTTCCAATCTGAGGTTTTTTCTATCATATGTTTACTTAAATTACCCCTCCCCCCTAAGAGAAAGCAATGTTAAATACCGTTAAATCACTATTTCTGTTAATGTTAAGCCTTTGTTGTAAGCTCTCTTTAATATTTATTTTTCTTTTTAAAAAAAATACTTAATTCACTGTCGTATAATTATTTTTCTTGTATAAAACCTCTTATATGGTAGCCATAGCTGGAGCCTGGGTTCTCTGAATGGAGTTTCCCCAAGATGACCAGTGAATTCCTGATAAGGAGATTTGGTGAACAGTCTCTTTCCAGAGGTCAGAGGTCAGGTAGCAATAGATCTTGGAAATAGTGTCAAAAGTTTCCTAGGGTGGCAGTGCTGCCCATGACTGACACGTACCGGTCAGGTCATCAATACTGGCCAGGAGCGGCAGAGACAATGCTGGGGATAGGAAGGGTGGGGGTGGAGAGTGGGGGGGTAGGGGTGGAGAGTGAGGGTAAGTGTTGGGGGTAGGAGGTAGAGAGTGGGGGGTAGGGGTGGGAGGGTAGGGGGTGGATGTGGAGAGTGGAGGGCAGTGTTAAATGCACCAACACAGAGACACAGCAGCCTGTCACCTTGCATGAAGCAATGGGGGCCTTCCAGTCTTGTTTCCCAGTAGCCTCTCCATACAGGGATGATGCAGAGTTTGGCCAAGATGATGGCTGTCTTAGTTAGGGTTTTACTGCTGTGAACAGACACCATGACCAAGGCAAGTCTTATAAAAAACAACATTTAATTGGGGCTGGCTTACAGGTTCAGAGGTTCAGTCCATTATCATCAAGGTGGGAGCATGGCAGTATCCAGGCAGGCATGGTGCAGGAGGAGCTGAGGGTCCTACGTCTTCATCCAAAGGCTGCTAGTGGAAGACTGACTTCCAGGCAACTAGGGTGAGGATCTTATACCCACACCCACAGTGACACACCCATTCCAACCAAGTCACACCTATTCCAACAAGGCCACACCTTCAGATAGTGCCACTCCCTGGTCCAAGGATATACAAACCATCACAATGGCCTCTAGGATGGCAGTGGCTACCTCCTTAGATCATGTGACAATAAGACCAACAAGATCAGTGTCCCCAATGGCAACAAAAGTCTACTGGCCAGTCTGCTTCTGCACTGGCAGGATCTTTAGAGTTTCATCCTTCAGTGATACGACCAGGAAAAGTCAAGAGTTTCAGATTCTTTAATGGGCAGGGCAAACAAATAGATTTCTTTCAGGAACTAGATCTTCACGTCCTTCACCAGGCTGTCCAGCATGTTGATAGGGATCCAGGCCTTGAACCCACTCTCCACCTCTACCTCTACCCCCTACTCTTAACCCTCACCCCTACCCCCACTCTCTATCCATACCCCTACCCCCCACTCCCCACCCCTATTCCCATTCTCTACCTCCTACTCCCCACTCTCTACTCCCTACCTCCACTCTCTACCCCCATCCCCTACCAGCTCTCTCCACCCCTACCCTCTACCCCTCTGCTCTCTACCCCTACCCCTACCCTATACCTCCATGAGTCCTACAGCCTCCAGCACAACTTAACACTGCTGCCAAATCCTCTGCAGAAGTAGCTGAGCCCTTCCAAGCCTAGACCCCTGAGTCCTCCTGTTGTCTTGTTGCACTGGTGTCATCTACCATTTTGGCATTTTTCAGAAGAAGCTATTTTTCCTATGAATAAGCAAAGATGTTGGGGTTAGGGTGATTTGACTCCTTAAATGATGACAATTTGACTCTTCCCTGGTGCTCTGATTGTCTTGAACAAAGGACTATAAGTCATAGTTTGTCCTGCCCTCACGCCCTTCCAACTTCTATGGATGCCTTAAGGGAGCTACATTGCAACTAAAAGTGTTCTCTCTCGGGATGCAATGTCCCTGAAATAAAAACTTCAGAAATGTTTGGAATTTCTCCCCATCATAAAGCAAAATGTTAAAGAAAATAGCATTGTAATCATAATTAGAATCATTAAACCTTTTTAAAGGTTAAAATGATGCTTGGAGTGGTGCTTTGCATAAGAATGGTTCTCATGCATTCACATAGTTAAATGCTTGGTCCTTGGTTGGTGGAACTGTTTGGGAAGGATTAGGAGGTGTGGCCTTGTTAGAGGAGGTGTGGCCTGTCACTGTGGCAAGGCTTTGAAGTTTCAAAAGCTCACATCATTTTCAGTTCTCTCTCTCTCTCTAGTATACACTTTTATTTATTTTTATTAGATATTTTCTTCATTTACATTTCAAATGCTATCCCAAAAGTCCCCCATACCCTCCCCCCACCCTGCTCCCCTACCCACTCACTCCCACTTCTTGGCCCTCGATTTCCCCTGTACTGGGGCATATAAAGTTTGCTAGACCAAGGGGCCTCTCTCCCTAATGATGGCCAACTAGGACATCTTCTGCTACATATGCAGCTAAAGACTCAAGTTCTGGGGGTACTGATTAGTTCATATTGTTGTTCCACCTATAGGGTTGCAGACTCCTTCAGCCCTTGGGTACTTTCTCTAGCTCCTACATTGGGGGCCCTGTGTTCCATCTTATAGATGACTGTGAGCACCCACTTCTGTATTTGCCAGGCACTGCATAGCCTCACAAGAGGCAGCTATATCAGGGTCCTTTCAGCAAAATCTTGCTGGCGTATGCAATAGTATCTGCGTTTGGTGACTGATTATGGAATGGACCCCTGGGTGGGGCAGTCTCTGGATGGTCCATCCTTTCGCCTTAGCTCCGAACTTTGTCTCTGCAACTCCTTCCATGGATATTTTATTCCTTATTCTAGGGAGGAATGAAGTATCCATGAGTTGGACTTCCTTCTTGATTTTCTTGTGTTTTGGAAGTTATATTTGGGTATTCTAGGTTTCTGGGCTAATATCCACTTATCAGTGAGTGCATATCAAGTTACAGTTCTCTCTCTCCCTCTCCTTCCAACCCCACCTCATTGCTGTTGTCTCAACATGTATGTGAGCTCTCTGCTATGGCTCCAGACCATGCCTGTTTACCTGCCTGCTGCCGTGCTCCCTGCCATGATGATCGTGTACTCCAACCCTGATATTAAATGCTTTCTTTTAAAAGTTGCCTTGCTCGTGCTGTCTTACCACAGAAAAAGGAAGTTAGGCATGTGGTGAGCAGAGAAGAGGAAAAAATAAAACAATAATAATTCTAGAAGGACCAAATAGAGGAAAAGAAATTCCAAATAAATAATTTAAGAAAGTGTTTTAGAATGGATGCACCACCCTCTTCTGGCCTCTGTGGGCACCAGACACACATATGGTACACAGACATACAGACATTCAGGCTAAATGTATACATACATTAAAAAATAAAGTTGAATTTAAAAAGAAGCCTAAAGCTGTCGATCAGACACACCATATGCTTTAAAAAACTCTTGAAACAAAGAGAAGAAATTTCCTCACAAGAAGAAAACGTAATTAGGTTTTATGAAAAGCTGGAGAGCTAGCTCATGCTTCTCCCCCAAAGAAAGCCTTCTAGTGCCATTTCCCTAAACCAATGTAATCCTTAACTGAATCTAAACACTTATTCACAGATAAGCACGGCTCTCACCCCTCATCAAAGAAGCACCTTTTGTAGCAGAGATCCATAACTGGTGAAGACTCAGAGAACAAGAGACCCAACTGCTACCTCTCCAGTTCAACCAAAGGGTTGGGAGGCATAGAGGGGAAGAGGCAAAACTTGTGAGTCAGGCACCAGGACATTTGCTATGAGACAGTGTCTTCTATATATGAGAAGCTACACCCAGGCACTCTCAACAATATGGTTGCCTAAACAATGTAGGCATGATGATAACACCAGTTGATATGTCAATGTGGACAGGAGAAAGTCCACATGGTCTCACCCCTAGATAAAACGCTGCAGGTGGTCAGTGTCTACTGAAATAGAAAACATCAGTGCCCTCCAGGGTGAATTTCCACACACTTTATCCAATATCCTGGAAATACATATGCATAAGGAAAGCTAAGTGGATTTGGTAGGATGTGTGTGTGTGTCCATGTGCGTGTGTGTGTAAACAATACCATGATGTAACAATAATAACTAAAGAGGATATTATGAATTTGGGAGAAGGGACATAGGAAGGGTAGGGGTAGAGGTGGGAATGAAGGAGATACAGTACGCATGTAAGAAGTTCTTTAAAAAATAAAATTATTAAACAAGCAAAAAGGAACATGATTAGACTTAGTAGCAATTACAGCACATGGAAAACGATGCCTAGAGGATACTGCTTCTGATACAGGAGAAACTGGGGCCCTCTCTTGAGGTTCTTAGTCTTGTTAATAAAAGAATTTAGGAATGGAATGAAATTAAAGTTCAGTTTTATTAGAGTTTAAAAGGAAAGCCTCCAAGGCAGGGGTAGCGGTGAGTTTAGTCATCCACCCTAATTCTCACACGGCTGGCTGGCTTTATCTCCTGCAGCTCCTACGTCCATTCTTCTCCCACTGCTTTATGGAGATCCTCCTTTTTCCTCCCCAGTCCCCAACCCTGTGTCCTTGTCCATGCAACTCTAAGGATCTCGCCACTGTCTTCCTTTGCCCAGCATCTCTATTGATCCATCAGAAACCAATTTGGGACAAGGACCTTTAGCATTTGGATACACTGATTCCTGATTGAATCAAAGCATTAAAACCAATCTCCAAACAGGCAGGTAAGCTGTAAATTTTAGCAGATGCCTGGAAGAGAATGAGGGAGAGAAGGCCAAGCCCTTCCACTAGGGGGACAGGATGTGATGGGGAGTGGGACTTTAGAGAAAGAGCAAGGAAGCCCAAGGACCAGAAAAAGCACATTTAAGTTCTGGCCAACATCTGAAAGAGGCATCAAAAGATGAGAAAGAAAGCGTTGTACCTTCTGAGTTAGGACTCAAAAGGGTACACAATTCCCATCCCCACCCAAGCATAATGGCTGCTCAGCCTGTGCAGAGTGTACCTGTGGAGCAAGTGCCCTTGAACTGCACAGTGCCATTGTGTCATGAAAGGAATTCCACCTGTTTCTCAGGCATTGCAAAGCCAACCCATACTCCTCAGGTGGTCCAGTAGCCAAATCACTGACTGTCTTAGCTAGGGTTTCTATTGTCTATTGGAATTTCTATTTTATAGACATTTAATTGGGATTGGCTTACATTTTGGAGGTTTAATCCATTATTATTGTGTTAGGAAGCAGGGTGGCATGTAGGCAAACATGGTGCTGGAGAGGTAGCTGCGAGTTCTACATCTTGATCCACAGGCAGCAGAAAGAGAAGTGTGAGCTATTGAGCCTGCAGTTGAAGATCTGAGACTTCAAAGCCTGCCCACTGGGACATACGTCCTTCAACAAGGCCACACCTCCTAATAGTGATACTCCCTATGGATCTGGGTGGGGGGCATTTTTATTCAAACCAACACACTGCCCAACTATAATGTTAGACCTCCACTTGGGCCAGAAAATCTATTCTCTTGACTACAGTTTTCCCTCAAATAGTCTTTTAATGTTACTCTAACACATTCATGCTAAAATCTCCCATTTACTCTACTAATCATATGATGTGTGTGTGTGTGCATGTATGTGTGTTGGAGGAAGTATGTTCCTGTGGGTTTTGAGGTCTTAGATGCTCAAGTCCAGGTTCAGAGGCTCACAGTTCTTTTTCTGCTGCAGATAGATAGATAGATAGATAGATAGATAGATAGATAGATAGATAGATAGATAGATAGATAGATAGATTACACACACACACACAATCTAAACCTTCTCTTTCCTTCTCACTACTCATCATTATCAAGGTAACAGAGCACTGTTTTTTTATGTCTCTTTCTATAAACCTAAGGTCTTTGTGATGGTTGGCTTTGTCAACTTGACACAAGCTAGGGTCATCTGAGAAAGGGCACACTCAATTGAGAAAATGCCTCCAACAGTTTGACCTGTTAGGAAGTTAGAAAAAGGACATTTTTTTTTTTTTTTTTGGTTAATGATTGATGTAGGAAGGCCTAGCACACTGTGGGCACTGACACTGTAGGGTAGATGGTCCTGATGGTGTAAAGAAAGCAGGGGGTGTGGGGGGTTGGGCCATGGGGAGCAATCCAGTAAGCAGTACTTCATGGCTCCCATCTCTGCTCATGCTCCATTGTCCCCCAGGTTCTGCAGTCCAACTAACCCAACAATAAGAAACGGTGAATGAGAAGTTCAAGAATCTACTTGTTGCTCAGTCCCATGAGGCTAGGTGTTTCAACTGGTCTTCTGTATAAGCTGGAATCCCGAGGAGGTAGGTTCCAACAGATGTGCTGGCAGGTAAGTGCAAGCAGGTGAAAAAGAACAAGCACTTTTTTTTTCATTGTCCTTATGTATACCTCTAGCAGAAGGTATGGCCCAGATGAAAGGTGAGTGCCATGCCTGGATTTAGAACATGCTCTGCTCCAGACTGGCTTTGAACTCAGAGATCTGCTTGATTCTATCTCCTGGGATTAAATACATGTATCACCCTGCCTGGGCCTAAGCTTTTCATGGCCACTATGCCTCAAAATCTGGATCACAGATGTGCCCTCCATTTTTTGGATTGTGGTTTATTCTAGATGTAGTCAAGTTGACAAGCAGGAATAGCCATCATGTACTGGTGTGTGTGTGTGTGTGTGTGTGTGTGTGTGTGTGTGTTTGCATGGACAGCTTGAATCCCTTTGCTAGTTCCTTATAGCATATATAATATTCTACTATGAACTATTACATACAGTATTGTGTGGTTGAATTATGGTATAAAACACTAGACTTCATTTCTCTTAGTAACTATGTTTTGGTATCTGTTAGCCATCTTCCGAATATCTCTTATTCCTTCTGACCGTGCCTCTGTTGGCTATTATTTTGCTTTCTAATACTCTGAAGCCCACTTTACAGAGTAAAAGTGTATACTATCCATCTTTTTGTGCCTAGATTTTACTTAATATTTCCTTTAATTTATCCATATTGTGAGAAATGACAGAATTCCATGTCCTCTGTAACTGAATATATTCAGTGTCTGTCTGTGTGTGTGTGTATGTACAATTTTTGTGCATTTTTTTTTGTCCATGAATACTTTAGTTGATGCTGTACCTTGGTTACTGTTAAAAGTGTGAATGTAAATATAGCAAGGCAGGTGTCTCTTTGTTATACTTATCTCCTTCCTTTGGGTGGATACCTGGCAGTGGGATGGGCACAGGATCTTCTATCTATTGCTGCTATAATCCATCTTGTTAGATTGTCCCATAGCTACAGCCTGTCAAAATCTTTTCAGATCCAAATTCTATCAGTCAGTGCCTTTTCTATCCTTTCCAGGATCCTGTCATCCACAAATTAAATCAATGTGCCCTCTAAACTTTCATCCAAGGCACGGATGGAAATGACAAGTTAGTCGGGCTGTGTCCACCCAGGAGTTCATCAGTCAATGCCAACAGCTATTCTGCAGTTCTGAATTCCCCTACTTCTCATGGGATATGTTCCCGGAGATATAAAATTAGATCTGTGAACAAAAATGTTATCATGTTATTAATATATGGTATTTGAGTCCTCTAACCCCAATGCACTGTGCAATTTTAAGTTAAAAAAAAAGTCCTTTAAATAAGATGAACAGTGGATGCCTTCTCTAGACCTAGTTTATGAATGCCATCTACAGAGGGAAAAATGTGATAAAGACATCTCACAAGAGTTCTATATAAAGAAAAAACAAAGCAAACATTGCCTCTCATAATTACCCTTTAAAACTTCTTTAGAACCTCAATCTGCCTATAAGGTCACCAACACTAGCATCTCTTCCTCCCTTGGAACAGATGGGCCTCTTTTGTTGAGTAGTGTGGAGTAGTTAGCTTAATGTTATGGCCCTGCTAAATGAACACTGTGCATGCTCTGTGTGTCACAATCACACAACATAACAAGGAGCTCCTGCTGATAGGGGAGAAAGCCAGTTCCCTGGGTAGAGAGCAGGCCACACTCACTGGCTGTTGTCCCTGTCACCTTGCTGCTTCTTCTCTTCCTTCTCTCCTCTCCCCAGCTACCCCATTTCCTCAAGTGTGCTCTCCATGTTTAAACATTGCTGTGGTAGTTCTTTGGTAATCTTGTTACTGGTGTGTGTGTGTGTGTGTGTGTGTGTGCTCAGAGTTTCTCCATTTCAGCATGAGCATAAGTTTCAATACCATCCAAGCCAGTTATAATTTAGTCACATGTCTAACTTGAAGAATTACTGGGTTCCTGGATCCAGTCTCTGTAGTTGTGTAAATCTTTGTCCCTGTGCTTTTTAGAACTTTCAGAACAGCTTCGATCCACCAGAATGCTGGGATTTAGCATCCCTGAAGAGTAAACTAGTGCCAAGAAGCGAAGAACTGTGACCTATGCTAACAGCACTCCATCAAACACAACTTAAGAAGTAGAGCTTGAAGATTTGGCCTTCATAGCAGGGACAGTGAAATAGAAAAGCAGGTATCTAAAGAAATGGACAGCCACTGTCACACAGGCGTGCTTGCCTAACACACTCAGTGAAACTTCTTTGAAAAATATGTGGACAATTATCGCTCCTGAGGGAGCAAGGCTGAGAACCTCACTGCCTCATTTCTTGGAGGAGAAGGTGTTCCATTATCTTTGACTGTCAAGGTAGGGTAAGATGGTTGGTCTTTTGCAAGGTTACCACTACACAGAGAAAATAACATTTTTAGCCTAGCCATCACTAAGCTCAGGGCCTGACTCCACCACAGCCTCAGATCCCTGCATAGGGGACGCCACTGCAGAGAGAGGGTCACAGAACTGAAAAAAAAACAATGTTCATTACTAATGAAAGCTCACATCCCACGGTCTTGGGCTGTGTGAGGAAAGCACTCGGACATGATTGACAGAAGGAAATATGTGCTAACATTCAAGAGCACTTAGTGGGAAAGATACAATTAAATGGCCAATGTTTCAGCAGCGCTTTTCTGAACCTCAGTCTTAATTTGATTTGACCTTTTAAGCAAAATTACTTAGCAGATAAATTTGTCCTAAGATCGTGGACAAGAATAAGGTGGAACCACATTTACAATTAATTTCTCGCTTGCTAATATTAACTTCTTCCATATATTTTAAACCACATTTATAGTCATTGTCCTAATGTAGAATTCTACATTTTCATATGCCTTGACTCGGGGCCTTGTATTTTAGTGGCTTCCAGCACTTATTGATGTTATAACCTCAGAACAAATCCCTTCCCTTTTTGCCTCGAGGCACTTATTCTAGCATTAGAGGGGGATCTGTTACTAAAATTGACTGTAGAGAGCTTTAAGGCAGAATTAAAATTGTGTCCCATAAACAGCTGTGCCATTTATATTTGTTAGAGGGTGGTTGCCACCTGGCTTGTTCTGCTTGTGCTTTAGGGACCTAAAGTTATAGGGCAATTTTTCTCATGGAAGTTTTTAATCAAAGTGCCAGATCCTGTCTAAGTCATCCTGTTGAAACATGATATCTCCAACCCTGGTAGCATTCTGGGAATTTGAATGAGAATATAAATTTGTTTCATTAGGTTTTCTTATTGGTTGACCAAAAAGAAAAATTAACTTTGTGTATACCCACAGATTAAAATATTAAAAATTTAAAGGATCTTTGCCTCCAGATATAGGAGGGAAAGATGTAAATTAATTAGAAAATATCTCTTGAGACTGTTCCACGCTGTTTTTAGCTGTCAGTGTAAAGGCTGTGGTCAGCATAAAAGAGCATAGCCTACATCTCAAGCTCCCTGCCAGTGGGCTGAATTCCCACTTAGTTCACATGATTACTGTGTGGTATGCTTTAGTGTTGCCTCTAGATTTACAGATGGGGAAACTGAGGCATATACTGCACAGGTGACTTGCCTGAGGATATGATGCCAAGCTGGCTTTGAACCAAGCACCATCACGGAAGGCTCTGTGCTATACTGTACTCCCAGAATTCTCTTATAGAACACAAAGATCTCACCCAACCTTTGATCAGAGACTCTAAATCCCGAATAGTGGATGGATGAAAGCCACGTATTTTCATGTCTCAATACCTCAATGTTCTTTCAAAGGCTCTACCTGCTCCTCATTTGGGTTTTTCCGAGACCTTGTCCTAGCCAGCAGTAGGAGAGGGCACTCTGATTTAGAGGAGACATTTTTTTCCACGGAAGCTACATGTAAGAGAAAACAAAGGGAGCCTAAAGAGAAGAAAGGCATTCAGTTCACCTTCTTTGTTTTGAACAGCACACTGTAACAGGCCCAGATTCATTCATTTGTGATTACAGCAGCTGTACATTGCCTTCTGGTTATTTTGGCTTCTGTTAGGAGAGGCTGGTGTGGTCTTTTCATTTAGCTTTTCTCTCTCCTCTTGTTCCACCTAAAAGGACATGATGAGGCATTTTCTCGCTATTCTGTAAAAAGTGTAAGCTCCCTAAACAACCTATGCCCAGCCTGTGCTGTTGACATTGGACAATAGGAACTCACCTGCCTGGGGTAAGCACGGTTTGCTTTCTGTGATGCAAGCCAGAAGTGCTGGGTGGTTTACAGTTTACCGAGGATATCCTGCGTGGAGAGCGGCTGATGGATACCTGATTGCAGTGGGCACGGTACAGCACATTCTGGCTAGCTTGGCCTGAGAATAATTACTTTGATCAGTGGCATGCATCCTCTGGGCTCCAAATCAGTAAAAACCATTGTCTCATGTGTACCCAGAGTTTTTTAATGTGCTAAAGAACAAAGGAAATGCACAATAGCTTTTATGTTCTGCCTTCTGGTTTTTTTTTTTTTCCTTCAGGTTTTTCAAACTTGGATAGGACTTCAGAATTTGTTTAGTCCAACCCCAGACTTTTTTTTGTAAAGAATGTTAGAGACATTTCTCTTCATTTCTGTTCTGGGATGGGAGTGGTAAGTCTGTCTTGATCGTTGCAATACACCCTTCTGCTGAATTCATTGAGTCCTCTACCATCTCTTGAGTATCTGCTATGTCCTAGGGACTGCTTAGCATCTGGAGTGTTAGGATCTCTTTTTACAAAGGAGATAATCATGTGCTAGAAGTGGACAAACCTCAATCAGCATCTTAAGTCTCATGTCAACACACATGTGTCTTAGCTCATGTGGGTTTATGACTCTTCTGAGCTGTGATGACAGAGCTGAGATGTTATTGCAGAGAATGGGTGGCTTGAAAAGGTAAAAAAAATAAAATAAAAAACCGTACAATTTGGCCCTTCAAGAAGAAATATTGTTACATCTGATTCAGTTCCTTTCCCCGTGAGTATCCATTAAGAACAATGTTAGGAGTGGAGTTAGAGGAGGTAGCCCAAGTAAGAACCATGCTTTACAGAACAGAATGGATGCCACCAGAAGAGGTCTGTAGCTTTCCTAACATAACAGACTACTACCACTGTGAGCACTGTACAGTTAGGATACTTGGTGGCTGGTGAGAGTTGAGGTTGAAGCACTCATCTGGAGAAAGATCACTTAAGACAGGAAGAATGATATGTGGCATGGCCTCACTCAGCATCAGTACTAAGCCTTGAACTGGACCATTCCTTTACCTTGCCATCAGTGATGCTCTCATTACAAAACCTCAGGCATTGTGGGAAATCTTCAGGTATTATGAGAGATACTGAAATAAGCTGTGGAGTACCCTTTCCATCCCCAGGTACAGATATTTATTGGCTTTCAGAATCTCCAGCAGTACTTACCATGTGACAGAATCTTGGCAATTATTGCACACATACACAATATATATGTGTGTTTATGGGCATATGCACATGTATATGTATATGTATGTATACATGTATATTTATATACTATGTGTGTGTGTGTGTGTGTGTGACCTTTTGAGCCCATTTGTTGATGCTCATATGTACACCATGTAGGGCTGACGGCTTAGGATTGGATCTAGTGGGGATGCATGCCAAGTGAAAAACTGAGATCTTCCCTCTGTCAGCAGCCACTGATGGCTGAAGGCTCTTTATCTAGGGGTGGGCTTGGTGAGAACTCTGCTATTTGTGCCTGCATGTCATCTCGTGTTGTCCTTATGCAAGTCTTGCTGAGGTTGATATTATATATTGTTGAGATTTTCTGGGTTCAGTTCCCTACCATGTCTAGAAGACACTGTCCTACCATAGGGATCTGGGTCCGCTGCCTCTTACACTCTGCCCCATCTTGCGTGCTTTCTATGAGCTATATGGGTTGCATTGTAGCTGTATCCTCTGAGGTTGGGCATCCCAGTTGCTTATGCTATGAATTTTGACCAGTTGTGGATCTCTGTAACAGTCACCATCAAAAACACCCTCATGATCTGAACAATTGGTATAACTGCCTTTATTGACAGGTGACTCAAAATAATCTCTAAACAGAAAGTAGCTAGGTGACAACTCAGGCTGTATCTTCCATCAGGCTTCTTAATCAATTTTTAACTTATTTGGCTTTTAATTTCAACACAAGTTTAATCTATCAGTTCCTGATTATACATTTGTTTGATGACTACCTAAAAGGAATGTCATTTATCCCATATCATCAATAATAGAACCCCCCAAAAGCTATAAAAGCTCACTTTGTTCTTTCTTGGTTGGCAGCATTCCTACTCATGCTGTGGTGGACAAAATGAGCTCATTCTATCTAAAATATTACCTTTTCTAAATGGATTTGACACCATTAGCAGCTAGCATTGAATGGCTGCCTACTACAGAGCATGCACTGTGCTAGCTGTTCTAAAAGCAGCATTTCATTTGGTCATTAGCATAATGCATAAGAAGGATGGGTGAGCATTTTATTTTACATATTTAAGACAGGATTGAACGGGTTTAACTAAGTTATCTCTCTCTCTGTGTGTGTGTGTGTGTGTGTGTGTGTGTGTGTGTGAGAGAGAGAGAGAGAGAGAGAGAGAGAGTGCATGTGTGTGTGTGTGTGTGTAAGTGTGTATGTGTTCCAGCCATCTCTATTTACTTTTGTCTCCAAGGCCACTTAGCCACTCAGCCACCAATATTATTGTATTGCCTGCCTCAACAGTCTAGAGTTAAAGGACTTACCACTCTTTAGTACCACATTTTTGATGGCAGTCTTCCTTGGGCGATGTCCCAGTTAGTCCTCAATTGCTGTGAAGAGAAACCATGGCCAAGGCAACAGTTAGAAAGGAAGACATTTAATTGAGAGCTTTGCTTACTGTTTCACAGATTTAATCCATTTTCATCATACAGGGACATGGTGCTGGAGCAGTGGCTGAGAGCTACATTCTGATCTGCTGGCAGAGAGCGAGAGAGAGAGACAGAGACAGAGACAAAACAGAGAGGGAGAGAGAGAGAGAGAGACTACACCTCTTAAATACTTTCAAGCAGTTCCACTCCCTGCTGATGGAGCCTTTAAATATGAGTCTGTGTGGAGTGTTCTTACTTAAACCACCACAGGCTGTATGTCACAATGAGATTTTTGTTTTGTTTTAAGGGATTAAAAATATGTTATGTGTATGAGTATTTGCTTGCATGTATGTTGTGTGCACCACATGCATGCCTAGTGCTTTGAGAAGCCAGAACAGTTCACTCTGGAACTGTGACCTGTCGATAATTGTGATCCACGAGGTGGATAATGGGAACTGAGCCCAGGTTCTCTGCAAAAGCATCAAGTGCTCTTAACCATTGATCCATCTTTCCAACTCTACCCCAAAGCAATTCTTACCCCAAGAACACTTTATGGGTACCTCAGGGATGCTGCAAAGCCCAAACAGCTCATGCACAGTTGTGTGCTTCTGCATGCGCACATGCATGTGGGGTGCAGTTTTTCTAGTAAAGGCTTTCATTGATTTCCATTACTCAGTAAGGTGCTAGGAATGATTTACTTAGTTTATTACTCAATTATTCCTGGATGTACTCATTGAAATCTTGATGGCAGCAATGTGGCAGGCACTGTGCGAGGGATTTCTAAGATGAGAGCCACGTTACAGTAGCTTTTCTTCCATTACCCTAGCACAGTGCTTCCATATTTTGGGCTGTAGAATTTGTACCATGCATTCGTTTACTAATTTAGAGTTCACTAAAAATTAATAATGCTAAGTATTCTGGCTGAATTAATTACAAAAATTAAAGACACCATTCCCATGAAGCAGTAGAAAATGCCTTTGAAACATCTTTTCATAAATTGCATGCATATCCAATCTTTATTGCACTGACTGCTTTCTCATAATAATTATTCTATGGGGGAAGATATTAAAAGCTGAGCAATAGGATTGAGATTATTTTTTTCCTTGAGCCAGAAACGGAGGATTCTTTATATTTCACTCTGAGCAGAAATGCTATTTTAAATAACACAAGGTATTCAGTTGACACACTCAAGGCAGATTTTGTTTTAGAAATTTGTGAGTTCAGAGATCACATAATAGTGTCAAATTTCCATTTCTCCCCCAGCCTCTCCTCTGCCACATAATGAGAAAAGGCCCAGACTCTTATCCTGCAAATTCAGCAACACCAATGGAGAAATGATCTCTGCTGATCTCCATCAGGAAGGTCACAGACATTGTATGAGCTGGCATGGGTTGTAGATGCTCAGTTCTAGGCCAATAATTCCAGTAGCTTTGCCAAGAAGACATAGCCCTTGTGCCTGCCCTTTGACCTGGGGTAGGCTAGAAATGGCTCCACTCAAATAGCATGCACTCTAAGAGAGCAGAGGATTCTATTGCCATTACAGAGGTGAACAGTTTCCTGATGGACCATAACCACAGACACTGTTATAGCCATATGTGTATGTAGGAAACTGCTGTGAAGCTAGAAGCCTGTTTTTGACTCAGTGACAACTGTTCTTTCCTATGTGTTAGGCATCAAACAGACAAACTAAACAAGCAAAGATCCTGTCTTCTTACCAGAGTCAGTCATATGCAAATCAACATATACACTGCTAGATTTGAATATGAACCTGTTTCCATGGGTTTGTGTCTTGAACACTTGGTCGCCAACTGATGGTACTCTTGTGGTTCTCGGGGTAAAATTCAATCATATCTCTCCATCTCTCTCTTTGGTTAATTCTACTGATATCTGCCACAATATGAATGACCTCCCCCTCCCCCACATACTTGATGTTCGTGCCCAAGCACAGGAGGCTAAACAACCATGGGTGGAACCCTGGAAGCTGTGAGCTTCCCCCTTAGGTTGTTTATTTCAGGTATTTTATTATAGTGACAAGAAAAGCAAGCAATGTGCTTACTGCGTCATAAGGCAAGAAGCCTTACAGACAGAAGTGAGGGTGTTATCAGAGGGTAGAGGGATGGCCAGTGCTCAGATAGTCACAAAATCTCATGGGAGACCATTGAACAAAGACCAAGTAAGTGAAGATGCTCACATGAGTATCAAGGAGATGAGTTGTTGTGGAAGAGAGAGAAGGACTGGGGAGAAGAAGAGGAGGAGGAGGAGAAAAGAAGAAGGAGAAGAAGGAGAAGAAGAAGACAAAGAAGAAGGAGGAGGAGGAGGAGAAAAGAAGGAGAAGGAGAAAAGAAGAAGAAGAAGGAGAAGAAGGAGAAGAAGAAGAAGAAGAAGAAGAAGAACAAGAAGAACAAGAAGAACAAGAAGAACAAGAACAAGAACAAGAAGAACAAGAAGAACAAGAACAAGAAGAAGAAGAACAAGAACAAGAAGAAGAACAAGAACAAGAAGAACAAGAAGAACAAGAACAAGAAGAACAAGAACAAGAAGAAGAACAAGAACAAAACAAGAACAAGAACAAGAACAAGAACAAGAACAAGAACAAGAACAAGAACAAGAACAAGAACAAGAACAAGAACAAGAACAAGAACAAGAACAAGAACAAGAACAAGAACAAGAACAAGAACAAGAACAAAAGAAAGGGAAAGCACATGCAAACATGCAGACACACTAAAGAGATATGATGCCTGACATGGTCAAGAATTAGAGGAAGCCAAGAGAGCTGAAAATGAGCTCCCACTGTGGAGAATAGAAGATAAGGCTGTAGAGTGTAGAGACACAGTCTTTTGATTTTGACCTGGAGTGAAATGAAAAGATAGCACAAGCTACATAGGGCAAGTCAATTAATTACCTGACTGGGGAGAGTTTCCGGCTTATGGCGGTAATAGGTAGACTATGAGACCCAACAAAGATAACCTTGTAAATAACCCAGCACCTGATACACAGAAGCAGGCAGTGGAAATTGGCTTGCTTTCTATATTGGATGGCTCTAGTCCCCCAGACACTTTCCTCTGCAGAGTAAAACAAAAAACAAAACATAAAAACAATGGAGCTCTTTTAAGTTCCTGTGGCTTTATTTCAGCCTTCGTTGACTTTGCGTATCTGCATGACACCATAGGTAACAGTACCTCAAATAGAGCATTAAGGCATGTTAGTAACTAGCTGCTTTAAAAGAAGACCAAGATTGACTGGCTGTATATTATACTTTACTGGGTAACAAGGAGATTTTTAGTGTGTTCTGGTGTATTTAATATGTAATATAATAAAAAGGACTTATGTGTCATGTCAAGGGGCAAAGCATAAATGATTCTGACAGGGGAAATGGGAGATCAGATGCTATAACCTCAGCAGACAGCAGAACCAGCATGATTAATGTTCTCAACTAAAATAGCCAGCTTTCAGCTTTCAAAAGCACCCTTCCAGGCCTTCCAGGGAGCTGGGAACATGAACTGTTTCATAATGAGAAATGACCAGCTTGGTTTCCTGAGTGTCTTAAGAAGCAAGAGATGACTCTTAAAATTTCAGAAAGAATTTAGAGGAAAGTTACTTGGCCAAGGTCAAGGATATGGGAATCTCTAGAAACAAAACACACACACACACACACACACACACACACACACACACACACTTTCTTAAAATGATATTTTGGTACTATATTGGTTTAAAAAGGAATAGGATCCAGTCTAGATGATATTGTGTTTTCCTTCTAAGTTAAAAACAAAGTTATTTTTGTGGAACCTGGGTACTGCATACATTGCAGCCAAAGACTGCCAGCTGTGGACATTATATAGTGACAATACATCATGTCACACTGAAAAGGCTTGTACTTATTCTGAATTCTGCTCCTTAAAAGTGGATCGTGTACCTCAGAGAGTCATCATTGGCCAGGAGAATCTTCTAACCTAGATGGGGACTACAGTTCTTACTGAGACATAGCAAATGGTCTGACCCTGAAACTGCTTTCTTCACTCGTGCACAAACATTGGTGGTACAGGAAGAAGGGATTGGGGTGAAGAAGGTGGGCGATGAGTCCTGAGGCTGACAGAGGCTGGAGAGAGGCCACCTGGGAACCCAGCCTTTGTGCCTTCTGGGAGGTGGCAGCAAAGAGTGTGACAGATTGGATTCTGGAAGAATACCCTAGCCACCAAGTCAGACGCCCTCCTTCTTGTGCAGTGACTCAGCCAGGAGGACCTCTATCTACACATGACAGTACAGTGAACAGGCAGGTGTCGGCTTCTCAGAAGACTCTACTTCTACTGGCATGAGTCAGACTTGATCGCTGAGAAGGAGATGATGGAACAGTGTGTGATGACAGTCACTTGCCTCAGCCACAAGGCTGAGTGGGCTCTCTGGCTTCATCAATAACATTTCAGGAAAGAGCAATCGGGATAATGGGAATTCTCTGTGAATCCTAATTTAGAAAGTTAGACTAGATTTGCACGCCAGCACATAATCTGTGGTCTAGTTTGGGCTAGATCAGCATCCTAGGATCAAATAATTGATGAGATCAAAGAAAGCAAGTAGGACCACACTGAAGCCTTTCTAGACTAGTCTGTGGCATGGGTGCTCATATGTTTGTTCACAAGCACATTTCATAGCTGTGTTTTACTTAGAGAGCTTGGGTTTTTTTTTCCCCCAATAAAAAGATATGGGATAAAAAGTATATTTTGATAAAAAGTAGGAAAGGACACTCTTCTTAAATTAAGTAGAACGCCAGGAACGTTAACATACCCTAATTCTGATGTATTCACCAGAAGCAGACATCTAAAAGAAAGATTCCTATAAAGAGGTAAATAGAAAATATTCTTTTAGGCACTTATGACAGTGTGATCTGGGAGAGAAAGGAGAAGACCATGAGTCAAATCTAACTAAAAAAGTGTTTAGCAAATCAATTTACTTCACAGAGTAATTTATGGAGCTATTGTTGAGGGCCTTTGTATTTGAATAAGAGCTTGTCTCTCCCATCACCCTGCCTCTCTCTCTCCCAGGAGCCTATAGTGAAGGCACAAACTTTTACTTGGGTGATTATTGTGGGTTGCCATGGAAATAACGAAGAGCACCTAATTCCGCATCAGGACTTCACAGTGATCAGAGGCAGCAGGATGAAGAGCCAGTCCTGTTTAAATAAGAGGCTTGCTAATTAATGGAGCACCAGGGGATAGATTAAAGAGAAAACCACACAGCAGATAAATCCAGGTTTTCAAGGCTCTCAGAAGAAATGATGACTCTCCCAAGAGGGCTGTGCAAGTGAAAGCTTTCTCTCCTGTGCTCTACCCAGGTCTGGGAGGCAGGTTTGCCTGGACTCTCTTGGAGGTAACTGAAAATAGAGGCTGAGGCAACTTCCCAGCCAACCAAACTCAAGATGGAAAAAAACGACACAACCAACTCTCGGGAAGGCATTGGTGATGTTCATAGGGCCCTCGCACACTGTCTTGGTGTCTCTATCTTGTGGGGTTCAGGTTCTCAGAAGGAGCTGTGTTGGGGGAACAGCTTCTCCTCGCCCACAGGTCTGCCCTCTTTCACTCTGCAGCGTTCCAGCTCTGCCCTCCCCAAGACTCTTTTTCCCCTTCCTTGCTTCTGAACTACTCTCTAGGAGTCTCTTGACTAGTTAACAGGGATGGGAGAGCATGAGGTGCAGGGGCTGGCGTTGGAATGAAATGCGAAATCACCACGGAGTGCTGGCCAGTGTCCAAATACCAACTGCTTGAAGGAGAGCAGAAAAATCATTTCCTCCCCGGTAGCCCATTTGAAAACACTTCACAACAAATGAAAGATTGATTGGGTCATTTTAAACATATCAGATTTCATTCCCCAAATGTTTTCTGAGTGTCATTCATGAATGGGTGCTGAGATGCTAACTCAGGACAAACCACACCGATTCCTTGGGCCAATTAACTTCCCTCCCATCGAAGAAATGAGCCTGTGACACCTGGTGAGATGTATCCTGATAGTTTCCCAGCCTTCACGCCTATGTCAAGAGCTGAAGGCATCTTAGGATGTTTGACATTCATAGGATTGAGCCTTGGAGCTGAACACATAGAATTGATTTGATTGGAGGAGGTATGTGGCTTGAATCTGCAGGATAGTTCTGTTCATTTATGACAGGAACTAGAATTTGTGTGGGGTAGGGTGATGACTAGCATAATGTATTGCTATGGCAGGTGGTCATTCTATGCCTAGTCCTTTAGCAAGGTCTCATTCTTTACCAACAACAAGCCTGCGTGTGTGTTTAAGCCACTAATATTGGCTGAAAAAGTGAGATGTCTGTAATCCTTTGACTCTAGCCTAGGGCTCCACTGTGGCCTACCCAGGGCTTTTGAAGCAGAGCCATAACAGTGGAAAATCATCTATCAAGTGGCTTGGGATAAGCATCCCATGATAACCCCATGTTCTAGTATATATTCTATTGCTGTGATAGAACACTTTAGCCAAAAGCAGCTTAGGAGAGGAAAGAGTTTGTTTGACTTACAGTTTCATGTTAATACAATCATTGAGGGAAGGCAGAACTTGAAGTAGAAACCATGGAAGAACACTGTGTGCCAGCCCATTCATAGGTTCATGCTTATCTACGTTTCTTATACAGTCCTGGATCACCTGACCCACCATAGGCCAGGTTTTCCTATGTCAATTAACAATCAAGACAACCTTTCACAGACGTGCCCACAGACTAACCTGCTGAAGACAATTTCTCAGTTGAGACTGCCTTTTCAGATGACTATAGCTGTATCAAATTGACTAGACACCCCACACAGGAACAGGGAAAACAATGGTGACTAACAAATAATGAAAACGGACCCTTAGAAGTAAATAGTATAGCCTTTTCGATCCAAATGAATGTTCAGTTTTTAATGACATGGGATGGAAGTCAGGTCCCAAAAGTGTAGAAACAGATGGGTGTTCAAACCATTAATTAATATATATATTAATTAATATATATATGAGCAAAAGCCCAAATCCTCACATTAGTATGTATCTTCTCTCTCATACCCTCTGCTCAGGGATCTAGCTGGCCTCGGCCTTTCCCTGAATACACTCAGCTCAGGGCCTTTGATTGCTGCTCCTTATGCCTCAGATGCTGTTTCTGTAAACCCATCAGAGCTCCACTCACACACCAGCATATTGGCGAAGTCTTCCTGGGTGGCCTTGTAGCACTCCTCCCTTTGCTTTATCTAGAATGAGCCATCATCTCAAACTATGTACTTCCCTGTTCCCTACTCCTCTTTAGGCTCAATTCCCAAACACTCGGTACTTGCTATTTCCCGTTATTTTATCAACACCCAGGATTCTATTTGGTCTGTAATAGGTACCTAATAAACATGCATTGTTGAAGTTGATGTGGATCAATTTGCACCCCAATTTGGAAAGTGCATTCAACCATATTCCAAATGAACAGAAACGGAAGGCAGAAGGAACTAAGCACCTTAGGAGGGAGCATGCTAAATGCTCTTGCTTTCTAGGACAGAAAGAGATGATTCCAGCTGAAGGGATGAAGTATGGAGAAGTGGAGAAGAGATTGTACAATCCTTTAAACATAGGTTGGGTTTGGCTCTTTGGGGATAGCAGAAAAAAAAATAAAGAAAGAACATGACACAAGCAAGTATGAAGAGATCTAAAGCCAGCAGCTAACAGCAATAGAGGTGGGGAAAGCAGTGCAAAGGACACCTGAGGTCTGCGCTCACATCTCCTAGCTTTTCTAGGAAGCAGTGAGTTCTCATTCTTCAGATCCTGAAATGCTGCCTTAGGGCTGGAGTGCACACAGGTGTCATCACAGAGCCAGTCAGATGTGACCAGGGTGACCAGCCTGCCCAGCCACATACATACCCAGTTCCTGGATACACACAGGCAATGCTATTCAACCTGAACATTGCTTGTCCATGAATAGGAGCCATTAGAGGTGTTTGGGCTGAGCAGAGGCCAGATTTAGAGCTATGTTTCAAAAAGATTAATCTGGCAACTGAAAGAAAAATGGGAGAGAGAAGAGACCAGAAGCAGGAAAAGCAATTATGAGTCTCTTGCCATAATCTTCACAAGGGGTAATGAAAGCCATAACTTAGGCGGGCCTGCCTGTGAATCATGAACTCGCATATTAGGACCCTGGAAGCATGGGAAAGGGATTCTGAGGGAGGGAAATGGGGAGGGGATAGAGTTGAGGAAATACTGGGTCCCAGCTGTGAGCAGATTATCCAGCAGGACAGAGACCATATGAGTGTCTTTCTCAGTTCACTGCAGAATCTGGCCAGTGTTTTAGGGCTTGGAAAATCAAGAAGAAAGTTGCAAAAGCTAGGGACAATGTTAGCATTTAAGTGACTCAGCTCTCCATTTGACAATGAGGATAAGAAAGAGGGTTGGAGAGATGGGGGAGGAGAGAGAGAGGGAAGAGAGAGAAAGAGAGAGAGAGACAGAGAAGGAGACACAGAGAGAGAGAGAGAGAGAGAGAGAGAGAGAGAGAGAGAGAGAGAGTTCACATTGGAGATGCACAGGCAAATGTGTGTGGTCTGCAGTTGATTGCTCTCCATCTTATTGGGAGGTAAGGCAGGGTCTCTAACTGAACCCAGAACTTGCCGTTTTAGCCAGTCTTGCTGGCCAACTTACTTTCAGCTCGTTCCCTGCCTCCACGTCCACTGGGATGACAGGGATGTGAACTCTGGTCCTCACACTTGCATAACACTTAGCCTGCAAAGCTATCTCCTCAGCCTCCTCCATGCTTGGACTTTTGGAGTTGGATGTGTACAGTGCCACTAATAGCTTATGCAGTGTATGAGGCCATCAAGTCCTTCTGTGTCTCTCCCCTAACCCCCACCCCCATTCCCAAAACCGTCAACACACTCTCTGAGCCACATATTACACTATGTTTCACCTCATTTTCTGTTGATGCTACATTTGTTCTTCCTGGGATTGATACATTACAGCCCTAACTTTTCAATGACATCTTAATAGTGAAAAATCCCACCATTTTTAAGTCTTGACATGGCTTCTTCTCTGTGTTCCAAACTGCTCCACAGACTCGTGAAATAGCTTTTAGGCATCTCAAACTTAGATGGCCTAAACAGAATTGATCCCTACCCAGGTCAATCCTGTTCATCCCATTTGTATTCTTTTGTTGTCAATGAGAGCACCATTTGCTAGTCTGGAATTTAGAAGCTATACCTGATTCCAATCCATCTGCAAGCTTTGCCCATCACCTGTATATAATCCATCCCCTGCCCTCCATGCCACAATAACCTTCTGTAGCCAGCATTACCTCATCTTAGACCACACTCCCACCTGGGTCTCTATCTCTTATCTGTATCACTTCCTCCATTTCCCACACACCCAGATTTCTCATTGTGCTCGCCTTCCCCTTAATATACCTTTTAGCAGCATTAACACTGTTAACCATTTCCTCCTCTCCCCACCCTAGGTTTGGAAATCTTGGCTTCCTGATTTCTCTGAATTTTATACCTTTATGCTTTCTAGACTCATCTTTTTACTGGTGATTAAATACTCAAGGCTTGGTCCTAGGTGTCTCCTTCTCTTCTTCTGTTCCCCAAGATCTCATCAGTGCCCACAGCATTTGTGATACTGGTGGCTATGCTGGTGATTAACATTTACATACCCAGCCTGGAAATCTCCTCTGAGCCTAGACCTACATATGCAGCTGCCTTCTTGACATTTCTTGGATGTCTCATAAGTATTTTAAAGGCATCATGTTCAAAGTCCAAAACTAACTAAAATTATACTTCTTCTATACTCTTGGGCTTCTTCCAAAGGTTCTTTGCTGAATGCATAGCACATAATGCATGACCACAGGGTGTGGCCCACAGCGATTACCTACATTGCTGCCAGTTTGTACAAGCCAGAACTCTTGTCACCCTAGCACCTCCCTCTTATTCAACTACATTGTCTTGCCCTATATCCAATTGAATTGCAAATGTGGAAACCATTGCCTGACCCAGGTAACAAACTGCTTAAGTTATCCTTGTCTTTATCTTCTCTGCTGAGATGTGGTCTTAGAACCCACCTCACAGGGATACTCTGAGCACTGATAGATTCCAAAATGATCAATTTTGAATTCTTTATCCATTTATTTCCTTTCAGATTAATTCTAGCTACACTAGTTCAAGACCCCATCCCCTTGGGATGATAGGACTCCCTTGAGTTCCTACACTATTGAGACTCCTAAGCCACCCACCTTGTCTGTCCCTTCTTACCCAACATGGCCACAAGATATCCTTTTCACAACCAAGGCACAATGACCTCTTCAGAATGCAATCTGATCACTTCTGACTTCCTACCACTCCTTTGTCTTACTAATCGATGACTTCACACAAGATTTAAGACAAGCACAAAGCTCCTTATGTGGTCCTACATGTCTTCTTAGGCTCCTTGCTGTTTGTTCCCAACTCTGACTCCTAGGTTCTTATCTGACCTCTTCCACTGCCATCAGGGTAGCATGAAAGTCATTCACTGAGCCTGCAAAGCCCTTCTCTTTCCTCTTCTGCTAATAAAAGCTCCAATGCATCCTATACACCTCTGCACAAGAGCTATGCTCTCAGGAGAGCCTCCTCAAGCATCCCTGGTTAAATCTTTATTGCCTAGGCCCCTCTGTGTCCATCACATTTGCCAAGGCTGCCTCAATCTGATTCCCAATAAAGTCTGTTTGCCCTACTGGACATGGTGTTTCATGAGGACAAGGGTGTTGCAGAATATTTGATCACACTGTGAACCCCAAGCTTGTGTTGTCCACTGGAAAAATATGTTTCTAGTTGTGGTGTAGCTCAGCCTTAGTACATACCTTTAATCCCAAACAATTAAGGTAAAGTTAGTTTGTAAAAGGAAACACTCATGTTTGAAAGTGATGTCTAATTGAGTGGCAGATAAAGTGATGAATCAGAGATAAATTTTATGGAATAGGATATGCTCAATTCTCAAGAGAACAGAAAGAAAAGGGAAGCTACTTGAGGGGCAGTGCAGAGAAAGAAGAGGCAGTTTTACCAGGATAGTGTACAGAGACAAGTTGAAGAGAAAACAAGCTAGACAGAAAACAGAACAAGCCAGAGAAGGAGAAGGAGCCAGAAAATTAGAACAGATTGCCAGATTTAGTATGAAGCCAACTGGAGCAATTCAATTAGAGATCAGGAGAGAAGCAAGATTGAATCAGTCAGCTTGAGTTTGAGCCAGAACAGCTGAGTTGAATCAGCCAGCCAGAGTTCAGAAAGAACAAGAAAGGGTGAGCTTATTTAGCAGTAAGTCTCAGAGGCTGAAAAACAATCTAGGCCTAGATCAGATTGCAGGAGACTAGAAGCTTCCAGGACTAGACCTAGGTTAGCAGATGGAGGCAGTAAGACTCTAAGACAAATACATTAGGTAAATAAAAGATACTTTTACATAAGGGTTCAACTTCTACTGATCTCTCTCTCCCTGCTAGTGTCATATGCCAGGAGGGAACATGAATGCATTACAAAACTTCAGGTTGAAGAGAGAGAGACAGACAGACAGACACAGACTGGCTGGATGACTGACTGCATATGTGCTTGTGTATGGAAGTTAGAGGAAAGTTTGTGGAGTTGGTTTTCTTTCTTCACCATGTCAGGTCATGAGGCTTGGCAGCAAGTGCCTTTACCCACTGAGATATCTGTCCAGTCTCCATAGTAGCTAAGGATATGGGAGTATTGCTTCCCATGCACAGCCAACTCCTGCTTCCTTCCAGCACCAACACACCTGCCAGTAAGCCAGGTCTATGCGGTTGATGGACAGGTAGCTGTGTTGGAGCCTACAGTTCTAGCAGTCCTAAGGAGGAGCATCTGCAGGGCTTCCTCCATGAGTCTCCAAAGTCAGGGGCAGGAGAGGTGGCTTCTATAGAGAATTTGACCTATGTTTTGCATGCCCAGGCTTGATGGCATGCACCTGGCCTACCCTAGCCCTGGTTTGTTTAGAAGGAGCTGTCTCTGAAAGAACATAGAATGTTCTCTATACCTTACTTACCTTTGTAGTTTCGTAAGCAACACATGCATTCTTCAAATGAGCGTCCTTCAAATGACATCCATTTTCAAATTCAAAGAGTTATCAAACTATTTTTGTAGCTTGCCTTATTGACTTATGTGTTTTGAAACCCACAATAATTCGCCATGGCAATGGTCAGAGCCAGCGCCGTCAACTTGGAGGCCTGAGCAAGGGAAGATTTGTTTTTTCACAGTTTGGAAACTGCAAGTACAGGTCAGGAGTTAGGCAGGTTTTCTCCTGAGCCCTTTTCCTGGGCTCCTTTCTCCTTGGGTATTTATGTGCTGGCTCTTGGCCTTCATGCTCATATCTTACTTGCCTCTTAAAAGGCCCTCAGTTATACTGGACTATGGCCCATCCAAATGACCCTCATTTGCCTTAAAGGCCCCATTTCTAAATATACTTCCATTTTGACTTACTGAAGGTTGGAACATCATGTCATCTTGGTAATAATCCAGTGTCAGCTCCTTCACATTTCCCCTCCCTATTTATGTTGTCTGTGTTAATATACATTTATCTTGTAGTAGAAACCCATGCTATTTCTTACATGAGGGCACATAGAGCATCCCCATCCGTAATTCCAGAATCTCTACTTACTTGTGTAGAATAGCTGTGATGGCCAATGTGCCTTTAGTCTTACAAATAGAGCAAACAGAACATCAATTTCTGATTGATACCAAGTATGATGTTATAGAAATGACCTTTAATCCCAGTTGTTGATATTATTCTTTTTTTAAGGTATGATGTGTTTACAATTTCATTGGATGCTTTCTCTATTAATTTTAACAAATGCATAGCAGATGTTCCGAGAGAGACACAATGTTCTGAGAGAGTGTGTGTGGACCAGTTACTAAGTCATTGGAACCGTGGCATTGTTTTCTTGATTCTGTTCACGTGGGGAAGTGCACCATGGGCCTTGCCACACTCTTTAAGAATAAATGCTACTTGGTCCTTATAGGTTAGATTTCCATACATTGTCAGGCTCAGTTTGCTAAACTAAACCAGAGACTGGTGATTGCATCTGTGTTCAGGAGAGTGCTTCACCCACATTTTCTCTCTTCGTTTAGTCCTTGCCTACTTTGAACAATTAAAACTGTACTAGCTTCTTACAGTGAGGCTGATGGGAGAGGTTCCCTCTTTTTAATGGTAAAGGGCATGTGTCTTGTTGGAATACATTAGGTCTCAAACTAACCTGAGCCTCATTCAGTATCTGTGTCTCCCTCCAGCACTCCTCTTCTGCCCCCCACCTTAAACCTCTTCAGCCCAAGAGTGGGGCCTCGCTTCCTTCCCCCAGCCTCTGATACCTATATAACTAAGCCATTCTGGCTACACATCTCCTTGGTCTCTGGGCTCCTAGCTGACTCTGCTCCTGTATCCCTCTTGGTCCTCTTGTCCCCATCTTCTCTGGCTCCTTAGCTCATCGTATTCTCTGTCCCACATCATGGCGCGGTTCAGTCTGGACCCTTCCAGGTGCCTGTGACTATTTCCTCTTTTATATCTACAAAACAACGTCTCCTCAGCCGTACCTTGAAGCACTTATGACCTCAGTTTTTCATTCAGAAGATACTTTTACCTGTTTTGTTTCATCTGTAAGTTTAGATGTCATGCCTTCCTCATTATTTAGCAGTGTCCATTATATTTTGTTTTCAATTTTATTTCTTCAATAATTTCATAGATCATCAAGCTTAGTAAACAAATTTACCATGTAGTTTAATTTCAGCCTTGGGGGTTTTTGCTTTCGAGCACAAATACTATACCTTCTTCCTTAACCGCATCTGTGAGCATCATGCCTGTGAGTGTCCCGCCAACTCCATTCCGTGCTCCTGCCTCCATGATAAACTGGTTCTGCTGATTTCGCACCCAGAGACATGTCTTGTGTTTTGCCACAAAAAACAAAAACAAAAACAAAACATGACTGGGACATAGTAATTTGGGAAACTTCTTTGACTTGTTGAGGATGCCTTTCTCCTGACATTTGGTTCTATTTCCTCCCTCAGCCCCACAGTACAGTCTCCTCGAACTCTTCCGTACAACATCTGCAGCCCTGGCAGCAGCTTACTCTGGAAATACACCACTTGGCCTAAAGCTCCAGATTCTCTAAGGAGCTTTTTCTTCCCCTTTCTCCCAACTCTAAGGCTGAAACAAAATTTTTCTTTCCTCTTTGTCTTCAGGCAAACTCCTGTTTGATCGGCTGGGGGGCAGGGAGGCTGCCTTCCAGATCTGCTCCCTCCCTCCCCACTGCAGGTTCTCTCTTAGGTAATAGGATTGAGAAATATCTGTGCTGGCTGTTAGAGCCTGTTCAGCATAATCTCCCACGGCCCAGGACCAGGGACAAGTAGAATCATCTCTCTACTTTTTTCCTACTGTTATTAATTAATTAATTAATTAAAACACAAAACTTTAATTTTTTGAGACTTTCAGATATGCATATAATATATTTTGATTATATCCACCCAACCCATAATCCTCCCTCCAATTTCCTACTCTCTTCAATCTTGTGTCCACTTTCTTAATATCCCACTGATGCATGCTGCTCATGTATGAGATCATTTACTGGAGCATGGATAACCTACCAAAAGCTACACCCTTAAAAAAAAAACCTGACTCTCCCTCCTCCTTCTATGCTAGAATGTCACAGTTGCCGTGACTTCCTGCGCACAGCGGTGCTGTCATATCCAGAAGATGCTGGTTTGCTCTGGACCTCACCTGCCTCTGACACTTAAAATCCTCCCACCCCCTCTCTTCATTATAGTCCCTGAGCTATAAACAACGGTAAGAGGATACAACGCAGATACAGATTTGTGACTGAGCACTCATGCCATGGACACTTATTTTCTCACAGTTTTAAGTTTCTGTGTTAACTGTTACCCACTACACAAAGAAGCTTTGCTGTGAGGCCTGAGAGTAGAATTAATCTGTGGGTATAGAGATACAAAGTCCCAGGGCAGTTTGAAACTATGTCTATTTAGCAAAATAATAGTAGTAAGTTCACCCTTGGGGCTTATGAGTTCCCCAACCATGGGGTCCTGGCCAGACTGACACAGTACCAGGAACACGCTTTCTCTGTTCAGAAACCTCCATAGCATTCACACCGCTATCGCACAATGGACATATCTTGCTATGTGAGTTATTATTTCAGCTTAAAGGGTTCACAGCCGATGAGATAATTGACCTGTTTTCTCCCAGCAGCCTGCATAGCACCTTCTAAATGTTAGCCAGGATGGAAGACGCTTCCTGGCCAGCACCAATGTCACTTTTTCATGTCCTGTAGCCAAAGCATGTGATGTCTTCAGCCATGAGGTCCTCTATCACATTCTGGCGGGCATCCAAAAGCAATGGTATAGTCTGTATTGTCTTAGGGATCTCTGGGAATCCATTGGCCAAGAACTTGTATTCCACAGTTCCTGCTTCTCATCAATGCCTTTCAGCCACATGAGTCCCAGAGAGTAAGCTAGATCATCACACGGGGTTAGGAATTCTCCTTTATCCCTGGAACTGGAGGGTCTGCTCCCGTCTCAGGATTTACATGCCATACATTGCCACCATCTCATCCACTTCAAGATCTGACTATGGCTGCCCGTTATCATGAGGCTTTCTCTCCTCATTCTGAAGGAGAATTCTTGTCAGCATCTATCTACAAATCTGCAAGCCTCCTGCCCACACCAATCCTTTCCTGTGGCTTGATGGTATCTGTGTTCAGGCTCCTCCCACATTTCCCACTGCAGTTCTGGATCTGATCATTATTAACTATGTGCCTTGGAAGAATTTCTTCTATTTTGTTGCAACTTAAACCACATTGAAAGGGTGTTTTGAAGATTCTATCCAGTAATTATTTTTCAAGATGAGAAGGTTTCAAGATACCCAGGAAGGATTTACAGTGGAAGGCAGGCTGTTCCCGTTTTAGCCCACATTTGATGCAGCTGACTGCTAACGAGTCTCTCTCAAGCCATCCTTCACTCTCTCAAGGCCTCCTCTCTTTCATTTGTTTGGAAATAGGTTTTCTTGAGTTTTCCAACCCCTTTGCTATCTACATGGGAAATCACCATCTGCTCTACAACCACACATACTCTTAAAGCCCTCAGCTAGTCTGGAAACTTCATGGCCTGCAGCTCATTAGAGTGCTATGTTTTGGGGAGCTGGGTGGCCACATCATGGACATATGCATATGGGGATGGAACTGAAACCCAAAAGTAACAGCTGTGCAGATGAAGGGCCTTCTGCACTGCAGGAGCCCCAGGTGATAATTTGGGTAAAGAGGCAGGGAAAGAGAGGAAGCAGCTATTCAAAGCTCATTTAGGAGACAAATGGTCAGATTCAGCAATGCAGTGGATAAAGTAATAAGTGTTTTTTAGCAAATGCATTAGGGGTATTGGAAAATAAAGTCTGGGGTATAGAAACTCTAGCCAGCACAAAGGGTAAGAGAACAGATGTGGTACTGTGGCACTTCAGGTTGCAGATACTTAGTAAGATAAACACAGGAGAGTTATGAAAAGGGCAATGTGTGGGAGAAGCATCTCTGATCTGACATGGCCTCCACTGTGTTGGCAAATGCTTGAAATGAACATGGATTGATGAAGAGCAGCACCCCTTGTGTAATGCAATTAAAGTTTGCTGAAGCAAATAGAGGGAAGCCAGGGCAGCCAGGATGCCCAGCAACAGGAACAGCAGCAGCTGCCTGTTACAGAGATGCCTGTTCCTGACCCACAAGCCCTGGTCAACAGGTGTGTTGCTCTAAAAGAAAGACCAGAGCAGAGAAAGATACATCCAGTGCTTTGGAAGTTAAACAGATACCTTAGGGCCTACCCTTACTCAAGAGAAGCCTTGAGTGGTCCAGGTTGGGACTGGGACAGTACACGTGGTGGAAATCTGTTGGAGACCATACTGTGAGAAAGTGGGCCTTTCGCAGTTTCCCACCCTAATAAGCCAAATGGTGTGTTAAGGAGCCGGTCACCTCCTTCTCCCTATTCCCTTCCTGGCACCAAAGACCCTAAAAAGTTGAATTATAGTCCCCTCTTCCTTATCTCTTCCTGACTCCCAAGACTTCTAAGGACATGAGTTATATGCTGAGCCCAGCTTGACACCCCGGACTATTAAGGAGGAATCTATATTCCTGAGATAAGACTCAGGGTGCCTCCCGCCTGCAGTCAGAATTCAGCCTTCATGTCCCCAGATGCCTGCTTCTTTGTTCTTTGTTAATTCCCTCTCGTCCCCTCCCTATTTCCCCTCACTGTATGCTTGTAACCTGGCATTTCAGCCTAATAAACTGAGACCTTGACAGGAACCCTCCTTGGTCTCCTCTCTTCTTCCCACCTCATTTCTCTTGCAGGTTTGCAGTCCCCCTCGTACCCACGAATAACTGGGTCCTGCTGGACGGAACAAGTGGCGCCTTCAACGTGGAACCGAGGTTCGGACCATTTACCTTAGGTGGAGATTACGGAGTTTAACTCCCCCAGAGAAGTTCAGTCGCGACCAAGAAAAAAATAAGCAGTTGAGGAACGCTCTCACTGCTCATGGGAGTAAGTCATCCTCGGTGAGTGAGTCATCTCCACTGAGAAATGGGAACTAAACTGTCGAAAGAGGCAGCCTTCATTAAAGGCTTAAAGACATCTCTCAGGAAAAGAGGGGTTGGAGTTAAAAAGAAAGATTTGATAAACTTTTTTATTTACATAGACCAGGCATGTCCATGGTTTATTATAGATGGGGCAGAGATACACCGTAAAAATTGGTGAAAGGTAGGCAGAGATTTAAATGATAAACTAGCTGGGTCCTGATGCGGTCCCTGCAACCATCTTTTCTTATTGGGGAGTAACTATCAGAAGCTACCTCTGTGCCTCCTCTCCCTTCTCTGGCAGAATTCCCAGAAGAAGGAGATAAAGAATTAGAATTTGAACGTGAGAGAGAGAGAATAAGTTTTAGAAAAGCTGTTATCCCGTTTGGGATCCTTTAGAAAAAAAAGAAGGAAAATGAAAATAAGCTATTTCAGAGCTCTCCTAGGGACAGAAGGAAATCGGGAGACATCATGCTTCCTCTCTGGCTCCTATGGAGATATTCTTAGTTCTGGTTAGGATACCTGGGTCCCTTTGAGACATTAAGTTCTATTCCCTCCTGCTCATTTCTCTTGCAGGTTTTCGGTTCCCCTTGTACCCACGAATAACTGGGTCCTGCTGGACGGGACAGAAATCCTGAGACCCAGGCTGAGAAACTTCAGTCACCCTGGGGTTTTCAAGGATGAAACTATTGCTAGAGTCTTTGGTTTGTTCATTGGGTCTGTCTGTCTGTCCATCTGTCTGTCTATCCATCTATCCATCTATCCATCTATTCAGCAGGGACCCTGCTCATGATAAGGAACTGTTGTGAAAATCTATCGATCTATCTATCTATCTATCTATCTATCTATCTATCTATCTATCTTTTGCGAGGCAGGCTGTAAATGAAATCTTTTACCTGGAAAGATAATGTGTCTCAAAGAGTTGTGAAAAGTGCATGGGTTAGGGTCCTGCACTGAATAAAAACTAGAAAGGGCACTGAACAGCAGCTTCCATCTCTCTGTCTTCCCTCTGTAAGTAAAATGTCATCGTTCTTGCCAAGCTCCTGTCATCATGGACACCCCAACCATGATGGCTGGCCCCCCAATAGAACTAACTTTCTTAATTTGCTCTTTTCAGACCTTCTGTCCCAGAAATGCTGGAAGTAACTGACACAAACCGTCAGTTTTCTCTGACATGGAAGGTTAAAAGTATGGTTGGTTGGTTGGTTGGTTGGTTGGTTGGTTGGTTGGTTAGTTTTTGTTTCTACACAGGGTTTCTCTGTGTAGTCTTGGCTGTCCTGGAACTTGTTCTGTAGACCAAGTTGCCCTCAAACTCAGAGATCTGCCTGCTTCTTGAGTGCTGGGGATTAAAGGTGAGCACCATCACCACATGGAAAGTGTGTTTATTTTGTTCAGTCTGTGATGCTGCTTGTATTCAAATGCTAAATTCTAAAAGGCAGGATTTGGTTGCCTCTCTTAAAGATCGAGGAGATTCTTGCACAAACCAGCTTTTGTTGTATAAACCTTGCCCCCTGCGTTATCCCTGATTGGTTAATAAAGATGCCCACAGCTTGGGCTGGGTAGAAAAGTAGGGGTGGAGCAAAGGTTCCCGAGCTTGGGGTCTCAAACAGAGACCACGAAGAGAGGAGAAGAAGGAAGAAGTCATCATGGGGTAGATGGACCGTGAGCACATGGCCATGAGGGCTGGCCTCTTGGAGTAGAAACAGCCCAGGTGGAACAGGGCAAATGATAGCTTGGGATTATTGACAGGGAAGTAGAAAAAAATAGCACAGAGGGTTGATAATCTGCCCAGCTCTAGTGCTTTTAAGGCTTATAAATCTAAAAGTTTTGTGTCTTTTATTTGGGAACTATTTGACCTAAGAGGGGAGCATGAAGCATGTCCTTGGCAGAGGGCCTTATGTGTCTCTGTTGCTTCCTGGCCACCATGAGTTGAGAGGCTCTACTGTGTGCATCTCTGCCCCACATCCTCGAGCATTAGCTTCTGCTTCAATACCACCCAGAAACAACTGAATCAGTCCACCATGCCTGAAGCCTCTGAAACCATGAGTCCCAGCAAATCTTTCCTTTTGTAATTTATTTCTCTTGGATACTTATGATTGTGGAAAACACACACACACACACACACAGAGTCACTGACAGAGTTACCAAATGACAAGTGACCCCTCCCCTTTCTCACAGACAATGCAGAGTCTTCCAACCAAGGCCTCGCCTTTCTGCTCATTTCTCGGCAGCAGAAGTATCTTATCTCCACAGCAATCTTCTCCTTCCACCTAAGGCTTCACTGCCTTCCAGACTTATGAATCCCATGCCTCATTCTTGGGGACCTTATCCATCCATTATTAGTCTCTTTCTACATCTACATTTTCAATTCTTCTCATACTCCCTCTCCCTCCCCCCTCCCTCTCTCTCTCTCTAGGTGCAAAAAAAGGAAAGGGTAATGGAAACCCTCTACTTCTTTGATAAAATGTCTCTTAGTAGGGGAGCCCTAATGATCCTACAATAACTATATGAACTAGAGACATGGAATAGTGGTGTCAAGGAGAAGATCCTAAAACCAGTCAGGTATGGTAGTTGGGTGGAATGGAGTGCCTACAAAGAAGCAATAAGACCTATGACTTTGCTTGCAATAACATTAATGCAGCCAAATACAGTAGGGTAACAGGCTGAGAGGAAAAGCAAAACAAAACAAAACAAAGCACAGTTACAGGCTCAGAACTCCATAGCCTACCAGCAAAAAATGTCTTCTTTAAATAATAACAGTAAAATACATTTTCAAACAAAAGTGACACTTTTTAAAAATTTTATCACCAGGAATTCTAAAGAATTTACTTGAGTAGGAAGATGGAAATGAATAGTCCTAAGAACACAAAAACCGAAGCAGCAAAAGTAAGATTTGTATAGAGACATCCTATGTGACAAAGCCCGGGAAACCAGCTAAGAAAATTACTCTTTTCAACATATGAATCTGAGAAAATTGGTTTGTGGTAAAAAAAAAATAACAAAATAAAATTGAGCCTCTACTGAATAACATACAGAACATGCAAAGTTGATTCTAAGTAGATTAAATTCTTAAATGGAAAGACAAAACAATAAGGTCTTTAGATTAAATGATAGGGATGTGGTTTCAAGACTTCAGGGTAAGAAAGTGTTTTTCGAAGAAGCATCTGGATGGCCCTGGTCAAACTCCATGAGAAACAAAGCAGATAGATGGATGTGGATGTGAGGAAGAGGGAAACGGGGAAGGGGTGGAGAGGTGGGGCAGCAGGAAGAAGGCAGAGGGTGGCATGATCCTGTTCGTGTGTGTTGTGCCCTTGTGTGAAAGTGTTAAAGAACAAATGTAACTAATAAAGTGTGGGACTAGCAAAAGATGCATCTGTGGAAGGAAATGGTTAAACCTCACTACATCAAAATGGTCTAGCTCTGTTCACCATGGGTCCCCCAAGGAGAAAAAAGACCCCTATGGCTCAGGAGAAATGTAGTGAGTGTAATGAACAACAGAAAAGGAATATTCACAAATATGAAGAGCATGTGCGCATTCATTTAAAAATGGCAGACAGCACACACTGTGAGGTGGGGAGAACTGTTTGAGTAGACATCTCAGAGAGGGGTGTGGTCAAAATCTACAGGACAAGGACTGCCTCTTGTTATGCACCCAGTGAATGTTTGCATGGGTCAGTCAAAGGCCCTTGGGTGGGGATTCTCAAGCCAAGCTCAGTCACTGGTTTCTGCCCTCCAAGGCTGTCTTTCTCCTCATCCGTGTGTGAGCAGCTGTCTTCAAGATGAGATTGAGAAGGGACCCTGCTCATGATAAGGAACTGTTATGAAAATCTGCAAGGAGATTAAAATTCCACACTTAGGAAAGTTCTTGCTTGAAGTGGAAACTTAAGGGTTCTTTGGAGAGTCAGTTGTATTGGATGGCGTTTTGCTGGGACAAGCATGTGAAGGAGTGTTTTTCCGAAGCGCACACGGATGAAAGACTAAGGCAGACGAGTGAAGGAATGTTTCACTAAAGCAGACACAAGAGAGAGGATGTTCTGCTAAAGCAAACACATGAAAGGACACATGATGGAGGATTCTTTGCTAATTACACACATGTATTGGTCCGCCTTGCATTGTGTAGTTGGGCTGCATTTGTAGGACTCTGAGGACTTGGGCTGACTGGATGCATGTGCTGAGGTGACACTCTTGCTGATACAAGGCACCAGAGGACACGTGATGTTTGGAGGTACAGCTAACTGTGCAACACTTTTGGGTCTTGCTTCTTCGATGATCTTCACTTCCCTGAGAGAAGCACAGCTTGAGAACCTCCTGGTGTTCCTGTTGGTCCCTCCTGCTGACTGGAACTGAGGCTGAGGCCTGGCTGTCTCTGCTAGGCCATGTCACCACTGTTGCTAACCTGACTCTATTGAACTGGACTGTTGAAGTGTTTGTGGGTGGACCAAGCTGCCGCTGCCTGCTAACCTGTAAACTGAACTGTTGATTTCCAGACAACACAGACTGGAGTTGCCTCAAAGAACCTTTCTAAACAGGTCCACTTCCCTTTATCCTTTCTTTTCCCCTACCTCTGGTGGGTGGTGGGCTACAAAAGAGGCTAACGTGTTTAAGGGTCATCATTAAAAATAAGGTTTGAAAAAAATTAAAGTTACACTTGCTGGTGAAACTGTGACTAACTTCACAAGGGTATTCAAGGATGAGAAAGAGTGACCTCAACCAATAGGAAATGTTTCCCTTAGCAACAGAGGAGAGAGAGCATTGTTCTTTATCCTACTCAGTGCTCATCTCATAGTCATGGAAAGCACGCAGTCTCCCACTACCCCTGCTCTCTCTCCCCTTCCATATTTCCATGATTTCCTAGTGGATTTTTCTTCAAACCTCAAAGATTACTTTAGGAAGATAAATCACAAAATAAAATTCATAGTAGTTAAAACCACACATGGTAGAATTTTGTGTAACTAAAAACTGACAGGAAATAGTATCAAAGGTCCTATCTGAAAATTTTAAAGCAGGTAAGCTGGATCTGCTACAAATAATGACCTCAGAAAGAAGTGCCTAAAAGTCTCTATAAACACTAGAGTTTGATAGGAATCCAGCCCCACCTGTGCTGGGAAGTTTTCTCTTGGCCATCACTGGAAAGAGAGGCCCATTGGACACGCAAACTTTATATGCCCCAGTACAGGGGAATGCCAGGGCCAAAAAAAAAAAATGGGAATGGGTGGGTAGGGAAGTGGGGGGAGAGTATGGGGGACTTTTGGGATAGCATGGGAAATGTAATTGAGGAAAATATGTAATAAAAAAATATTTTTAAAAAAAGGAATCCATCACATTAAAAATAGTCCTGGAAAAAAATGAAGGAAAATAAATCTCTTATACAGAAAATTAATAAGGTAATTAAATTACTTTAGTGGAGTAGTCTCTGAAAGATACTGTATCATTCTGGGTAAAACAGGTTTTGTTTTGTTTTTGTTTTTGTTTTTGTTTTTCCAAATGTTCTTAGCTGTTAGGAAGGGTATCCAGATGTGTCTTCCATGAAAGTCATTCTTGCAAGTGAAATAATTTGTGTGTTTATTAGGCAGCACTAGACAAAGTAGAAGATAATGGGCGTTTATCACTTACCTAGTGTCAGCATGAATAGTGATTTATATGTGACAAGTTTTTGCAGTGAACATTTATGGAACCCCAGCTGAATGCCTCTTGGTGTGCAAGCATTAGAAGTAAAGGGGCCCTCAGTGGGAGAGGATGCCCTAGTCCTGCAGCGATTTGATGTCCGGGGGTGGGAGGAATACCTGGAGGGGGCTCCCCCTTCTTGAAGGAGAGGGAGGAATGGGGAGGATCTGCAAGAGGCAGTGCAAGGGGGAGAGAGCTAATATTGGGATGTAAAGTGAGTGCATAAATAATTTTTTAAGTTCAAAAGGAAGGGAGGGAGGGAGGGAGAGAGGGGGGAGAGAGAAAGGAGAAGGAGAAGGAAACGGAAACAAGAAAGAAAGAAAGAAAGAAAGAAAGAAAGAAAGAAAGAAAGAAAGAAAGAAAGAAAGAAAGAAAGAGGAAGGAAGGAAGGAAGGAAGAAAGAAAGAAAGAAAGAAAGAAAGAAAGAAAGAAAGAAAGAAAGAAAGAGAGAGATAAAGAGGCCCATGAGGAACTGCATACACACTGAAACTTCAGACATGCCTGAAATAAGTTTGCTTGGGGTTCTCCTACTCAGTTCTATTTACAGTTCTATAAATTGTAAGCGTGCACGTGAAGATGCCATTTACACATGATGTAATATCACCCTGATGTAACGCCATCCCTTCCACACAATGTCTTCTAAATTTTCAGTTACTTACGCACTTTGCCAGCCTCGGGCATAAGTACCAAGACCTCCGAAACATAGCACTGGAAATATGAAGTTGCCATTTTACATTCTGTAACAGCCTTGTCTTAATTTAACCTGTCAGCATCGGTTTATCCTGTCCATCCTCCATAAAATCAAACCATTAATTTCCTCAAACTGTCAGTACACATACCACTTTCAGGATAAATCTATCAAATAAAACCTGACACCTCCCAGGCTTTGCCATCGTTAGGTGGTGATTAATGTTAAAATCTCCCATTCATCTTGAACACGCCCTTTCAGATTATGATATTTTATGAATAGTAGAGGGTGTGGTGTTCCCGAGTAGCTCAGTCTGGAATCCAGGTGCTTCCCTCAGCTCCTGAGACAGTGGGTTTCAGGCTCCCCTAAAACATTCCTATCAGGAAGATTCATCCAAAGCCCAGTGCCAGACCTGGCCCCACCAGGGCAACCCTAGGACCCTGAGACCATGTACTGATTCTCTATGACCCTAAAGCCCAGGCTGAACACATTTCAGACTTTGGTCACAGCAAACAGTAGTCTCCCAGAGAACAGTCTCTGAGGCTGCCCTGAACTGTTACTTAAGACTTACAGTTTTCTGTATCCATTCCTCTGTTGAGGGACATCTGGGTTCTTTCCAGCTTCTGGCTATTATAAATAGGGCTGCTATGAACATAGTGGAGCATGTGTCCTTTTTACCGGTTGGGACATCTTCTGGATATATGCCCAGGAGAGGTATTGCTGGATCCTCCGGTAGTACTATGTCCAATTTTCTGAGGAACCGCCAGACTGATTTCCAGAGTGGTACATTTACACAATGGAGTACTACTCAGCTATTAAAAAGAATGAATTTATGAAATTCCTAGCCAAATGGATGGACCTGGAGGGCATCATCTTGAGTGAAGTAACACAATCACAAAAGAACTCACACAATATGTATTCATTGATAAGTGGATATTAGCCCAAAACTTAGGATACCCAAGATATAAGATACAATTTGATAAACGCATGAAACTCAAGAAGAATGAAGACCAAAGTGTGGACACTGTGCACCTTCTTAGAATTGGGAACAAAACACCCAGGGAAGGAGTTACAGAGACAAAGTTCGTAGCTGTGATGAAAGGATGGACCATTTAGAGACTGCCGTATCCAGGGATCCATCCCATAATCAGCTTCTAAACGCTGACACCATTGCATACACTAGCAAGATTTTGCTGAAAGGACCCAAATATAGCTGTCTCTTGTGAGACGATGCCGGGGCCTAGCAAACACAGGAGTGGATGTTCACAGTCAGCTATTGGATGTATCACAGGGCTCCCAATGGAGAAGCTAGAGAAAGTACCCAAGGAGCTAAAGGGATCTGCAACCCTATTGTTGGAACAACATGATGTACTAACCAGAACCCTGGAGCTCTTGTCTCTAGCTGCATATGTATCGAAAGATGGCCTAGTCGGCCATCAATGGAAAGAGAGGCCCATTGGACTTGCAAACTTTATATGCCCCAATATAGGGGAATGCCAGGGCCAAAAGAATGGGAATGGGTGGGTAGGGAAGTGGGGGGCGCTATGGGGGACTTTTGGGATAGTATTGGAAATGTAATTGAGGAAAATATGTAATAAAAATATAAAAAAAAAAGATTTAGTTAAAGATTTAAAAAAAAAAAAGACTTACAGTTTTCTACTGATGCCTGCTACTTTACTGTTCCTGGGGAAAACTCCATTGCCCGGAGCCTACTGGTTCTGCAGCCTCTTTTAAGCTTCTGTCTCTCTCTCTCTCTCTCTCTCTCTCTCTCTCTCTCTCTCTCTCTCTCTCTCTCTCTCTCTCTCTCTCTCCAACACACACACACACACACACACACAGGTGATACACAGACATTCATGCATGCATGTATGCAGTCTCTATCTTGCTCTCTTTTTCTCTCTCTCTGCCTATTTGTAACTCTCTCAATCAGCCCTCTACCTTTCCTTCCCATAGATCTTTGTGGTTTTCTGCTTGTAATACTCTTCCCCTATCCTCCCTGTTTCTCTCTTCTAGTGTCTGATTGAAGGTCAATTCCTCAAGGGCCCTTAGCCTAAGTCTCCATAGATGTGGTACACATTATCAAGGTTCTTTCTCTCGTCACTGTTTTGACAGTTTCTCACCCATTGGCTTAGTGATCTGCCACACGTCTACCCCTTTCTCTATCAGTAGATATCAGCACGCTGCCCTGTGAATTCAGGAGCCTTGGATCTGCACACCCTAATGCTCAGCTCAGCAGGGTTAGCTTGCCAGGTCTTCTTCACTCCAGTTGGTGCACAGTGTTTCCAAGAGAGCCCATGCGGAGCCACAGAGACAAACTAACACATCTCATAGGGTCCCTTTCTCTCAGAAAACCCTGATTTACTCTTCCTTTTATCCAATGCGCTGAAAAATGTTGTTTCCTGTATTTTCCAGATATAGTGTAGTTTGTCCCTAGAGGACTGTATCAGCCAGCCTTTTTCATGCTGTGACCACTTATCTGAGATGGTAACTTAAGCAAGAGAGGATGTATTCGAAGTCATGGCTCTGGAGGTGTCAGGCCATCGATTTTTGGTAGCCAGGAAGCAGAGGATATTTGCTTCAAAGACACAGCCCCAGAGACTTTGTTCTACCAACTAGACCCACTTCTATAGAGTCCACCATCCCTCGATAGTCAAATCCCTTTGAACAAACCACTGATTAGAGAAGAGCCCTCTAGGAAAGCACTGGCAGACACACCTCAAGGTGTGATTTCATAATCTCCCAGGAGTCTCCATTCACACACATCAGAAATGAAGACTGAGAATCAGAAAGATTAACCGCATACCATGCACTCACTAGAGAGCTGTATAATAAAAGCCAAGCTTCATGTCCTGGTTTATACAAAACACATTCTAATCTGGTCCCTCTTCCCTAAACCCATCCACCATCACTCCCTGTTAACCTTCCATGCCTCAGATCCTACCTACTTCTAACTGCAGGTCTTGGCACTGCTGTGCCTTCCCTCTGGGTCTTAGAGCCTGTATGCACACTGTCTTCCACTTCTCCTTCAAGATTGTCCAACTGAAACTATCCAGCCAGTACAGCCACTGGTCATTTGCAGAGTGCATGCCACATTGTAACATTTTTGAAACTTTTTACATTTCTTTATTTTTGCTGTGAGTGGTAGGGGGCGGCTGGGGGGGGGAGAGGGCAAAGGACAACTTGCACAAGCCACTTATGTCCTTGTGGGTCCTGGAGATTGAACTCAGATTTTTAGGCTTGATGGCAAATACCCTCACCTGCTGAGCCATCTGGCCCAGCCTCCCTCTTCTGTTCTATTTCGTGTGTTTCATTTGCATCTTCCTTGGGTGCTTGCCTTTTCACTGGAACCAGGTGTTCATGGTGACAGGGTCTTTTCCAGGTTTGTCCACTGCTGTATGCACAGAGGCACTTGGTAAATAGTTCCTGATGAGTGGGAAAATAGTCTGGTGACCTTAGCTCTCCCTAACATCTCTCCCACGTCAAGCGCCACAGAACTTCACTGTGTATCTGTGTACATGCCTCCCCTTGTGTATGTAGCATGTCTCTAATTGTGAGGAAGAGGAAATGATTGTTTTAGTTAGGGTTTTACTGCTGTGAACAGACACCATGACCAAGAGACATCTTATAAAGGACAACATTTAATTGAAGCTGGCTTTCAGGTTCAGAGATTCAGGCCAGTATCATCAAAGCAGGAACATGGTAGCATCCAGGGAGACATAGTACAGAAGGAGCTGACAGTTCTACATCTTCATCTGAAGGCTGCTAGCAAAATACTGACTTCCAGACAGCTAGGGTGAGGTCTTAAGCCCATGCCCACAGTGACACACCTACTTTAACAAGGCCATGTCTCCTAATAGTGCCACCCCCTCAGCCAAGCATATACAATGATCATTGCTAATATGTTCTGGGCTCTCCTTCCTGCATGCTACCATGAAGAGCTTTGTATTTATTGCTTCATTCAAATCCTATTGTAAAGATTTTTATACTTAGCATTTTTAGGCAAGGAGATGGAGGCGCAGACAAACTCGGTGGCTTTCTGAAATCTCCCATCTCAAATCATCATTTCGCTCCAGCCTCAAAGTGTATCGCCCAGCTTTATTTCCAGACCTGGTGCTGCCCAGCACTGGTTTTTATTTCCACATGGCTGAGCGGGATTTATAGTACCTCTGAGATCTGCCCGGGTCATGCTGGTGTCTAGCACAGAAGCATCATGTAGCACATCTGTCTCCCATTACTCTTGCTTGCCAGAAAAGTCCATGTTGCACTATTGTAACCAACCCTCATGCTTCTACTGTAGCATAAATATGCTTAACCAGCTGTTCCTAACGCTTTGTAATGCTTGTGACAACTCTACTGAGAGCTGCCTCTTAATGGAGCAGATGGTGTGAAATCGAGCAGGCAAGTGGAAATGTATTGAGAGCATGGGAAGATGCTGGCTGACCAAGGCTTCTTTTTTTCCTGATGGTTTGAATCTAAGGCAGGCCGTGCTCAAGTCCTTATGCCTAGTGGTCCCAGGGGGGATGTAAAAACTAGGATAGGACTAACGGAAAGATAGTTATGGGCTGGGAGAACACTCAGAAACAGTATACGAAGTGATGAGAATACCTGCAGAATAAACGGGTTGTTCCAAAAAGAAAGGCAGAGAGCACCAGGAAGGCACTGAGCTAAGGATTAAAGGATACAGAAAATGCAGTCGTCCCAGAGAGGGTAAATGGTGCCTGTGATGCAGCAGAGGCATGGCTGTGGATCATCCTCTCTAAGACAAAGGCTGAAATCTGGTCCCTGGTCTAAGGGTGTTGGGCGTTAAGTCCCTAAAGAGGACAGAACCCCTTTTCTGTGAGGAGCTTGGTTCTCAGGAGATGTGAGCTAGTTACCTGGAGAATGCTGCTGTCAGGTAAGTCTGTCCTAGATCCTCACGCCCTTTGTGTGCTCCTGCTTGTTCTTCTGATTTCTACCATCAGCGAAGTGACACCAGTCCTCAGGCATCACCATGCTCTCCGGTTCCTCTGTTTCCAGAAATATAAGCCAAGTGAAAGTCTTTCCTTAGTAAAGTATCCAGTCCCCCCCCCTTTTTTTTTGCTATAGCAACAGAAAATGGACCAAAATGCATTCAAATATCAGTAATAACAATACTGGTCGGGAGAGAGCCACACTTCTACACAATGTGAAAAGTCTGGGATTCAAAGCTCAGGTTCAAGCCGTGGGTCACTGGGAAAATTCCTTTCTCTCTCTACGTTTATAGCATTGTCCTTTGGATAATGGATCCTATAACAGTGTTTGAAAAGGCGGGGTTATAATAGAGACTACCTGCCTTTGAGGACGACATTTAAAACAAAACCAGGGAAAAGGCCAAACAGGGAAAGCCAAGCTAGTTATACACTGCCAGGGAGCAGAAGGCACCTGGGGATGATAGAGACGAAAACGTGTATATCTGTGAGAGGAACACGGGGGGAGTTGAAGAAGCAAGACCATTCTCTGCAGAGCACAGCAGGCCAATCGGGAACCAGCAACTGCCAGCAGGAAGGCAAGGAGTTTGCTATGCTCAGTACCAATGCAGTGCAAAAGGCCTCAAGGCAGTGCCACAGGGGTGAGAGCCCTGAATGCCCTCTTTCTCATTGGCTGGGGGCACATTTGGCATTTCAGGGAACTAGTGAAGGCTATATGAAAGGCATGCTTATAAGGAGGATTCCATGTTTTTCGATTAAATTCATACCAAAGATTTGGTTATTTATGAAATCAGGATATGAAAACATTAATTTAATTCCTTTGAGACCAAGTCTCACATCCCCTGGCTATTAAGACTATCCAGGCTGAAAATATCTGGGATTCCATGAATGTTGTATGAGCCTGCAAAGCCATCTACACTGCCCTTGAGCAAGATTTATGATCTCCCCCAATGTTGGCTGCTGCCAATTCATGGCCATACATTTTGTCAGATCTGAGCTTGCTCACTTCAAAAGGAAGAGAAATGATGACATTTTGAAATCTATCTGATCCCTGTGTAGTAGGCATCTGCTGACCTGTGGACACATCAGGTAGTTACTCTTTTCAAATATTTGCACATCTAAGGTTAATTGTCCTTGAAAACAAGATGTGTTACTCATGAATTTTTCTTACTTAATTTTGTCACAAACACCATGAAGAAAAACCAGGGACTGGGCAGTGGTAGCGCACGCCTTTAATCCTAGCACTTGGGAGGCAGAGGCAGGTGGATTTCTGAGTTCAAAGCCAGCCTGGTTTACAGAGTGAGTTCCAGGACAGCCAGGGCTACACAGAGAAACCCTGTCTTAAGAAAACAAAAAACAAAAAACATAAAACAGAGAGAGAGAGAGAGAGAGAGAGAGAGAGAGAGAGAGAGAGAGAGAGAGAGAGAGAGAGAGAGAGGGAGGAAAAAGAAAAACCAGGGAAAGATTGAAATTTTATGCTTTGGAAAATCTCCACTTCAAGGGAATGTTCCAGCAAACATTAGAAAGAAGAGGAAAAAAAGGAAACATGGAGAAGAAACATTCCAGAAAGGAGAATTTCTGGAGTGTTTGAAAAAAAAAAAAAAAAAAAGAGAGAGCCAATGCGAATGGACCAGGTGACTGGGGTCAGAGTGATCATAAGGTGCCAGACAGTAGAGGGGCTTTGTTGGGACTTCAGCTCTGTCTGTAAGTTGATGTAACACCATTTAGTGTGTTCTGAGCAAAGTAATGGCATGTTCTAGCCCCTGTGACATGTGAATCATTCTTGTCACTGTTTCAGTGAGAGTTACTCACTAGACTACAGTGGCAAAGGAAGCCAGAAAGCTGGATAGATGTTGCAGCCAACTAACTAAAAGAGAGAAGAAATCTGCCTGGACCAGATCCAGCAGGAAGGATGGTGAGTGATGGTTGGAAAGTTCATCTCAAAGGCAAGGTTGGTACAACCTCTTGACAAGATTAGTCTCGGAAACAAAAAAGACAGGATGCAATAATGACGAGTGTGCATCTACACAGCTGAAAGGGTTGAGTTGACATCAAGTGAAATGAGAAAGACCGCATGAAAAGTGCTCCCAAGATTCACAGGTAAAGTCCTAACTCCAATTCTGACCTTTTTGGAAATAGAATCTATTGCAGATGTAATTAGCTGACATGAAGTCATTCTATAATAGGCTGGGCCTCTAATTTAATAGGAAGAATGTCTTTTTAAATGAGGTGAATAGATTTAGACAGACACATTAGCAGAACATCATGCAAAGCTGCAGAACTAGACATGTACATCAAGAAATGCCAAGGACTGCCAGCAAGCTCTTAGGAGGCAGTGGAAAGTCCTCTCAGTATGAAGTGGCTGTCGAACTGTGTAAGATTGGGCATAAGGGTGGACAGCTCCAGGTCAAACATACAAATCCACAAAGGAGGCTCAGACTAGAGGCTCATCTTATGAGTTGTAAGCATGCCTGTGGTACTTAAAGCCAGGAGATAGACAAGACCTAGAGACTTCCTTAGCTGTGGGTTTGGTTTCCAACACTGACTTAAAAAACAATAACAAAAATAGACACACAAAAAAAAGAGGAAAAAAAAGCAGTGCTCAGGGTAAGTCTGAAGATATAGGAAGAGTTCTAAGGAGGAGAAGTTCAGTGCCAAAGTGGGAGAGAGGACCAGGGAAGGAGGTGCAGAATCACCTGCAAAGTGAGTGGAAAACAAAGAAAGGAAGAAAAGATTTTAGGAAAGATGGAGAGAACAGCTATGTCACATGTTCCCGTGGGTAAGATCATAACTGGGAAGAGATCACTGAAGTTAGCAGTGTAGGTGACTTAGTGATTCTCATGGACTAGTGTAGCTAGTCATTGACTACTTTGTGAGTCCTTCTTTCCTCCACCTTTCTCCACCCCTTTTCTTCCCTGCTCAACTCCCTAACACTAGGTAAGAGAAGAGAAAAAGGAGATCCTTGAATAATGTCAGGAGTCAGAAAGGGAATAATGTTATTGTTAGACTACTTCCTGCTGATTAGGGGTGTTGAGCTCCTTGGGCAAGATTAATCTTCATAGTCAGGATATCTAATTTCCTCTTCTTATTGTTTCTCTTTGCACAAACTACTTAACAAACGGTGACCAACAACTACCAATAACAACCAACCAACAACCCCAACATACTTCCTGGGACCCTAGCATTTATATAGCCTATAAAAAGTCCTCAGAATTCCAAAGATCACACAATCACAGAAACTATCTGCCCCTGGCAAGATCACACCCCTGCTAGAGCATGAGGCAAATCATAGTCAGCTGTTGTGAATCTGATGCAGCTCCTGGGATTTAACTCCACACCTGGGATTAAAATGAAACCATGGTCTCATAATATTTCTGTGTTTTTAATGAAACTCCAAAATAGTCACTAAAGACTAGGAGTGGTGAAGGCCAAGTAGGTCACAGAGATTAGGAGACAAGGCATTGACAATATTGTCAATAGCTCTTTTTATAAAGGAAGCAAAAAACATAAAACAAAACCTGAGCCCTAGCTGCAAGCACTAATGGGTTGAGAGATAATATGTCTGTATGTGTGCAGATGTGTGCGGGTGTTGAAGATGGGAAAAATACTATATTTATATACATTTGGGAATAATTAAGAAGAGAGGATAATTCATTATGAAAAAGCAAAATTATGATGAATCGACAAGGTGATGCAAAGTCGGGGCATACATGTAATGTGGCCACAGATAGGAGTAGAAGAGATTCTTCAACAGGGTCAGGAGGGAAGCAGATTGTACAAGCAGACACTAGTAAGCAAAGACCTGACACTGGTAATTCTGGCAAGTTCCCCTCTGGTGCTTCTGTTTCTTCAGTGGAATAAAAAGCAACATCATTAGTTGAGGGAAATGAGAAGGCAGTACCAGGGATTTATGGGTAGGTGAAAAGATTCACAGCTGTCATTTAGAGGAGGGGCAGCACACATAAAAGCACCTTTGTATGTCACAATGAGGCAGAGTTAGGGTGGCATAGGTAGACAAGAAAAGAAAAAGCAGTCTCCCTGAGGTGGCTGCTTCTTGTTCTTAGAAGATGTTGTAAGGACGAACAGCAGGAAGGCAGAAGGGCAAGTATATAAATAGGAAATGGGAGGAACCAGGGGTCCTATAAAATACTGAAGCCAGCATCTGCTTACTGGACACCCAGCTTTAGCCTTCTCCAGTCCAGAATGTATAAATCTGTAATTCCCCATTTCTCTAAGGCTTGGTCTTCTGTCTTTCACAGTCATTCAGTTCTTTGTTCATGCCAGGGAATGAACTCAGCAATCCTCAGCCAATGGCTGTCACCAGGTTTCATTGTGGTTGCCAGACAGCACATCTCTATTTGGTGTACATCTCTATTAGGCTTACGTTAGGTAAGACTGAAGGTAAGACAATCCAGACAGACTCCTAGTGCTGCCAGGATTGTATAGCATCTACTCGTACATGTGATCTTTGAATAAGGATGGCCTTCCCAGACACATAGTCAAATATTTTTTCTGCATGTGTCTGTGACAATGTCTCTGGATGACAGGAGCACTGAATCCACAGACCGAGAAGAGCAAACTGCTCTGTCTAATGTGGATGGGCACTGTCAACACAACAGAATGGTTCACTAAGATAAAAGGAATATGAAGACTTTACATACCTACCTGATACATCGATCTCCTTTGCCTTAAGACTGAAACATAGGCCATATGCTCTGCAGAGGATTATGGGAGTCATTGGCATCCATCATTATGAAGTCCAGTTCCTTGGGTAAGGCAGTGTTTTTGTTGGAGAGACCTGGCCAACACAGAGGATGCCCACACTGCTCATCCTATCTGTGCTGCTTTCAGGGGGTTCTCTGGATAGATGCCTGAGGAGCAAGAAGCAGACTTGCAACATGGCTCTTTCCTCTATAAAGTGTGTTTTCTCCGAGATGTTGCTCCTATTCAGACCTTAGTGAAATGACAGAGCTAGAGGCGGTTTACTGAACAGACTGAGGTGGTTTGAATAGGTTTGGCCCCTGTAGACTCCTGTGTTTGAATGGTTGGCCATAAGGAGTGGCACTATTAGGAGGTGTGGCCTTGTTGGACTAAGTGGGAAGCTGTTGGAGGAAGTGTGTCACCATGAGGCAGGCTTTGAGGTCTCCTATGCTCAAGCTATGCCCAGTGTAGCACACAATCTTCCTCCTGCTGTCTTCTGATCAACATGTAGAACTCTCAGCTCCTCCAGCACCATGTCTGCCTGCACGCTCTCGTGACTCCCACCATGAAACCTCTGAAACTCTAAACCAGACTCAATTAAATGTTGTCCTTTATAACAGTCGCCTTGGTTGTGATGTTTCTTCACAGCAATAAAACCCTAACTAAGACCCTGTGTTTGCAGAGAAGTAGATAAAACATCCCAACAGGACATGTCGTGTCTCGCCCCTTTTATATGAAAAACACAGGTGGACCTTCTCCAAAGGGCAGTGGGGCTTCAGGACAGTCGCTCCTCACAGACACAACGTAGACAGATTTCCTACTTTTGATGTCTTTTATAGTTTAAATGATTGGGAAGAAATCCACAGAAGGATAATATTTTGTGAGATATAAAAATTATTTTAAGAATCAGATTTACATCCATTGAGCTTCGGTGGGGCACAGTTGTATCTCTTTGGGTACTTCTGATTGTCTCTTTCATGGGCAGAATTGAGTAGTTGCAAGAGAGATAGATCTTTTAGAACGTTCATTATCTGGCCTCTTTACAGAAAAGATTTCTGATCCTACAGATTGTTGCTCTGAGTCCAGAAATAATAAAAAGAGTCAAAGTCTCTGAGCCCTGTTTAGTTGGATTTAGGAACTAGAGACTATCTGGATCCTACAAAAAAGATACAAATAGGGGGTCCAAATTCTGGGACTTTTTAGCAAGTAGGTCTGAAGGTAGAGAAATCAGCGTATGTGGAAACTTGAAACACCAAGCTTAGCATAGCATCTATATACAAGTTAGAAGTGAGCCCCACAAATGGAATTGCTGTGGTTTGGACAGGAGTCACTCAAATGTTCATGGGGTCCTTAGTATTCAGCCTCCAGCAAGGTTAGAAGGCAATGGACTCCTCAGGAGCTTAGCTAGAAATCTTCTGATCATCAGAGGCTGGCTGCTAAAACGTGCTCCGAGGGCCCCCAGTCCCTTTGTGTTCCCCTTTGCTTCCCTGCTGCCTTGGCATGACCATCTTGCTCCACTGTCAGTCCCTGCCCATGAGACTCTGCCTCACAGTGGGCTCACAACAGGGGCAAACAACATGGACTGAAACTCCCCACAACAGGATCAAAAGAACCCTCTGCTTTTTGTCAGTTGTTTATTTTAGGTGTTTACCAGAGCAACAGAAGCTGAATACAGATGCCTAAGATCTTCAGTTGCTTGAACAGACAAGGAGAACGTGGGCCTGCAGAAATGAATTTCCTTGGCAGAGCTACGGGACAGGTCAGTAGTGAGGCTGGATTAGAGCTCATGTATTTCTGTTTCTCACCTTACATTCTTGCAGCCTCTGCCTCGTGATCTTTTGGTGCGTTTGAAATAAGAATTCACTCTTTCAAACTATTTATGTACCGTGTTCCTTCTTGTAAAAATTAGTTCTCAGATGGGGCATCGAGAGGCCACGGAACACTGTGTGGTGCTAAATTGGGAATCCCCTTTATTGGTCTTTAGGATGATGTCACTCTGTTGTCAGTCAGACCAGGAACTCTCTACAGGCAGTCCTCAGATAGTCTGAATTTCCAGCTGGGTATAAGATATAGCTCCTGCCATTCAAAAGTTGTCTCAGACTCTGAAAACTTTCCAGGGACAGTCTCTCAAATATGTCCATGTATCTAGTTTTAAAATATAGATTTTTCTGCTTTAAGTTAAAGTCCAAATATAGCCTCAAATTTTCTTGAGCAAGTACATTTAATAATATCTAAATGCCTTCAACTATTAACTCTTCATCCATTTTCTCCATAACCACTTACAATAAATATTGATGACTGTCTAGCCTTGGAAACGGCTATATGCACAGGAGAATATTCATGTATGTCTCATTGATTTTCCTGACAGAGGCAAATGGAGCAGGTAAGCCAATTTAGCACAACCAATTTCCAGTTTTGCACAGACTGAATAGAAGTGCTATGGAAATGAATAATCAATCTTATACCATTATTAATAATAAAATTTAGTTCACAAACAGCTCCTTCAATCTTCTGCACACCTTACAGCATTAATAAATTTATTCATCAGCACCCAAGGGAGGTGTTTTTATAACTGGAATGTAAATGGCTGCCGCAGGCTAACGTTCAAGTCTCATCGTGGCACAGAACAACAACTCTCTGTCGCAAGTGGGTTGATCCCCCAACATCTTAAAGACTGAGGAGCCATTGCAAGCCTAGTAAACAAGTATAATTTTTCAACTTGAGTTTTATAAGTGTGTATATTTCACAGTAGTAATGACTTTGTAATAAGTGCTACTAGTTTTCAATACTATATCAAACCCTGCTCACTGTCAGGACACAAAAGCCAAAGCTCCCGTGCCTTAAAAAAAGAAACTTGAAGATTAGGGAGGAAGAAAGACCCCTGAATCACCGAACAGTAGACAAGGGTTCATAGTCTACATCTGAGGTATCAGAGAGACATTGCCACACAAAGAGATGCCCAGGCCACCAGGAAAACCCACCTTTCTAAGGCAGTGCTTGAGCTGAACCCCACAGGGCAGGTTGGAACTGGGGTGGGGATGAAGAGGGACACACGAAGGAAACAGAAAACCCTTCAGCCTGACCAGGCACAAGTATATGACAACATGCTGTTACCACTGTGGCAGACCCAACTCTCAAAATTTAGTGCCGATGCCCACCACCCTGTCCCCACCCCCATCCTGGAAAGGCACTGTCACACAATGTGAGTTCAAATGACACTTTTGGATCTATGTAGGGTTATGTTTCCTCTTCAGGGATCACAACTGACTCGATAAATATGGCATAGTGAAATGATGTATATATGACTGCTGAAGCCAGTTCATGGAAGCCAATGCTGCCACTGCCCTGTCTTCTGGACACTTGCTGTGCTGAGCGTCCAATTCCAACCCTCTAACCTTAGGTCACCCTTTCAGTTGCTCGTGCTATAAGCCAAGCCTACATACTCAAGTCAACAGCCTCAGCTGAGGTTGACGGCCACATCAACCCCCTGGCATAAAAGTAATAATGCTTCCAGAGGATTCCACTGCTCGCTGTCCAGCCACCTCTGGCTCTTGAGTGGTCTCAGTGAGACTCCAGATGCGTAAGCACAGACAAGCTATCCCTTCTATGTCATAATTCCTGACTCACAGAGCCCAAAATGGGAGTTAAAATCTGGGAGCAATCTGTCATATGACAAAAGAACCAGCACAACCAGGCTTTGGATTTTATTTCATTTTCAGCCCATGTAGAGACATTGGATGGTTTCTCAGGGGAGTGCATTATAAGTCTTTCCTTCCCATTTGGGAAGTCAAATCAGAGAACCTTATGAAAAACTGTGCCATCCGGTTGTTGTTTCTGCACCACCCGAGGATCTTTTTTATAGGTGAATCTCAGTTGTCACCTTTATGACCATGTTGGTTGGCTTTGTCATCCATCCTTGTCTCCTCGCTCATTGGTTTTCGTCCCTGGCTTTGCAGGAGCTTTGGGGAACATAAAAGTTTTTTTTTTCTAATCTGGATCCTAACCCAGATCAATAAGATCTGACTGTCTTGGGAGAGGGGAGCTGAGGCATGTGGGTGTTTCAGGGGTCCTCCAGTTGTCCCAGGAGGTATTCTATGTTGAGACGGTCCCAGTGAGTCCCTCCACAGCACACAGACACGGAGGAAAGTTACTTATGCAGCACACCTGAAATGGAATAGAGTGGGTAACCTACATACTATAACATTCAAATCACCCTTCTCCCACCTTGGTACAGAAGTTTCTAGATTCTGGGATCTGTGGCAGAATCACAGAAAAAGTTACAGAGTGGAGGCCACATTCCATGAGGCTCTAGACTTCTGAAGGCCTTTGAGACTTGTTGGGAGGATTATCTATGTAGAAAGGATAATTCCACATTATGGTTTCATGAAGGACCATAACTAAACAGTCACTGCTCATGTTAACGACACTGGGTGAGAGGAATTGGCAAAGCATCTGTGTGTGCATGTGTCCGAAGACCAGGGAAACTCACCCCCAGACTTAGGAAACTTGTAAATTTACAAGGTTCAGGAAGCTCAGAAAGGTATGAGATCTGCCCTACGGACTCCAAGATTCTATAAACAAGCTGGACAAGGAACTCCAGGGACAGACCTTTCCTGAGTCACTACCCATGCTGGGGTGGGCATTTTGGTGAAGCAGCTCCCAGCCGTCACTCCCTGCTCCTGTTATTGACCTCAGTAAACTCAGTGCTTCACCAAGTTAGAGCACTGGTGGGCTCTTTGCTTTCTTTTGTCTGCCATTGCTGTCCTGTCAGGGAGGACCAGATGCTTGCTTGTGCCTCCCTCAGCCAGCCTTGCTGTGACCAGACAACAACAGTAAAACCTACATGGAAACACTATGGCCCACTGCATTCTCACCTACATGGGAGTGGAACTTACCTCTTTCTCATCTTTCTGAGAACTGCACTAAAGACAGAGCTGTGTCTGCAGGCACGCCAAGCATGCCAAGCACGTGTCCTTAGAAATTGGAGGCACCACAAGTCAATCTGCAAAGAACCTCAGACAGTCTATGTGTCATTACAGGCTGGTCCGTGCACCCATCTGGTCAGCCTCAGACCTATACAGCTTGTGAAGGAAATTGTCTGCTATCTCACAGCCAGTGGGTATGGAAATTGAGGAGCGAATCCCCAAAGAAGCCCCCACCATGGCCAGCCTCTGAGGCAGAGTGGCACTGGAGAAACTGGCATTTACCCCTCCACACAAACTCCCCTGCCCCACAGCATACAGTGCCATCCCCACAGTGGCCTGTTGCACCTTCAGTTTGGTACTGCCTCCCATAATGTGCATCCTAATGGCACGCTGCTATTACATGAGAGGGACCTACAGTCTGTCCTCAGCTACCCGACAGTCATAGCTTGCACAGCAGGCTTAATTTCACAGTTTTTAGTTTCATGGCATTGAAATAGCAACAATTGATTGGGGGAGGGGAAAGAAGCAAGTCTATTGGAAATATCAGTCGCTGTTAAAAAAAAAAAAACAAATCCTGAAGGAACACTCACCACTATGTAAAAGGTCACCAGACAAATAATTGCCTTCGGAATTGGGATGATTCCTGTTGTCATTAAGCCCCAGCAGAGATCTGATACACTTTAATTCTCCTGATAAATGCTGAGATGTGACTGGGCCACCCTGGCCACATAGACAATTAAGGCAACCCAATTTGTGCCTGAATTAGAAGGCCTCCTTTTCCTTTTCATCCTTTTTGTGCTGGGCATGATGAAGATAACCACCCACTCTTCTTCCTCTCCCTTTCTGCCATGACAGTCCTGGAAGCACAGCTGACCTGGGGCTTCTCACTCCTCTCAGAACTGGCATTGTCTTTACAGCAGAGGCTTTTCATTCCTGTTCTCTCTCTCTCTCTCTCTCTCTCTCTCTCTCTCTCTCTCTCTCTCTCTCTCTCTCTCTCACATACACACACACACACACACACACGGAGAAGAATAACTGTACCCGCCAACCTGGGACTTTCAAAACCATCTCTCCTGGGGTGTGGCTGCTAGGGACAGAATCATATGCCCCTCCTTCTAACTTGGATGCCAAAGCTTTGGCTTCTTGTATGGTGCTATTTGGAGATAATAACACTACAAGGAGGTAACTGTGAGTGAGTAGGTGAGGTCATATGGACCGAGATGGGAAGATATTGACATCTATAGAAAAAAGACTCAAGAGGTTCGCTGTATTTCTCTCTACTACAATGAGTCCAGAGAGAGAGAGGCTTTCTGTGTTGAGTAAAGTAGCTTTTGCCAGCAACTGAATTTGCCACATTGATCTAAAGCTTTCTAGTCTCCACGAATGGAAGAAAATCAATCCCTGGCATTGAAGGCCCGTGGTGAAGGCCTGTTTCGTTAAGGTAGCATGATCAGACTGATACCAGCGGCTCTCAAGAGGAGAGCAAAGAACGAAAGAAAGAAAGAAAGAAAGAAAGAAAGAAAGAAAGAAAGAAAGAAAGAAAGAAAGAAAGAAAGGGAGGGAGGGAGGGAGGGAGGGAGGGAGGGAGGGAGGGAGGGAGGGAGGGAGGAAGAAAGAGAGAAAGAAAGAAAGAAAGAAAGAAAGAAAGAAAGAAAGAAAGAAAGAAAGAAAGAAAGAAAGACAGGAAGGAAGGAAGGAAGGAAGGAAGGAAGGAAGGAAGGAAGGAAGGAAGGAAGGAAGGGAAAAGAAAGAGAAAGAGAAAGAGAAAGAGAAAGAGAAAGAGAAAGAGAAAGAGAAAGAGAAAGAGAAAGAGAAAGAGAAAGAGAAAGAGAAAGAGGAAAAGGAAAAGGAAAAGGAAAAGGAAAAGAAAAAGAAAAAGAAAAAGAAAAAGAAAAAGAAAAAGAAAAAGAAAAAGAAAAAGAAAAAGAAAAAGAAAAAGAAAAAGAAAAAGAAAAAGAAAAAAAGAAAGATCCCCTTGTCTGTCCACCGAGCAAGCCTTCATGCCAGGACAGACTGAATGTTACGTGGCTGCTGAGATGTGAGGTATTCTCACTGAGGAGTTTCTTCTGCACATAAATAAGGAGGAGACCCTGCCGGCCTCTGGAAGTGCTGTATGCAGCTGTCACAGGTAGGCACAGGTATGTACCTGTGCATAATGCTCTTTTTGCAAGAGTTCTTTGAACTACAGTGAGGGAGAGAGCATAACGTATCTGCAGGTGGCAGGGGCACTGAAGCACAAACAGAATTCACTTTGTCCTAGAAAGCTGCTCTTACAACTATTGGGAAACAATGGACAGTGTAGCCCAATGGCTGCCAGACCATCAGCTGCTGAGGGTGGCTCTCTACTTTATTTAAAAGGAATCAACTCAGCCCTGGGTTCCATTGAGTCTTTCTTTAGTTGTGGCTCCCAAAGAGCTCCTGAGCTGATCTGAGCCTGCAACCAAGCCATGTGCACTGCCATGCCCCGACTCTAAAGCCTCTGATCACAGAAAGACTCTAGACCTGGAGCTCCAAGTCTATAAACCAATAAGGTTTAACTTTGCCTAGGAGGAATTTTTGGCCCTACCACACAAGGCAAAATCACCATGATGGGGGAATCTCTTTGGATGGGATTTAATTTGCCAATAACAATGGCAGGCTGCTGACTCTTTAGGTTCCTTTTGGGTACTGCAAAATCCCTAGCAAAACATGTTAAAGGAAGGAAATGTGTTTAGACTCATATTCCAAGAGCTTTCCGTAGGTCACAGTGAAGTGGCTGTGCTTGTTCGTTACTTCTCACTTGCTGTGGTGGAACACCAGGTCCAGGTGCTTATACAAGGGAGGGTTTAGTCAGACTTCTAGTTCTAGAGGGTTCGAGTTGAGACTTAGAATCCTCATTTCTAAAGAACTGGAAAATGATGCCAATGTGGTTGGCTCCACATTTTGAGTGGCAAAGAGACCAGTGTTCCAATTTCCTGATTTTATAAGTTAACTAACTAGAACAATGAAGATGGGGGATCCTTAATGTTCTCTCTCTCTCTCTCTCTGATTCTTCACCTATACTGTGCCAAGTAGTGTAGCAGAGGAGACTTCTTTTCCATCCTCTTTGGGTTTGATACTTGAATCTGTGAGAGTCACCTGGTAGTAGATTGAGGGGGAAGGAAGACATGCAACATTATTACACACACAAGGGCATCATAGGAAAAGTAGCTTCCCTGGGTACCAACAACACAATGAGATTTAAAGGTTTATTGAACCTTCTTTGTAAGGAAGATTTCAGTGGGAACTGTAGGTAGTTTTAAAGGAAAAATGAATATTTTAAAGAGAATGAATGGGCCTAGGGAGCAGAAGAGATGGCTGCACTCTGCTCATGGTGTGTGAGGCTGGGCTACTTCCCTTCAATTAATCTGGAGGATCGAGCCTCAAGGGAGATGGAGACTTAGAGCTTCCCCCCTCCCTCTGTCTCTTGAGCTTAGAGGGAAGCTGGGGCAGGAAAAGATCAGAGAGACTCTGATGACGGAACATCCAAATTTTGGTTCAAAATGTTAAGTGTCAATTCAGATTATTGTCTCCCAATTCCCAACATTATGATTGTATGAAATCCCAAAGTTTCAAGTTTACCAGAGGGGCTGCATCCTTCACCTCCAAATACTCTGAGTACTGAGCCCTTGCTAGAAAACCTGCACTTTAGCAAGCTGCCTGGGAGAGCCTGTGGAGCATGGAACCTGGGTCAGATTCTGAGCACTTGTGTGAATGTTGGGCTGGCAGCCAGGTGCTGGGGGACCAGAGACAGGTGGATCCACATAGTTTAGAGGCCAGTCTGCACCACCAACTGCATGATGCCTAAGTTCTATGAAACTCTGTGTCAGAAAAAGAAAGGGAGGGAGGGAGGGAGGGAGGGGGGGAGGGAGGAAGGAAGGAAGGAAGGAAGGAAGGAAGGAAGGAAGGAAGGAAGGAAGAAAGAAAGAAAGAAAGAAAGAAAGAAAGAAAGAAAGAAAGAAAGAAAGAAAGAAAGAAAGAAAGAAAGAAAGGGAGAGAGAGAAGGAAAGACAATGAAAAAAAGAAAAGAAAATGATAGAGAGAAAGAGAAAAAGAAAAAGGTAGAGACCAATCAAGAAGGAGAAGCACTCACTATGACTCTCCGGCTTCCATGCATTGCATGCATGTGCACAGACATGCACATCCTATCTCCCTCAGCACATATCTCCCTCAGTGCACACATGCTCACATGCACAAGTAAACATGCACACTGGTTCTCCTGGGATTTCTATGCAGGTGGCTTATGTACTGTCTTTTGTGAAACCTTTTCCATACCAGCACAAGAGCTGGGAGTGCAGAGTCGCAGTAGAGAGCATGCATACCATAGGTCCCATCTTCAGCAACGTAGTCAGTCCACAAACCAGGGATGTTCAACAGAAATACAGTGTAATCCCACGTAAAATGTACCACCTCTGTACTTACATTTTAGAAAGTGAAAATAATCAGATGAAATGAACTTTAACATGGTTAAAGTTAATGTTCACCCACTAGATTCAACATACTCTAATTTTATCATGCAATCAATATAAAATATTGAGATAACTTTATGAAGTTGTTTTACACCGTTTCTGAGTCTGTTACGTATTTCAAAGCATTTACCATGCATCTCTCAATTAAGACTAACCACATTTCCAGCCCTTACTTGGTCCCTCAGCCCTTTGAAGCATAAAGTCTGGAGTGTGGCCCCACTCTATGCCCAAGAGCCCTTCAGCAGATTCTGGTCTTCGTTTAGGTTTGAGAACTATCAATCTAGGCCATGGCTTGTGGACTTGGCTGTGCAATAGAAGCACCCGAGAAACGTAAAAACAAAAATGTATGCAGCATTCTTATCCCCAGACAACCAAGGTTTTGTAACGTCTTCCCAGTGGTTCTAACACACAGCAAGATGTTGTAAGGATGTCACTCGTTATCCCATTCAGTTATGTTTTCCCCTTAGTTCCAAATATTTTAAGATGGCTCCCATCATCATCTCACAACATGCAGGCTCTTATTTTCAAAGTCCAGACTCTCCAGTTTTGTTATTTATTCTACTTGGAGCATCTGGACAAAAGCAATCGTTTTAACTGATTTCTACAACTCTTTTGCTCAAAAAGAAATCTCCTTTTAAAATCAGAATCTTTTTGCCTCTCTCCCGTGATTCCTGATTTCAGAGCTGACTTAGCAGCTCTCATTCCTTTACCCCACTTCCCACAGCCCAGGGAGCCTTGGTCACTTCTAGTAGCACCAGTCACTTACAGTTCCACCTGACTGCACACAGGAACCCCAGAACGTTGAACCCCTCCCCTTTTCACTAAGATTTAGCCATCGCTTTCCTGTGTGTCAGAGCAATCCTTGGAGAAGCCCAAGTCTTCCCCCAAAGCATCTTCTAGGGAAAGGGAACAAGGCACAAATCCAATTCATAAGCCCCCTCCCCATCATTACTACTGGTTTCCATCCTGGTAGATCTTTAGTCCCCATGCCCTTGGGTCATGAGAGAGGGAGGATATTGAAAAGCCACCTGGGAGGCAAGGTAGCACTGGGAAGAATGAAAAATCAGCTGTAGTTCTACAGCACCAAAGGTTCACAGAAAAGGCAGCTGTTTGGCATGCATGTGCAGCCCACTCAGACAACATAGGCCTCCTTTACTTACCCATATGTAAATATGCATAGCTGAAGCACCCTCTAGTGGAACACCCAGAGAAGGGCATGTTTCCTGGGCAAACCCTTACAAAAAGAAAAAAGGAAGGAAGGAAGGAAGGAAGGAAGGAAGGAAGGAAGGAAGGAAGGAAGGAAGGAAGGAAGGAAGGAAGGAAGGAAGGAAGGACGCAGGCCCAGTGTTTAGAAATATCATCTAACCACAGCATCATTTGAGATATGAGCACAAACCTACAGTATCTCCACAGTCCTGGCAAGGTCCTGGGTGCACAAGCTGGTCCACTGGGGCTGTAGAGGGCCGGGCCAAACTGGCTTTCTTAAAGTCCTCAACCTTGAAGGCCTAGCTAGGTTCTTGCTGCACACAGTGCAGGAAGGCTTGTTTAGAGGTGAGAGCTGTAACAAAAAAAGATTTGACAGTCCCACTAGGGTCCCTTCAGTTCACCAAATGACCTGTCCCTATTTCTAAACAGAAGGCCATGGAGGGACCACTCATTCATGGAAGCCTATCCGTACTGGTGGAGAGTAAAAGAGGAGAGTAACATTGTTACACTGACTAGAAAGATCAAATTTGTGACAGTTGTCAAAATCAACCATAGTCACACCCATTTCCCAAGAGAATATGCTTGCAGGAATTTATCTAGGGCAAAATCCTAGAAACACTGTAGGTGCCAACGAGAGATAAATTAAATAAATAATGATATACCATTAGTGTCCTGCCAGGGGCCTCTGTGCTGAGCAGTGTTAGGTGAAAACCTGCTTGTATGAAGGACTACTTGGAACAGCATTCTTTTGATGAGCAACTCTGAGGGTTTACCAGAGCAGGAGTCCATGAAACTGGTGGAGAAGACCCACCCTCACTGGACCAGTCACCATCCCATCAGTCCAGGTCTGAGGAGAATGAAACAGAAACAGTCAGTCTCACTCATCTCCTGCACTGGGATTTATTCTTCCTCTCTATGCCTGGATGGCAGACTTTGGGAGCTTACATTACTGACTTCCCAGGTTCTCAGGTCATTAGCCTTAAACGAAGAGCTATTCCATCAGCGTCTCTGGTTCTGAGGCCCAAGATATAGATTGAAACAGGCTAGCAGCCTCCCAGGGTTCCAGCCTGAAGATGGTATCCATAATTTGTGAGTCAATTTCCGTAATACATGCCCTCTCATCTGTCCATTCATCCATCCATCCAACACTCGCATAACACACACACACACACACACACACACACACACACACACACCCCTATATAATCATCTCTTTACTATCTTTTACCTACTTGTTTATCTGTCTCATTGGCCCGCCTCTTTGAGGACCCTTGACTAACACAGATTCCACATTCCAACTCTACGTAGGGGATTGATCTCTGTATGGGCTTTCCACTGTGTTATCCGTTTTACAGTGGGGTCCACAGGAGAAGTTTTCTGGGGCTTTAGAAGCATCTGGTGGGGAGGAGAGCCTGGCCTTCCTTCACCTCCATCCCCACCACCCTGAGTCTCTGTCACAGTGGAACCTCACTGCCTCAGAACTGCTGAGAATCCTAGAAGTAACCACACTATATCACAAAGTATGAACATTTGGTGAAGAATCAATTGGGGATATGTTTTTTCTGTGTTGGAGTATTGTTGGCACAGGACGGACAAGGGCATGGTGATCTCATGAGAAGCATTTCCATCTCTATCCTCCACTAAGCCCCCAATAAGGATATATGACGTTTATTCTCTCTCTCTCTCTCTCTCTCTCTCTCTGTGTGTGTGTGTGTGTGTGTGTGTGTGTGTGTGTGTGTGTGTGTGCGCGTGCGTGCGTGCGTGCAGACAGCATCTAGAAATCCAAATTCCCATCCTGATGGCAATGTAAAACGGATAACACAGTGAAAAGCCCATACAGAGATCAATCCCCTATGCAGAGTTGGAATGTGGAATCTGTGTTAGTCAAGGGTCCTCAAAGAGGCGGGCCAATGAGACAGATAAACAAGTAGGTAAAAGATAGTAAAGAGATGATTATATAGGGGTGTGTGTGTGTGTGTGTGTGTGTGTGTGTGTGTTATGCGAGTGTTGGCAAGCATTAGGCCTGTGACCATCTCCCCAGCATAGCACATAACAGTTTAAAGGTCAAGTTTGTTGAGATATAACTTAAAATGTACTAGTTTACGTATAAACATCTATAGCTGAGGATATAATTTAATAAGTTTAATAAGCTTAATTTAATGACAAACTCATCTAGATCACACAAATCGTTTCTATCTCTTCCGAGTCTTCCCGTGCCCTTTTAGAAGCAGACTTTCCACAAAGCCACACTCTGTTCCTGGTAACTACAGAGTTTTGCTTCTGTTTCAACTTTCTGAGAACAATTTAGACCTTTCAGAAAATTTGCAAAGTTAGCTCAGAAAGTCCTCATGTACCTTTCACACATCTTCTTGTACAGTTAACACATTACATAAGCTCTACGCACACGACAAAACTCAGACATCAACACTGGAAAGTCACTATAAGTAAGCTGAAGGCACCATTCACATCCTACAAACCTTTTCTTAATGTTGGTTTTCTGTTCCAGGTCCCAGCCAAGATCCTGCCGGTATTTAGTCACCACGTTTCCACACGCCGAGCTTCCTTTGGGTGGCCTTCAAACTGTATCAGTAGAGTCCTAGCAAGTACTCTGTGTTACCTCCAGTTTGACTTTGCTTCATGTTTTCTTATGATGAGACTGGCGTTCCACAGAGGTGAAGTGTCCTTGCCACAGTGTCAAACCAGCACATCTACATTGGTGATGGTGACCTCGGTCACTTCCAACTTGTCTCCACTGTGGGCTTTCGATCTCACTTTCTTTGATCCTTGGAAGCCAGTCACCCTCTACCTCCTAGAGAAGTGGAATGCTCCTCTACTCCAGACCAGTCTCTTCTGAATTCCTGGGATACAGTGAGTTCCTGGTGACCAACACAGAACAGTCTGCCTGTGCCCGTGGCCTCCCATACTGACTGTATCTGTTGAGGACCCTACACCCCCAGTATAGTCCATGCTTGGCCTTTATAATTATTTAAGTTTTAGGTGACTCCATGCTCACCTGTGTGGTCCTCGTATCTCTTCAGTCCAACAGGTTGTCCTCTTGTTTCTCCTTAGAAGACTTTGCCTTATCTCAGATTTCATTCTAATAGTTTGTCAATTCTTGAATGTTTTCAACAACAATAATGCCTTTCTTGTTTATAAAACTTTTAATCCGTTAAGATGGGGTGGCACCCCAACCTTTTGTATCCTAGGAGTAAGTAGAACTTGATGTACTGAACATGAAAGTAAATCCTTGCTCCTCCATGTGTGAGGGAACACTGAAGGCTGTACAGCATCTTCAGAGGACATCCTCAGTCATTCCTTAGAAGTGAGGCCTACCATTGACTGACATGTCTCAGCACACCAAGACCAGTGACCATCTTTGTGAATGTCTGGAGCCAATTTAGAAGAAAACAAAAAGGTCTATATTGGAGCAAAGGATTCCCAATTCCCCCTCAAGTCTTCCTTCCACAGTCCTCAATTCCTGAAGACACCCTGCCAGTAAAGCCTTGTGCCCTAGGTCTGCCATGGCACTCACCAACCTGGCCATCTATTTATACCACAGCACGTTGGAGTACTTAAACTATCTCAAACAAGTAACTGATGTGTGTGCAAGTATCTGGTGGGGCCATCACTGAAAGGCCAGTTAAACCTACACACTCATATCTCTAAACATTTCATTACATCACATGCTCACACACCAAACATGTAGCAAATATGTCAGGATGCTCCTGTCAGGAACTGTGCTGAGCATTGGCTATGCATTGAGCTCATTCTATAGGAAGCACTTGGCATCTATTTGTCTATAAGAAGAGACCAAGCAACAGTGATCTTGGAGTGTCTTTTCAGTACACACGAGTGCTTCATAATCAATAACCTTTGTTTCTGAACAGCCATTAGAAAGTTCCATTTGAGAACTCCTACTTGCTGTGAGGAGATGAAAGGTTGACATTCATGTACGTTAAGTGCTTGTCTGATGACTGCACCGTTAGTGGCAGAGCCGGGACTTGAAGTCTTTCAACTCCTAATATAGAGTCTCCGATATCTCGGTGACTATGGGGGTTGTCTGTCATGTTTGCATGTATTGAATATGAAGTAGAGGGAGTTAATACTCTGTCCTATTTGAATAAAGAACATCCCCTACCACACATACACATATGTGAGGGTAGACTTGTGCAACATGACTGAGCATTTGGACTTAAATGTCTATACTTCATCTTCAGCTCTTTCTTAGTCACAGCAGTCAAATGAGGTTCAGGGAATGGCCATGAGACCCAATGATGTAAACTATGCTCTGCTTTGGAAAACTGGCAACTAAGCCTCCTCAGTACCAGCCAAGAGGAAGAGCAGGACGGAACCACTGTCCAGCTTTTTAGCTATAGAGCCCAACCCACCAAAGATTCTTTTGAACCTTCTCTGGGAGATTTAGTGAAGGAACAACAGCACAGGCAGGCTCAGAGTTCCACATGAATAGAATCAGTTGTCTACTGTCCTCCAGTGTGTCACTCCACACACGCAGCAAGGCAAACCCTATATGCATGGGATCTCTGGAGAAGGAGACACCCTGAGCATGCTGACTTTCATGGTGTCAGGTCAATAATATCATCTCCAAGCAAATTTATCCAGATACCAGGCGAACAAAGCCTGTTTTCTCCCTGCACACTGCTCACTGGAGCAGGCAAGCATTGCTCGCTCAATTTTTTCTCCGGGGACACTTTTTGAAGTCTGTTGTTAAGAGAAGAGACAAGATCACCGTCCCAGGAGAAGATAAGTAGAGACAAGATCGATTTTTCGACTTTCACATAGAGAGGCGAGCATAAAACTCCAAGCCTTTCTCTATGATTTAAAGCCAACAAAAACCAAGGTTTCTGTGGTCAGGCTTTGTCTTTGGAGATGATTGCTACATAATCCTGGAGATTTTTTAGCAAAAGGATTTGCCAGTAATTCAGTGTCTGTCCTGAAGGAGACATTCCCTGAGTCAAAACATTTAGACTGTGAAGTCAGGATAATGTGTCAGCCTGCCCCGAGGTAATGTCACAACATCTTGACAAAACATATGCCACAATAAAATTACATCATCGAAAGACAAGGGAAACAAGTCAATGGCTGTATTTGGCTGTGTTATCCACCTCCGTCTTCAGTTTCTCTGCTGAAATGAAAGGGAGAGTTCCATCTGCAAATGAAATCAGAGTGACAAATTGTTTCCAATAAAAGTGGAATTCATGAAAAGTTCATTTGAAATAGACTAGAATATCTTTATAGCCCAAGTCATTATTTCACAGTTATAGATAGGTCATGATTGGAGCCATGTGCACCTTATCATAATTGTTCTTCTTGATAAAAACCCACATAGTAAACTGAACGCATCTGCCATGAACATGTTTGGAATCATCTTGAGATCTTAAGCTTGCAAACAGAAAGGTTGGTAAGAGCAGTGTAGGGCTGGATAGATTGTTCAGCTGGGAAGAACACTGGTGTATAAGCAAAAGGACCTGAGTTCAAATTCTCAGCTTCCATGTAAAGCCAACCTGACCAAAGCTGTGTGCTTCAGATTCAGTGAAATAGCTGTCTCAAAAAAGTAAGGTGGAAAGCAATACAGGAATACACACACATATACATATACATATACATATACATATACATATACATATACATATACATATACATATACATATACATATACATATACATATACATATACATATACATATACATATACATATACATATACATATACATATACATATACATATGAAATCTTGAATAGAAAATTTAAAAGCAGAAATTTGGGAGCCGAGTGAACTTAGAGACCATCTTTCATTCCCCACTTCACTAGACAAACACCTCACACAGCCTTCTGCTTCACCCCCACTGATGAAGTCCCTCAGGCACTTCCAGGTAATTCTAGGGTATTATGGTTCCCTACACTAACTTGTATCAATAGAAGAGGTATTATACTTATCTGCCAGCAAAGACAGATGGCCTCCTCCCCACCTCTGAAGAAGTTAAGTGTGCTACCGTTCTATGCTGAGACTCCTGTTTCATGTACTGTTGCCTCGAAAGCCTGTGGTAAAATTGTTACAGTCATCACACATGTCCCAGCCACTCCTCATACCATGTTAGCAATTGAGCTACTCACTTGTCCTCAACATGAGCTCTCACTAATCGTTGGTGATTTCAGAATACATATAGACCAGCCCTGAAAAACCCTGACTTCGCATCCTAGACTTCTCACCTCCCATGACCACCTATATTCTCCACTGTGAACCAATCCATTGCTGTGGCCATGGAAAACACTCTTATCATCATCTCAATTTCATTCATAGCACTTGAACTATCATCTCTTAGATTTCTATCTCCTCCGAGGTCATCTATTCCCATCAGACCACTGTGCCATTGACTACCTACCTACTTTACAGCCCACCTGGCCTTATGATAGCTTCAGTTTCTTTCTCTGCTGGCTTTACATTCTTGGGTTCGTCTTTGTACTCACTGTTTTATTCCTGGAAAAATGCAAACCTGGTTACACTAAGCCCTCAACTCACTTCTCACCACCACCCAGCAATTGGTTAAGCAAGCAGAGGGAACACACACAACTGTGCTAATAAGCGTTATTGTAAACAGGACCATAGAAGTTGGATCTGGAGATGAGGAGGTGGTACCGTCTGAGTTCAAAACCCTATCACCCACATAAAATCAGAGGCACAGAATGCATCTATAACCCTGCAGCTTGGTGTGTGGGGTGAGTGTGGTATGGCGAGAAGTAAATCCCAGGGAAGTGTTGGACAGCAGCCCAGTGTAACAGACTCAGTGAGAGACCCTGTTTCAAAAAATTAAGGATAGAGTGGAGCTTAAGGAAGGTATTAGCATAAATCTCTGCTTCTACATGTGCACATGAACAGACATACAGAGACACACATGCACAGAGACACATATACACACAGAGACAGACACTTTTCTTAGGTTCATATTGCTATGTAGAAACGTTATGACTATGGCAATTCTTCTAAGGAAATATTTAATTGGGGCTGACTTACAGTTCAGAGGTTCAGTCCATTGTCATCATTGTGGGAAGCACAGCAGCATGCAGGCAGGCATGGTGCTGACAAGGTAGTTGAGAGTTCGGAAGAGAAAGCAACACGGTACCTGGCTTGAGCGCTTGAAATCTCAAAGCTCACCTCCAGTGGCATATTTCTTCCAACAAGCCTATACCTATTCCAATAAAGCCACACATTCTAATAGTACCACTTTCTATGAGCCTATGGGGCCATTTCACTAAATCAATCAAATCAATTCAAATCAAACCAATGAATTCCATTTTACCAAATCCAATGGAATTTCTTACTAGTCACTTAACTCATCATATGAATATTATTTAGCAATAGAATCCCATGTCCTAGAAGAAACACTATGTTAAGTTTGTTGATTCTGCCTCCAGGATACCACTCTGGATATCTCTTCCTCAACCACTCCATGACCTTGTTTGCAGGTGTCTTCTGGCTCTTCCCTCTTTAACATGGGCACGTACAAAATCGATCCTCAGATACCTTCTCTTGCCATTTTATCTCCTCCACAATGCAGTCTTGTCCTCAGGCTTTCAATACCACATACACATCACTGTGCCAGCCCAGCTCCAGGCTTGTAGCCAACAGTCATTAAGACATCTCTTTTGGATATATAGCAGCTATTGTAAATTTAACTCATTCTAAAACAACAATCTTGTGGGTTGTTTATTATCATCATCATCACCATCATCATCAATTTGTGCCATCTTCATTTATTGAAACCTCAAAGCTTCTTGTTACTCAAACTCCATCTTAGAACCAAATAGGACTCTTTTGTGTCACAAAGTTAGTAAAAGAGGAGACCAATAGGTCTCCTGGGCAGAAAAGAGTCTATATTTGGAATCTGAAAATGACAATACCATAAAAAAAAAAAAAAGACATCTCTTCAGGAAACAGTGCTGAAACCAACAGGCACTCGGGGTTAAGTAAGTACACAGCTAAGTCCAGACTGACAGCTGAAAGTGTCACAGTTTACAGTCCTCTCACTGTCAGGGAGGACTGTAAACTGCTGGGAGACAATGCAGGAGAAAGTCTAAATGGCCTTGGTACAGCATGGAATTTCTTTGAGAAGCTGAACTTCACTGAAAGGTGCTGCTTCAGAAGTGGCTGTGTCAGAACAAGGAGAAAACGGGTGTCAGGCTGGGAGAGGCAATTCCTCAAAAAAGCACATCTGACAAAGCTGTGCTCTTTCTTCCAAAGCTGGAGATGGCCTAGAACAACTCCAAAGGCCATACTGGGGAGGCCAAAGCAGGAGGGGGGTGAGTTTGGAGCTAATTAGGTTACACAGTGACTCTTGACTCCAAGAGCAACAAGCAGAAGAGCTAATTAAAACTGTTTTCCCCAATATTCAAATAACACCTAAAATTCAACAATAGGGAAAATTTTAAACCAATTTAAAAACCGTAATAGCACCTGAACAGACACTTCAGCAGAGGTACACAGCCAGCCAGCGAGCAAATGAAGCAAATGTAACCTAATGCGAGAGGAGAAAATTGCAAATTAAAAGAATGAGATGCAACTATGCAAAATATCCAAATCCAAAACACAGTCAACTGCAAATGAAGACACAGCCACTTGGAAAGACAGATTGGCTGTTTGTTGGAAAATTAAACACCGTCCCTTAGAGGCAATCCAGGTGACCTTCAGTAGGTGTATAGAGAAATAAACTGTGATTCAGCCAGTGGATAGGATTTAGCATATAAAGGAATGACCTCATACTTTGGGAAAAGATACAGAGAAAGCTCAAATACATCTTTTTAAGAGAGGGAAGGCTACCTGAGAAAAATATTAGTGGTTTGATACCAGCCAGCCAACAGTCTGGAAAGGAGTACACAATGACGCAGCAAAAAGATCCACGCATGTGAAGGATTGTGGGATATAAAAGGATTGTGGGATATATACTGAGGCAGAGTGGAGAAGTTTTAGAGCAACGAACCTATTTTGTATGATATTACAATGGTAAATGGTGACTAAATGTCATACACCCATGGACTCCACAGAACCAACCCAATGTGGACTGTAGACTTTGGACAAAAATGATGGGTCAGGAAAGGTTCACTGATTATGACAAAATAATTTCCCTGGGTGTGGATGCTAGTGGTAGGAGAGACTGTGTGTGAAGACAGGAGGCTCATGGAAGCCATGTACCTTTTCATAAATTTTTCTGTAAACCTAAATATGCTTCCATAAAAAATATTTATTAAAGAATACTTAAAATTTAAAGTGCATTAAAATTTTATTAATTAAAGACTTCTTCCTCTCCCTCCTCTTCCTCTTCCTCCTCCCCCCCCCCAACTCAGAAACTCCATTCTAATGAATGAAACAGTGAAGAACAATGTCCTGTGGTTTCTGAAGGCTGGATCAGAGGAGAATGGCTCCTGAGAGCAGTCAGTTGTCATGTCCTGGGGACAACCTAACAGCCACAGAATAGAACTGTCAAGCTGTCAGATAAATCTGTCTCCTGTGGATGCTTTCACACAAGCCACAAAGCCAGGCAGCTCATGAGTCCTAGGTCACAGAAATGCTGAGAGAATAAATGTTAATTACAACCATTTGAGCTATTGAATTTGGGGTGATTTGTATAGAATAGTACATAATGTGAGTTCTTTTGTGATTGTGTTACTTCACTCAAGATGATGCCCTCCAGGTCCATCCATTTGGCTAGGAATTTCATAAATTCATTCTTTTTAATAGCTGAGTAGTACTCCATTGTGTAAATGTACCATAATTTCGGTATCCATTCCTCTGTTGAGGGACATCTGGGTTCTTTCCAGCTTCTGGCTATTATAAATAGGGCTGCTATGAACATAGTGGAGCATGTGTCCTTTTTACCGGTTGGGACATCTTCTGGATATATGCCCAGGAGAGGTATTGCTGGATCCTCCGGTAGTACTATGTCCAATTTTCTGAGGAACCGCCAGACTGATTTCCAGAGTGGTTGTACAAGCTTGCAATCCCACCAACAATGGAGGAGTGTTCCTCTTTCTCCACATCCTTGCCAGCATCTGCTGTCACCTGAATTTTTGATCTTAGCCATTCTGACTGGTGTGAGGTGGAATCTCAGGGTTGTTTTGATTTGCATTTCCCTGATGATTAAGGATGTTGAACATTTTTTCAGGTGTTTCTCTGCCATTCGGTATTCCTCAGGTGAGAATTCTTTGTTCAGTTCTGAGCCCCATTTTTTAATGGGGTTATTTGACTTTCTGGAGTCCACCTTCTTGAGTTCTTTATATATATTGGATATTAGTCCCTTATCTGATTTAGGATAGGTGAAGATCCTTTCCCAATCTGTTGGTGGTTTTTTTGTCTTATTGATGGTGTCTTTAGCCTTGCAGAAGCTTTGTAGTTTCATGAGGTCCCACTTGTCAATTCTCGATCTTACAGCACAAGCCATTACTGTTCTATTCAGGAATTTTTCCCCTGTGCCCATATCTTCAAGGCTTTTCCCCACTTTCTCCTCTATAAGTTTCAGTGTCTCTGGTTTTATGTGAAGTTCCTTGCACAATATGTATTCATTGATAAGTGGATATTAGCCCAAAACTTAGGATACCCAAGATATAAGATACAATTTGATAAACGCATGAAACTCAAGAAGAATGAAGACCAAAGTGTGGACACTGTGCACCTTCTTAGAATTGGGAACAAAACACCCAGGGAAGGAGTTACAGAGACAAAGTTCGTAGCTGTGATGAAAGGATGGACCATTTAGAGACTGCTGTATCCAGGGATCCGTCCCATAATCAGCTTCTAAACGCTGACACCATTGCATACACTAGCAAGATTTTGCTGAAAGGACCCAAATATAGCTGTCTCTTGTGAGATGATGCCGGGGCCTAGCAAACACAGGAGTGGATGTTCACAGTCAGCTATTGGATGTATCACAGGGCTCCCAATGGAGAAGCTAGAGAAAGTACCCAAGGAGCTAAAGGGATCTGCAACCCTATTGTTGGAACAACATGATGTACTAACCAGAACCCCGGAGCTCTTGTCTCTAGCTGCATATGTATCGAAAGATGGCCTAGTCGGCCATCAATGGAAAGAGAGGCCCATTGGACTTGCAAACTTTATATGCCCCAATATAGGGGAATGCCAGGGCCAAAAGAATGGGAATGGGTGGGTAGGGAAGTGGGGGGCGCTATGGGGGACTTTTGGGATAGCATTGGAAATGTAACTGAGGAAAATATGTAATAAAAATATTAAAAATCAAAAAAAAAAGAATAGTACATAATGGGCACAGCCTTCACTAACTGACCATTGTCCTCTACTGTGTTTTCTAGAACAGCAGGAGGCTGGGTGTGCAATTGGGTTTATATGTAATTGGGTTTTCAATATCAGAGGATGGCTTTCTTAAATATGACAAGAATTAAAATGTGAAATTATTTTTGACTAGAAGCAGTAAAAATCACAAGCTGGCTTGAACAGTGGCATGTATGGCCTGTAAGTGTTATGTATACCTATAGGTCCAGTCAGAAAGTGAGCTCTAGAATGCGGTTCTCCAGAAGCTTCGGCCACAGCACCCTCCCGTACCCCAAATAAGCACCTCATCCACCTCTTCCTCATGCTGAGTGACAGGACACCCGCCATAGTCCAAGGCTTTACATCGGCACACGTCCAAATAAAATAAAATAGAATAAAATATAGTTTCTGGAGGCTTGCCTGGAACAGTGAAAATTTTCCCCTAATGTGTGTCATTGGCCAGAATAGGGTCTCATGCCTTTTCCTAAGCCACCAGGAGGAGAGGGGGATTAACTGCAGGTCATCCAGGGCCCCCCTGCTGCTAAGATTTGATGTCTGTCAACTTTCCTACTGGCCTCTGCATTGGGAGGAAAAGAGATAGAAGAGCCAGGGAGGAGAAAGAGGGGACCTAGCGTGGGCAAGTTTTGTGATGTGCATCTTAATTTCTGGTTCCTGAAAGGCTGGGGAGACAGCCAGGTAATGAACGCAAACAAAATCTCCACAATACATTTCACATGTCTGCAGGCTGACTTCCTAACTGAGATGTCCCTCACGTACGGTGGGTTATTTGAATTTGTGCAGGGGTTTCTTTTTGCTGGAGAATTTAGAATGTAATAAATACTTCAGTTTATTAAAGGACTTTAAAACCTTAATAAAGCACTGGGCTCATTTATGGAGGAGGAGGAGGAAGAGGAGAACGGGCTATGAAGAGTCTCTCTATAGCACAGGTTAAAATATGCATCCTTTCTGAGCCGGGAGACTTCACAGAGGGATGCTCTTTGTGCTATTGGGTGGCCTTTAATATCTTTGAAATATGGCATAATTAGGAGCCTGAACTCTGTTCTAATGTCTACAGCAACACTTTGTCAAACTGGGTTCAGGATCATATACAAACTCTGACACTAGAGGGAGTGCATAATGTATGACAGAGCGGAGAGCACACACCCAATAAATTCACAGGAAACTGCAGAGGAGCTAGCCACAACTTTCCTTATGCTCTGCCCTCCGGCCCCCACCTTTGTCATCAAAAAAAAAAATCACCGAAGGTTTCTCTCCCCTTTGAGCTTTGGTTGTGGTTGCTGGGGTGTTTAAAGAACTCCAAAAAGTGTGCTCCATGTTTAGAGTCTCTCTAAGGTTCTCTTCTCATGTATTTTTAAAATATATATTGTTTTCTATCTCCCACATACTTGGTGGCAAAATTAAAATTACTCTTTCTTGCTTCCCTCTGTTTCTGACTTGGTTGAGGTGCTAAGCGTATAGTAATATGACTTAAACATGAGAAGACCCAAGGTTTGCTCCACTTGGAAGATGTAGTCTAGTCTATTGAGCACTGCATTCAGCCTTGCCCCTCATTCCCTCTCAAAAGATGCTGCTGACTGCTTAACAGCCAAGGCCAAGCAATTAGCAAGTCATATCTAAGGCATGTTGACTTCCTAATGTCAAAAGTTTCCCATGCTCTAACAAATGGAATGCTTATGTCTGTAAATATGTAAATGCCTGTGAATATGATGGAGCTGTGATCATCAAAGGGGCTACACACCAGTGAGCGATTGTGGCATTCTGAGACTCATGACAGATGTAATAGCCACAACGCCTCTCTGTAACCTTTTTGTGTATGCATTTTGCATTCCACAGTTATCTTAAATCCATCCTGTACTGCATACATCTCTGAGTTACCCGTAAATTGTCTCCTTAATGGAAATTAAAATTTGAAAAATTAAAAAGCAGTCTCATTATGAAAAAGTCCTGGACTTTATCCAAGAAAGTGAAATGACCCATACAAGTGACATATCCCAAACCACATTCCTCATTTCTGAACGACTCGTGCCTCGTTCCAGACACGGGGGTATTTGTATAGACGTACACGACAGAGAGATTTCCAGTTAATGCATTATAGTTCCTCACAATGTTCTGGAAAGTTAAACTTGTTTTCAGACAGTGGCAAGTCTACCTAATTTTTGGCATAATGATTGTTTTGTTAAAATAAAATGAACAGCAATGAAGCACTCCGTGAGAAATCCTAGGCTGATGCTATGGTATCCCTCTAAGGGCTCACTCTGGTCACTTGACATAACAGTTTCTATTCAGTGAGCAAAGGGGACAGACAGGGAGTGCAGGCCGTGGCTCCTCAGTTTGAGGTCTGCATGGAAAGCTTTTGCATGTTTTCCTGAACCACCTTAGGACTCTCCAAAGTGACGTTCCTCTGCTTCTTTTTTATTATTCAGTGTAGTTTGAGTGCATTCAAGAGCCCCAAAGCATCATCCGATTCAACCATTCACTGCCTCCATTTTTTACCCTGTACCCTTCTACACCCACCACCCGTCCTTTTCTTTCCCTTTGCCTCATTTGATCTACAAATTGCATTTATAATTTTCCCATTGTGTATCATTTAAATAACCCCCCACCTCATTAAGCATCCTGCTGAAGTGTTTTCATCTGTGAGCACTGGTCATATATCTTGACTTGAGGTTAAATTAGACTTTTTATTTATTTATTTATTTAATGTATATGAGTACACTGTAGCTGTATTCAGACACACCAGAAGAGGGCATTGGATCCCAATATAGAAGGTTGTGAGCCTCCATGTAGGTACTGGGAATTGAACCCGGAGCCTCTGGAAGAGCAGTGCTCTTAACCGCTGAGCCATCTCTCCAGCCCCTAAAGTAATCTTTTATTTCACTAAAAATGGATGAAACCCAGCGTGGCAGTTTATGCCTGTACTCCCCCCAGCACTTCGGAAACAGGGGGGATCTCAAATTCCAGTTAGCCTGGATTACAGAGTGAGACTCCATCTCAAACAAAACAAAGCAAACTAAATCAAGGCTAGTTGAGAACTGACCCTCCAAAGTTGTCCTCTGCCCTAGCTTCCATGGCACCAGAAGCTGCCATGCAGGTTTCCAAAGGAAGGAATCAACCGGCCTTTTTACCCAGCCACGGGGACTGTGAACCACAACAGTGACCAGCACGGCAAGCTAACCTGAGAGTGCAGTAGTGGCACGCATACCCTGGAGATAACCAACAGCTCTCTAATTGGACTTCCTCTTAAGAAGAAAAAAAACCATGCTTGGAACTAGGAGCCTAGCCAACTGTCCAGGGCTGGAGGAGTCTTGAATCTCAGAGGAAAGCCCACAACCACCACTTTACTAAATCCATATGATTCTTACTACATTCTAAATCTTTATTTTTATACGGCAGATAAGTGTCGTGTTCAGCTCTCACCAAGAGAGCTACACTTATCTTTGCAACAAACAGAGATCACTAGAGAAAACTACAACCAATCTGAATGCAGACTTGTGGAGCTCAGCCAGGGCCATGGATACATCTACACAACAACCCTGGCACCTAAGGGTCAGCGATATTTCAGAAGAGGGGGTGGGAAGAGTGTAAAAAAACCAAAGGATAGTGTGTCTTCTAGAAATGTCAGAAGATGCACACATAAAGTCTCACCAACATGGCCTTCTAAACATGAGTTGAACAAAGATGACACTAACAGACATGCTAAGGTGGATGTGAGTCGGGTGGGAAGACTCCATGAGGCGTTCTTCCTACACTAAGAACTACAGGCAACTACTAGATGCTGAGACTGGGAGGAAGTCTCCTCCAGAGAACACACTGATTGGTCATCCCATGCCAAATGCTCAGCCCCGAAAACATGCATGCACATGTCGCTATGCAGACTAAGCAGATGTGTTTAGGAATATGTATATACACACACACACACACAGATATATATATACATATATATATACATATATACATATATATATATATGCATGTGACAACAACTAATGAAAAAGAGGACATGAGTTTGAAGGAGAGAAAGGAGGGGTATATGGAAAAACCTGGAGGGAGGAAAAAGAAGGGAGAAATGATGTGATTATATTAAAAATATCAATAAAAAAGCAATAATTTTAAAAATTAAATACAGCTTATTTACATAAGATATTAAAAAAACTATTTTTCTTTAAGAAAAGATAAAAAGAAACTGTCATTTACCCCCCACATGCATGCTAGCCAAATCATCCACAGAAATATCAATCAATAAATCAATATTTTTAAAAATTTAGTTAAAACAAAGCAAAAATACAAGAAAATTGTTTTTCCATTTAATAAATTTTCACTTAGGAGGAGTGTTACCAGGTATGAATCCAAGTTGGTGAGGAAAGGGTCCATGTGGATAAAAGCACAATTTTAACTGACAGATAATTACTATAAAATCGTATGAGGCACAGGGTAATGTTTTGACACATTGTACATTCTATTATCATCAAATCATCACTCTTAGATTATCCTTTATTCCACTTGTCATTATTATTATTATTATTATCATCTTACCCATCATCCCATCTGTCATTACTTTTATTATTATCATCACTATTGTTGTTATTATTATTATTATCATCAACATCTTATCCAGCATTCCATCTGTCATTTCTTTATGATGAACTATTTGGAACCCTTTCTGCTCCCTCTGGGTACTAGAGCCCTGCTGTCCTGGGAACTGTAATGGCTCTTCTGTCATAGCTTACTGGAGCACACGCCTTCCTCTAGCTGTGGCTGTGTTTGTCCTAACCAGCTTCCCCTTCTCTCCAGAGTCCCTGGTAAGCACCATGCTATGCTCTGCTTTGTCTTGGTGTGTCTTTCCCACTGACTGTCAGGATCCAGAGCTCGCCACACTGCTGTCTTCTGGAGCTGCTTCTTCCCTGTGCTGCCTGTTTCCTTTGCAAGGTTGTTTGTTTGTTTGTTTGTTTGACACAATTCCATATGGATCTCTCTCTGTCTCTGTCTCTGTCTCTTTCTCTCCCCCTCTCTTACACACACACACACACATACACACATACACACACACACACACTAACACACCTTGTCATCAGAGATTTTTTTAAAGAAAATATTTTACAAACATTTTCCTGCAACTTTGATGTGTTCTATTTCTAATTGTCCTTTAGACTAAACAATAAATTTATTTATATAGCACTATTTTAGAGTTTTACCCGTGTAAGTTCTACAGGTACAAATTCTTACTGTTTAATACTATGGTTTCATATACCTACATGCAGAACTCAAGACAATATTAAAGCTCCCAAGAAAATTTTGTGTCTAAGTATAAGCTGGTTCACATTAATTTAACCACAGAAATCTAGTTGAGAGAGGGAGAGGGAAGGGGGAGGGGGAGGGGGATGAGGAGGTGGAGAAGGGAGGGGGAGAGGGGAGGGGGAGAGGGGAGGGAGAGGGAGAGTAAAATATCCAAATATCCAACCCAGATCTCAGGTTATATTAAAAAACTATGCACACTAAGAAATAGATACCAACAAACTAGTAAACATTCCATGTTAAATTCACTTGTAGGAAATGATTGTTGGAGATATTAAGGAAACAATGTTGTTTTCTAATCAAATTTACCCTGTAAATAACCTGTTCCTTACCTAGGCATGTGAATAACCTGTGCCTTACATATGTATGTAAGTAAACTTGTGCCTTACCTAGGTGTGTAAATAACATTGTATAGGTCTATAAAAATGTGTAAATAAACTTGTGCCTTACCTAGGTGTGAAAATGACTCTGTGCCTTGCCTAAGTGTGTAAATAAGTGTGTGACTTACCTGGGTGTGTAAAGAGGAAGACTGAAGGAAGCACAACGTGTGGTTTTGTTCATGGAGTTTTCGTCAGCTGTGGCGAAGAAATGCTTTTATTGACAAAGAAGGATGTTCACAACACGCCAGAGTGCAAAAGCAGGTTACAAAACACAGTCCGTACTTCCTTCGAGGAAACGATGTATACAGAGATAGATGGCAGAGGGATGAAGATGCTTATCAATTTATTTCTGTTAGAGAAAACAATTTTAAGTTCTTTTCAATAAGGGATTCTAAAAACCAGTATTTTTCAGGAAATTGTCATACCAGCCATTTTTGCCTTTTCTCTAGGCTGACATCCAAACAAAACAAAACAAAACAAAACAAAACAAAACAAAACAAAACAAAACAAAACAAAACAATCAAATAAAACAAAAACTGCTGCTTCACTTTCTGCTTTCCCTACCCCGAGTCTCTATACTCTTATAAGGAAGCGAGGATAGTTGTCTCACATACAGTATGTGGGTATTAGTTGTTCAAACTTTTATTAAAGAGTTTTCATATGGCTAAAATACTATTCGATAGTATTATATCCAGTATTGACCAGTCAGTGCTTCTCAACCTGGCAGCCTGTAGAAGCCCCCAAGGACTGGAGATCCAGTTGTGATCCCACCCTACAGAAATGGGTTTGTTGTTTCATTTATTTTACATTCTCTAGAGGATTCTAATGTGTCGCAAAGCACAAGCATGAAAAATCACTATCTTCAAGCTTCTTGGTCATTGCTTATGGTAAGCTTCACAAGAACATATGGCCTGTCTGTATTTGATATTTTATTTCTCTCTGAATTTCTCAGATTGTACCTAGTTTAGAATCATGGACTTGTATTGCTGAAAGAGACCCAGTTCATCTCTGATTAGCAAATGTATTGAAGAAATGACCAATAAATGTGAGCTTCTTCTTTCTGAGAAGGACTCTGAATCCTAAGAAGGAGCAGAACAGCCTGTCATATGACAGGGTGTCTCCTAGCCCAAGTCTCTATGGCCTTATTTCATCGTTACCTCTATAGAACTGCACCTTCAAATATAGTAGTGGATTAAGTTTCTATTCTCTTTTAGGATATTAGTGTGTGTGTGTGTGTATGTATGTGTGTGTGTGCAGCTTGTACATGCAGACTAGGAGAGTAGACATTTGCCCTCCATCACTCTCCTCCTCTTCCTCTGAGGCAGGGTCTCTTTTTAAACCTGAGGCCTACCAAGCCAGCAAGCCCCAGAAACCCGCCTATTCCTTTGTTGCCTTGTAGCTGAGTTTTCAAACATTTAGGGGAAATGTCCAACTTGATATGTGGATTCTAGAGTCCAAAATTCTGTCCTTGTGTTTATGAATCAAATGTCCTTATTTCTGTGCCCCAGTTTCTGCCAACTTGCTATTGCACAATGAGTGTTGTTGTTGTTGTTGTTGTTGTTGTTGTTATTTTTCTAGACAGGGTCTCACTATGTAACTCTGACTGGCCTTGAACTCACTATGTAGAAGAGGCTGGCTTTGAAATCATATAGAGATCTGCCTCCCAAGTGCTGGAATTAAAGACTCGAGCCACTATTCCCAGCTTCACAATGAGTTTTGTTGGAGACATTAAAACCTAGCATGGAACTTTCCCTTAGAATCATATCTTTGATGACTTGAGACGGGCCATGGTGCAGAGACTATGAGGTGTAGTGAGAAGTTCTCTAACAGGAAGGGCTACCTGAAGGAGAGGCTCATGTGATGTCTATTCAGCCCATTCACCAATGAAGGGGCTGATCCAAGACCACAAAAGCCAGAATAGAATCATGTTATCTAACTCTTAATCCTCTAACCTTGAAGGACTTGACAAAGTCAGACAGATGGTCTGATTCAAGGGTGCAGAAGAGACCCTTCCTTCCAGAATATTCTCTTTTCTGTAACACATGTGTGGGGGAAATAATCTGGGAAAAAAAAATAAAAACCCTGTTCCTTTCCATCTTCCCCTGGGAGGCAGCCCTCCCAGCTGGGTGACCTGGCAAAGAACTGTCAGATGAGAAGCCTTAGGAAATTTGCAAATCAAATGGTTCGTTATGGATGACACTGCACTTGCAAATAGGATTAGGTTGGTTGTGTATTATAAATAGCATTTTAAGAGACTCCTTCAAGGCCAGCTGGGCTGAAATCTTGCTTTTAAAGTACAAGTTACTGAACCCTTAAACAGATGAAGGCTCAGGGCCAGAGCTCCCACCCAGAGCAGCTCTGGGGAGCTAGAATTCCACTCAGGGGTGCTGCGGTGCCATGGTCTTGCCAAGATTTTTCCATTTAAACACAACCATTACAGGCGCCTTCTCTCTTGCCAGCTCAGAGCCAACGCTGTGGTGGCCTGACACAGCCATGACCCCATCCAACCACCCTCCAGGCCAGGAAGACAGCTGTACTCCCTGAGGTCTGGAGTCAAAATGAGGGGACCAGCTTCAAGAAGTAACTGAAGGCCTTGACAGCTGACGTCACTTCTGTCAGCTTTGCTCCACATCTTTCTGGATAAACCTGTTCACTTATATAATCTTCTAACCTTCCGTCTCAGGAAATCTTAACTAGTTTTTTAGCGACTAGACAGCATCTTGTGTCTGACCTTGGAGGTCATGTTAAATACTAATACTTGGGTATTAGCTCACCCAAGTCCAGACTGGTTCTGGTGAGTAATTCCCAGCTTGTAGCTGTGTTTTCTCTCATTATGATTCTCCTCGAATGTTGGTTTGGGAAGATGTCCCTGGGAGACAATATCGCCTGAGCTTTATTTTGTCCCACTGTCCTCAAACACCTTTCTGGAACACCATCCAGTATATCTGAACTGAGGGAGGCAATTAAAAAGGACTCTGCAGTAGGATATTTTATTGTTTTTGATGTAGTTGAAGAGATCTGGTACCTTCAGCTTGGTATGGCTCTTGACCGTGGCTATGTGGCTTTTTAGCCAGACCATAGAATGATGGCAAAGATCATTATTGGTGTTTCTCTATATAAAGCTCTTGGCAAAGTTGCTTCAAGTAATAAAGGATGATCTCTTAAGATTTGCATATTAAAATGTGAGAAACCAAGGCTGTTTGTTTTCATAAGTAAAGTAAGCATGGCCCTTAAATGTCTCTGGTCCTGTTTGTTGGTTTTAGAATGTCTTCCTTGTCTTTGTAATTGATCAGAGGTGCCCGCCATTCTTTCTGCTGAGTACTCATGGCTGGCCAGTTCCATTCCATTCTAGTCTTCCTGGCTTGTTATTAAGATGTATTCACTCTCCTCATCCACCTAACAAATAGGGAGCGATTTTACCCAGAAAAAATAAATATTTCAACACCAACTCTAATTAAATGCAGTCCTTAACAATTGCTTCTCTCACTTAGACTCCGTGGTATTGCTGCTTCAGAAAGAAGTTGTCATTGGGGAAAGCAGAGAAAAGGCTTTGAATTCCCAGTGGTTACCATTTCCTTGGCTACTCATTCATAAAACAGCACCCTTCAACAACAGTAAAAGCTTCCGGAGTCTTTGCCTTGCTATGTGTATTCTGGGTTTTCTGCTAGAAATGCCCAGCATTAGATTAGGGTGTGGCCATCAACCTCATACTTAAAATTTCTAAGGTCCCTTGTGCAACAGAAACACCATTGCCCTGAGACTTGAGAAGGCTGAGTCTTCGTGGCCTTAACAGACATTTGTAAAACAGCAACCCTCACTGCTTCAATGAGGCCAAAAGTGGCTGTGTGAGGAACTGCAGGTAATTAATTATATGGAAGAAGTCTCATGGGGAAAGCACGCTGGAACAGTCTGGCCAGAGACACTTGGCATCTCCATTACAAGGAAGAATCCTAAAATGATCACCCAAACCCACTAAACAAGCACTTTAGTTCATTGGAAGAGCGTAAAAAGCCTTAGGCTGTCTCCCTGCCTGTTGGAGGTTTCTAATAAGAACTTTCTGTGTTGTCCACACATTCATCAAGACCTTGAGTTAAATATTCCATGAACAAAACCAAAATGAACCATCTTTCTTTGTAGAACTATGAACCACATGCAATGCTTTTCTTTTTCTTTATTAAATCAGAAATTTTTAAAAAGTTGTTTACTGAAACTATCTGAACCAGAATTGTGCTCATTCACATTCTTTGGACCAGAACATCAGCACTTTCCACATTAAGCCTGAGATAAACTGACATTCAAATGATTTTTCAGGCCCTCCCATAGCCATCGATAGATTGCATTTTGTATACAGTTGGGTACAGTCTTATAAAATGGCTGAAGATGTTGAGCTCACTAGGCATGAATGGCCAGTTTTGAACCATGCTAGACTTGTTGCCATAACCTCCTAGGCCTGCCTCCCCTCAGCCTTGCCTATGGGATTCATATGATGGAAAGCCCCTGATCCTCAGCTCTCCATTCTCAAGCTCTCTTATGATACAGAGAGGCACACCACGGCGTGGAGCTAATTAACAGTGGGACACTGATGTGAATGCCCATTCACTACTGCCAGCGAGGGACGGGGAACATCCCTGGTTCCTACATTTGCATTTTAGATTCCAGGAATACTGTAGTTTTCTAACAGTATTCTCTTGAGATGCTTTCAAAATTCCTTGTGTTTGTTGTTTCTATTGCTTTCTAACCTCTTTGGCTTTCTCACATCTGACTCTACTCATCTTTGTGAGCAGACCTGGAGAATCCTCTTCCTAAACAAGAACAGAAGAAAAGGCCAAAAATCCAAGCAGCAGCAGCTATCAGAAGTAAGGTCTTATAGGGAAGGACCAGCCATAGGTTAGGAAACAATCTGTTTTTGTTGCTACAACAAAATACCTGAGACTGGGTACTTCATAGAGAAAAAAAAGTTTATTTAGTTCACCATTCTTGTGGTCCAAGACCATGGTGCTAGCATGTGCTCTTTTTTGGGTGAGAGTCTCAGGAAAGGGAAGCAACACATGTAAGAACAGAAGTTGACATTTGCAGAAGAGGACAATTCACCATAGATAATCTTGCTTTATAACAACCTGCTCTTGAGGTAACTAATTCCATCCCTCAAGTTCCTACTCACACCTATGAAACCCAATCCAACCTTGAGAGACCTAACACTTGAAAACCTAGTGACCCCATGCCCTAATTATTTCTGAGATGTCCTCCTACCTTTCAGTGCATTTATAGTCAAGCCCAAAGGACAGGGAGTGACTGAGAACTAAGATGGTGAGCAGCACAGGAGCCTGGAGTCCTGCTGGTTTTGCAGTGTCCTCTACAGTGTGCACAGGAATCACCTGAGATGCCGATAAAATGCAGATTCTGATTCACAAGGTCAGGAGTGGGACCCAAGGGCCACATTTCTAATCAGCTCCCAAGGGACGGCAATCATGTGGCAATGGACCATTGAAGCTGGAAAGATATAAACAGCTATGTGGGTTGAATCGTGTAGCAGCAATAAAATAAATAGCAAAAACAAAGGAACAATAATATGTCAGAAATAAATGAAATACTTATAAACAATAACAGAAGACCCTTCATCTTCAGGTGGTAATATAAAACTATAGGATCCCCTGGGCTACGGGGATAGATAGCCCAGTAGGTAAATGCTGCATAAGCACAAGGACCTGAGTTCAAATCCCCAGACACCATTAAAGAAAACCTGGTAGAGTGCCTCTGTAATCCTTCTGCTCTTACAGCAAGGTGGGGCCAGAAACAGAGAAAGCACCAGAAGCTATTGAACCAATGAGTCAGACAGACACAGTGGTGCATCAGAGACCCCATTTCAAACATAGTAGAAGGTGAGGACTAACATCCTCAGGCTGTCCTTTGATCTCTACACACTGTGACATACACGTGCCCATACACACATGATACACACACACATACATACATTTACACACAATTATTGTGCACATACATATGCATGCATATACCTATTATATATCTATCTAGATAGATAGATAGATAGATATCAATCACATGAGCATCATACACATAAACATACATACAGCATGTATGCACACATATTACACACAGAGAGACACTTATCACCCACAGGAATACCATACCCATGCACACACTCATTTATATACATATATGCATATATATTCATATATATGTATATATATATATCTTATACACACATATATATACCACATGTAAATATCATATATATACATATATACAAACTATCATACCCATGCACACATCACACATACACACACATACCACATATATAATATATATTATACATACATATTATCACACATATAACATACACATAAGCATACATGCATATCACACACAGAAAGATTTTTAAACAGACAATGGTGGGCTGTAAAGGTGATTGGAATTCTGGGGTGAAAGGACTCAGTTCTACATACAGAATCCATGGTTTATGTTGTACTTGTTTCTCTTCAGAGGGGAGGGGAGGAGATGCTGGATGGTGGTTGAGAAAACGCTATGGGTGTGGCCTGGAGCCCCGCCTCTAGCAGCTATCCTGGTGGGGCTCTAGAGAATAGTGCCCCAATGGAGAGCATATTACAATGCCCGCGTGCCAAGCACACAGCTGCTGCGTGAAAATTAGGGCAAGTCACACGAATCTATGCTGTCCATGTAAGAAACAAGGTGCAAGCTGACTTCCGCTTTCCCTTTCAGCTGACTAAATAATCTGCATATCTTACATACGTGTGTATAGACATGTCTGTTTATTATACATATATCTAGCTAGATTCTCATTTTTTTAATTTTATATGTGTGGGTGTTTTACCTGTGTGTGTGTCTATCACATGCAGTGGAAGCCAGAAGATCCCCCAGAATTCCAGTTACAGATGCTTATAAGCTGCCTTGTGGCTGTGGGGGATCCAACTTGGGTCCACCTCTCAACCAAAGACCCATCCCTCCATCCCCTCTAGCTGCATCCTTGAAAAGGCAGACTGAGCCCATAGTAAGGGCAGTGGCCGTCCAAGGCAGGAATGTTCAATTCGGGTCGCTGAGGGCTTTTCTGCTGTGAATAACTGAGACGGAAGTAAAGATTAAATCTTTAGCTCATCCCCAGTCTAACTTGTTCCAAGGCCATGGAACACATTAATGTAATCTTTAGTCTGAGAGTCCCGCTTTGAATGTAAAGGGTAATATTATAAGGAGATAATCAGGAAGCTCACAGCCTAGTTAGGGTTTGATCCACTGAAAAGCCGAGTGCTAGAGAGAGCACAGCGCTGGGTTGATGTGTTTCTTTTAACAAGTGCGTTCCAGGTTGCTTTTCTTTGCTGGAGTTTCAGCTAAGATGCGTTTTCCTTTTTCCTCCACTTCTCTGATTCAAGATGGTGGACTACCCGAACTGCTCTGTCCTCTCCCAGCGTCCGTCACTGTGATGGCGTCTGGCAGAGTTATGAGTGCATAGCCGGCACGGCTCAGGAAGACAATTCTGAGTATTAAACACTCTCAATGGGTAGAGAGGCCCAGCATGCAAAGTGTGGACCTGAAGCTGTCAAGAGCAAGATGAACAGAGTGGATTGGAGTCAGGCATGGCGTTTTCGGTTAGGTACCTCCTCAAGGGCACAAAACTCGCCCTGAAAAAAACAAAAACAAAAACAAACAAACAGGAGGAAGTTAGGAGGGAATATACCCGATGTTTTAAAGAAATAGAACTTAGGTCATTATGAGCAGAGTGAGGTAGGGGGCTTGTTGAAGTGGGGTGAGCTTGATCCCAGAAGGAAGATCCTGACAGAAGATACCAGGCCTGCGGCCTAATCAACAGCTTGACAGTAAATGCAAATGATGTAGGCCTATGCTTTATCGGGACCATGGTAAGTGAGGACCAGGTAGCATAAGTGATATCCATGGTGATAAGTTTGGATTTCATTCATGTGAGAAATCTTTGGAATATACGAATCGAAGTTTGCAATAGCAGAGATAGTCTTTTTAAAGTATGTTCTGTGTAGAAAGAGTCCCAGATGATTGATGCAGCTACTCCACACTCAACAGGGGTGAATCAGAAGTTCCTAAACCCTCAGAGCAGACAGCACATGCTGACTCCATTCTGAAAAGCAGAAGAGAAGAGGAAGCTACTGTCAGAGAACAGACACAGGCAAACACTGCCGGCCCAGCCTGGACACGATGTAGGGACAATGGCACTTTACCTCTTTGGTTTCCCAAATCTACAATCCAAGGAGATCACACCAGCCAGAGTTGAGGAACATTCAAAAAACCCATCCCACCAGAACTCCTCAAGGTCACCCAAAGTAAAGAAAGGTTGAGGAAGTTATGTGGCCAAAAGGAGCCTTAGAGCCATGATGGATGAGTGTCCCAGGGGACCCTAAAACAAGGGGAAGCAGAACAAACCAAAGGGAGCCAGAGCAGAGCCCAGGCTGTACTCACCAAGGTTATACCAGGGTGTACTTACCAAGGCTACACCTGGCTGTAGTCACTGTTGCTATACCAGGCTGTACTTACAAGGCTACATCAGGCTGAACTTACCAAGGCTACACCAGGCTGTCTCTTTAGTTGCAGCAAAAGTATCATGCCAAAATAAAATGTTAGGAATGGAGAGCTCTGGGTGTGGTACCAGGAGATGTCATCTGAACCCCTAAAATTAAAAGTATATTTTAAAAAATGAGTGTCATGGCTTCTGTGTCACTACTGAACTCTGGGGATCAAAAGCAAAGCAATTTGATTCTCTATCTTATGAGTCCTTGAGAACCAGGCTTGTCTATCTTTTAAAAAGAGAAAAGACAGAAAGCTTCATAGTAAAACTCCAGATTCAATTCAGGGCAACCACAGCGTTATGCAACCTGCTCCACCTCAGGCTAATTGGAATGCATTTCTCAACAGAAACAAATGACTACAAGGCACAGACTTCTGAATTCTGCTGTTATTGACACTTCACACTAAGTCCCAGTTCTACTTTTAATTATATTGAAATTAGAGCCCGCCAGTCAATACTCTCCTTCCCGTTGTGTCAAGACCTCATCTTTAAAAAAATGAATGGCTAGCCAGAATGATGATCTGTCTCTGGAAAGCTTCAACATGGAAGAAGGAGATAAAAAATAAACATACCAAAAAAAAAAAAAAAAAAGCAAAGGGAAAAGTATAGCACCAAAGAAAAAGTAAGTCAAAGGTAACTGAAGATTGAAATGGAAGACATCATGTTCAGAGAATCTTGAGAGGATATTGTACTGTTAAGACATGTGGAAAGCCAGTCATGCGAGCTCATGCCCTGCAAACACCCAACACCCAGGAGCATGATGCAGAAGAACTAACCAAAGTTCAGGGCCAGACTGGGCTACTTTCTATCAAAAAAAAGTAAAATTAAAAAAATAATAAATACAGATGACAACAACAACAAAATAGAATGCCATGAAAAAGACACCTAGATATGAAAAATAAATCATTGAAACTAAAAATAAATGGGAGTTAATTTTAGAATTAGAAATACCTCCAGAAAGACCAGAAGGGGATATAAAATGATGAATAAAAGCTATGTGATAATAGTATAGGACACTGGACTAATGAGAGAACAAGAAAAGGGACGAGGACTGTTGAGACATGTAAAAGAACATCGAACACCAGAAGAATGAGACAGCTCATACTCCAGTCTACCAGATACCCCACGCAAAACCACACACACGGCAAATCGGAAAATCTCAGAATACTGAATTTAAAGGTAAGGCCAGAAGAGTTTTGCAGTGGAGCTGGAGAGAGCCATGTGCAAAGACACAAAGCCATCACGGCATCAGGTTATCCTATGGAAGGGCAATGGGCACCCAGAACAGGTCAAAATGCTGAGACTAAGTGTCTTCACGTGCTTGTGCCTTATAGAATGCTATATCATATTCCAACCCCTGCCCAAGGCTCAGAGCATCACTGAGAAGGAGAGACAGAGGAGGGGAGAGCTCTGGGAAGGGCTAGCACTCCTTGGCTCACAGCACTTCTGGATATGGTTCCTATGTCTACACAAGGAGCAGTTTAAAATCCCAAGACAGAGTGGGGAGGAGATCTTAGTCTTCCACCCCTCGCTGAAGAGCTCCTGGAGGTCTGTGGCTGCTGGGGTGGCCTTTGGTAGTTGCCCATGCCCAGACTTCCACTGTTACCCCCCTCCATCACCTGCTGTCATGTTCAGCCTATGCTTTCCCACTGACTTACTCCAGTTTCCAAACCATGCTTAACAAATGTTAAGAACCCCTTCTCTCCATCACATCTCCTCTACCTACTGCCCCAGAACTCTTACTTCCTTCCAAACCTGGCTGGAAAATTACATACTCTTGTCCTTTATATACAGCTGGCTTTCGATAACATTCTAGTCAGCACTTCATCTTCAACATCAGCCTCCATTTCCCTCATCACTTCCATGGAAGCTGTCAGACATTTAATTGTTGCATCCAAAGGGCATCCCTTCAGTCTTTGTCACCAGAAGCTTCAGCCTCCTCAAGAGGACCCTTTCTTCCATCTAGGGCTGTTCTGACCGTCTCCCAGGTTTTTCCTCTGAAGCTCAACATGGCCTCTTACATGGTCCACAAACCTGCCTTGAGAGTGAGGCAGTTAACTCCATCTCTCCCAGATCTGTCCCTGTGAATTTGTCAGCTCACTTTGCTCATCTAGTTACAAATCACAGGGCCTTTGGCACCGATTAGAACTGCAGTTCTCAATCTGTGGGTTGTGATCTCTGTGGGGGTTGCATATCTTCTATTTGCATATTAGCTATGTACATGATGATTTATACAGTAGCAAAATTAGAGTTACAAAGTAGCAATGAAATAATTTTATGACTGGGGGGAGGTATCACCACAACATGGGGGAAGAAACTGTATTAAAGAGTCTCAGCATTAGGAAGGTTGAGAGCCTCTTCTTTAGAAGTTAGGTGTTCAAGTAGCTATGTGGTGAGGGCTCTTTCTTCTAGAAACTACTTCCCCTCATAGCCTCCATCCACAGAGGTCTGGAAATCTCAAGAGACCCAGGCCATTGGCCTTAGCTGGTAGAATCAGGGCTAGCAGTCAGACATAGCCAAGACTAGCACAGTTCCTATCCTGATATCTTAGCCATAGCAGAGCTAAGCCTCAGGCAGGGCAAACTCACATGGAAAGTGAACTGTGAACATGGCAACAAAGCAAAGCAGCCAGGATTAGGAGTTGGGAGGAATATTTCTAGAACCGTGTCAAGCTGGCATCTCAGCTTCTCACCCCGGGTCACCTTGGGGAAGGCATGGTAAATTTTTCTCATACGTTATTTGAGCTAACTTAATTGTATTTCTGTTTCAGGCTCTTAACAAATACTTACCGATAATGAGACTTGGAGTTTGGTCTTTGGAGGTTATATAACACTTTCCATCTTGTAGACTCAAAGATATTTTTTAAGGTAAAACCTGATAGGGAGGACAGCTACTAGACAGGCCTAGTGCAAAGATGGTCAGCTCCAGTAAAGAAGCTGAGACAGAGAGAATTCAAGCTCAAAGCTAGTCTGAGTAACTTAGTAAGACCTACCAAATAAAATTAAAGAAATTACAGTGGCTGGGGATCTGGCTCAATGATTCAGGGCTTGTTCTGCCTGAGACTGTAAGTCCCTGAGTTCCAGAAATGAGAGAGAGAGGAGAGGAAGAGAGAAAGGAGAGAGAGAAACTGCCAATAAAGAAGATCTGTGGGAGCCACAGGCCTGAGAGCCCCTTCTAAGAACTCAGGAGGGGTTTCCCAAGTCACTTGTGTTCTTCCATTAATTGGGGACATTACTGATGTTTTGTAGACCATGCTGTAAATGGTGAAATGTTAATAATAATTAATAAAACTAATCATAGCAAGGGCTATGCCTGTCATGTCCCAGACCCCATCCTGAGCACTTTATACTCCCAACTGGGATTATTTGCACCACAACACAAGGCGGGTGCTGTTTTCATTCATCCCCCTCTGCAAGCAAACAGACAAGGCCTGGGAAAGTAGGTTCTCCAAGACTACTCTGTTTGGCTGGCAATCCCAACCCCTTTCTGGAATCTCTGCTCGTAACTCTTGAACAAACTCTCTCACGCCCTGTCCTCCCACCCAAGACAATTCACACTCAGGGTGAATGTTTGCAATGACTTGAGCATGGAGCCAAGAATACGTTGGAGACACAGACCTTACTTGAAGTCTGGAGGAGTCTTTGTGAATGTGATAAACTAGCTAAAAACTGAATCAATCTCTCTCTCTTTCTCTCTCTCACATGTGTGTGTGTGTGTGTATTCATATTCCAGTCATCTATATTTATAAATGCACAATATTGTGCTAAGAGAAGTCAATTGTATCTTAAATTTAAGATCAGTTAAGGCATATTTAATTAGTGCATGGTTTAATCTGACATTAAGATGTTAAAATGTAGTCACCTAAGAGACAATTTCTGTCTCTTATAGCAAGATCCAGATGTATTTTGGACAGGTCTGGGGGAAGGCTCTGCTTTTCTGTCATGTGGACCTCACTGCTGGGCCTAAGTGGCTACTACCCTCATCATCATCGTCTCCAGGAGTGGGCATGCAGAAAATAATCACCAATGCATAGCCAATCCCGCTAAGAACTAGACCTGGTCTTGGTGGGCTTGATTCTGCTCACAGCCTATTGGGACAGTTGCACGGCCACACCTAGTACCAAAGGAGGTTGGGAAATGTGCTTTCTAGCTGGATGGCTGAGCCAGTGCCAAGCCAAAAAGGTTTGAGGGGGCAGCATAAGAGTTTTGTCTTCTGAACTCCTAAAAATAAGATTCATCCATCCTCTTTGGTTCTATAAAGAACAGATTAAGATTAGAATGAAAGTCAATTGGAAAATACCCAGACAAATAGAAATGAAATTGGCACAGCAAATTTTAAGGCTTAGGAATTTTCTCTTCCTTGGAGACTGTAAGTGGAGACCGGCTTTAACTACATGTTGCAGTTGGGGCTCTTGTCTGTCGTTGGGTGTCTCCTCTCTGACTCCAGAATTGCTGACCCCACTATCCAGGCCTCTCCAGCCATCTGGATGGAGGGAGACACAGCAGAAGAAAGCACTAGAACTTGGCATGGTTTCTGATCAGCTTGGAGTGAAGTCTCCATCCTTCTCCTTTCACCTACTCAGAGCAGATCTCTCTGGTTCCTCAGGCACTCCTTATCCCATGCTCCTTCACTCCTAATCAAACGTTATTTCCATCTTCAGATATGCCCCTTTTCCCCTATTTCTTTTCCATGGTTTCTTGCAATCTTTGGCTCAGTCTTTCTGCCCCTCATCCATTCTTTCTACTTATTGACTAATCCATTATCGACTTTCCCATGGCTAAAGTTGCCGTGATTAATTTTATTAATATTCCTCTCCATTTCCTCACTTCCTTGCCCATAAAATGAACGTCTCTAATTACCCATATAAGATTTTCTCCTGTTCACCACTTTGTTCCCTATCTCATTCATTACCTTCCCAACGCCTTGCCCATCCCTCATCTCTATCTGCCTATTACCCTGCACACTGCAGTTGCCAGGCTCCCATTCTCTGATCCCTGCTTTTATCCTCTTGTGCTCTTTGATGTACTCTCAATTTATCTTTTCTGCACCCATAGTATGGGACATTAATTCATTCATTCACAACTGCATCTTCTATTCTGTTATCCACCCTAAGAGTAGAATTGTCCAGTAGTGCTGCAAGCTAATTTTTTTTTTAAAGAATTGAGTCAAATTTTACTTATCCAAAGAAATATTGTGTTTCAAGAGAAGTAATCTAGACAAGTCTAAGCTCTCATTTCCAGACACTGGTCAAAATATTTGGACAGTCTCAAACAGAAAATGTCTTCACAGACTAGTGTGTGAGTGGAGGGGAAGCTGGGGGGGGTGGGTTTGCGTGTGCACATTTGCACTCATGCACAAGAGTGTATTATAGAGTAAAATAGAGCATTTTAAGGGTTATGAAGCAGAACATTTTTAAGGGTTATGAATGGATACTGGCTAAAGGGACCATCATGCCAACCTACTATTGAAGCAGAACTTATATTATTTCTATAGTCACCAGAACAGGTAGCTTTTCCTGAGAGATAGTTTCCTGTCCAGATGACAGGCCCATTAAGTTTGAACTTTCCAGAAAAGGAACAAATGGGAAGTTTTGGCTCTTAACCAGAAAGCCTCCCGCTAGCTAGGAATCTTCTGAGGGTTAGAGCCATAGCTGTGTATGACTTTCCAGGCAGTTCCAAATTGTATGTCTCCACTCCTGGCCAGAGATGTAACTCATATCCCATTCGTTTTACCAGTAACCAGAGCCCTATAGTTTCAGTGTTTGGTTCTACCCACGACTGAATATGGGGAAAGGTCCATTCCCAATGACCTTCAAACCTATTGATATCTAGCTAATACCACGAGTTGATGTCTTCAAATGATCAAGTGACTCTGGTTACATATACCACAGATGGAGTGTAGACAGATTTAAGGTCCCCACTGCTGCTGACTTTCAGCCTTAAAAATAAACCAAGGAAAACAAGACACATGATGTTAGGTAGCCACAGGACTGTCTAAGAGTGAGTGGATTCTAAGTGAGAGAAGAGAGAATGAAGGCTGCAGTTAGATACAGAAGGCCCAAAGAATGATAGGATCACTACCAAGATTATAGTAGGTCTAAGTAATTTCATCACAAAAATCTCAAGATCCAATTCCAAAGCTCTTTTGATAAATATCCCCTGGGTCATAGATGTGACCCAGAGTCTGGGTGAGAACTCTGAGTGTTGCACAGTGGTGTTCAGTAACATATAATTTAAAAGGTCTGTTGAGCTGTGGTAACCCTTCAAGTTGAAGTCTTGAACAAAGGGACTTCTAATTTATCAAAAGCTTTCTGTTCTTGTTCCCAAGAAAGGACAATTTGGTCAGTAAGGCACTTTAAGGACTTATATAAGGCTTACCCATAAGGCCATGCCCAGAAATTCAAAGCCAACAATAACCAGTTAGCCTTCCAAAGGTTTAAGATGTTTTCTAGTGCTGGGAATTGCAAGGGCCTATGTGGCTTGGATAGAATCAAAATAAAGAGCAGTGTGTCCTAGAGTTAAGGTGAATCCAGATATAATTCTTTTCAGGATAATAATTTGGTCTTGGGATTAGCGA